>NW_024609879.1:44628761-45139865 GCF_016920785.2 Ixodes scapularis | reverse complement strand
ATACCGGGTGTTTTTGCGGAGACTTTCAAAGATCCTCAGAATTAGGGCGATTGAAAAAAGAAGAAACTCTCTTCGGGAACAGACTACCAGCCACGGCGGACGTCAGGAATTGCCAAAAACCTACTAATTAGCCAGATAATTAATTAAAACTTGTTAATTAACTTTTTAATTAGTGGAAATAGACATATGATTCCAATTAGAAAGTTGCTGAGCGTTATCGAAAACCACTAAATCAGTCATTTTCAGAAAGACTTTAAGCGCTTGAGAAGAGTAGTAGCGCACTAAAATTCCCACTCGTGGAGCAGCTACAAGGCTGGGGCTAGAGAGGCGGGAAAATCGCGCGGGCGCCTTACCGCAACCGCTAGCCTTGTACCTGCTCCACGAGTGGTAACTTTAGTGCGCTACTACTCGTCTCACGCTCTCAAAGTCTTTCTGAAAATGAATGATTTAGTGGTTTTCGATAACGCTCAGCAACTTTCCAATTGGAACCATATGTCTATTTCCCCTAATTAAAAAGTTAATTAACAAGTTTTAATTAATTATCTGGCTAATTAGTAGGTTTTTGGCAATTCCTGACGTCCGCCGTGGCTGGTAGTTTGTTCCCGAAGAGAGTTTCTTCTTTTTTCAATCGCCCTAATTTTTAGGATTTTTGAAAGTCTTCGCAAAAACACCCGGTATATGCAAGTAGGTAAAACAATATTATAGCTACCATTTATTATTCGTCGCTCCAATGTTTGTAAAAATCCTCAAACATGCCTCCGCGAACAACTGTGACATAAACTGCGGATATATATGGTGACCACCCGTCCCGCGGCACGGGGAAGCGCGGATGTCGCTGGTAATCATAAATCATAAGAACCGCAATGGTACTGCATTTTCTCTCCACGAATTGTGGGAAGTGACCGTCGTTCTTGCAGGAGCAGAAACCGACGCGCATGCGCCGTTGTGGCCTCTCCCCTTGGCGGAAAAATATTGTAAGAAACACTGCTCGCCAAAAGTTTAAATATAGAATATTGTAATGATTTTCCAATCGCTATGTCAATGCTAAAACGCTGCTGTAGATTTTTTTTTTTTTTTTTTTGGGGGGGGGGGGGGGGGTGGAGAGAGAGGGAGAGAGACAATTACACGAGACAAGAAGCCTGTAATTCACAACTGTCGAAAAAGAACATGGCGTTAAAAATTTCAGTAGGGCCATGATGATAAAAGTAAGCGTTGAGAGTAAACAATAGACCGAAAAAGATTTGTTGTTTCTTAATTTCATTTGATGCATTGAGTTCTGCAGCAGTTGATTTTTATGCTTTCAACATAAGCACATATAGTAACATATAAACCGAATTTCTAATAAAAATATATCACTAGGAGTGAAAATTATTTTAGCTTAATTGTTGTAGTACAATTTGCAGGTGTATAAACAGCACAGGGTATTAAATGTGTTAACAGAGCCTAAGTTCATGGTGTGCTAGCTTGTTCATAAATCCTCTACACTACCCCCCCCCCCCCCCCCCCCCCCCCCCCGGCGTGTCCCGCATTTCGCTAGCAGGAAGGTGGTCACCCTATACATATATATACACACACACACACACACACACACACACACATATATATATATATATATATATATTACAAGAACAAAAGTAGGACTGAACTGTAGCTGGCGCTATAATTCCTTGCCTTTGTAACAAACACGCGATAGCATAACGAAGAAAAATGATTACACATGAACCGTAAGCCGATTAGAACACCCCGGACACGTATTCGGTCCCCGCATTCAGCTCGTACACAATGCAAAAGGAAACGACATCCTTCCGCACGAATTGGTTTCGTTTGCGGGCGCCGCCTGAATATGTTCATAACCTCGGTATGATGTAAGCTGCGACACAGCCGCGTCGGCCTTGGCTTGGAGCATCCTCCTAATCAACCAGAACGTTATTAGCATCACCCCCCACTTTTTACGCGAATAAATCGCGCTCGTATCGATTGCATGTGGCGTTTCGACACGTTTCTGGCACGCTGTGTGTATCCGTTGAACGCCTGTGTGGGCTGCCGGCGTCCGGCGAAGTCGATTTGGGAAAAACGGGCGGGCTGCAATTGGCTCATTACAAGTCACGTGACACGCTACGCCACACTTCGCGAATGGAGACAACCAGAGACAAGGCCTCACTATGACGTCACCAGTGGTAGTGTTTCTCCTACCTGCCCCAAGATGCAAACACGTCCCAGCTCGACGAGAGTACGCCGCAAAACGCGACGCGTGTGCGTTTTTGTTTTTGCAGCCGTCTGCTAGCTTCCCGCTTATGGTGAGACGCCGCAAGCCGCGTTGGCGTTGTCGCTGATGCGGGCTAGGCGTCACTGCTGGGCCCACCAATGATGACGCATGGGTGTGAGAGGTGCAGGCCTTGTCTTCTAATGGAGAGCTCTTTAATTTTGTGTTTGTGTAGTTGCGCGCCAGCGGACGGTAGGCAACCACAGTCGAGTTTGTGTTATGGCGACGAGCGGATGGCGTCCACCGTTGCGCTACTTCGCGACTCGTCGGACGACCGGGAGAATTTCGACGACGGAGAAACGGACTGCGTACAAGTCGGACGCAAGAGAAAGCTGACTGTCTTTTTTTACCCGCTGCTGCTCGTCTTCTGGCTGCTGCGATGGGTCTTCTACCAGTTCTTTCTCGTGCTGTGTTTCGTCTGCCGCGGGTTCGTCCCGCGCCGCCATCTAGCGACGGCCGAGACAACCACCACCATGGCGACGGCTGAGGAGCCAGACGCGAACCTCCTGATCCGACAAAAACAGCACCACAAGAAAGCGTTCGACTTCATCTCGAAAGCGCTCAAGTACGACGAAGAAAATGAAGGTGAGTGCTCTCCTAATGTCGCTTTGGAGAGAAACTACCGCGGGGATGTGGTCGCTGGTTGTGGTAGTACCACTTCGCAGGTGTTCAAACCGTTTAGTCCTAGCTGCTATGTTGTGGCTCGATTTTCGCCTCTTTTGCCTTAATTATAGGTTATTTCCGAACTTCGTAGTTTATGCTTACTCACTCTACTCACTTCTTTTTAACTTTTGGATGATTACGACAATTACGAATGCTTGCAGACGACACGCTACAGCTGGCGATGCGTTCGCGCGAGCGAGACGTTTCAAATTTTGCAGATGCGGCGTTGATTACTACAGCTTTGCGCTTGTCATGTACGTGGTACCTCGTACAATCGCTTAGAAATCCATCGAGGCTTTTGTAATTCGGACCTCTTTGTCCGTTGCTAGGTCGCCCGCCGAACGCTTCACCGAATTTCGTCATCTCTTTTTTAAACGAACGCGAATGGGCTTCCTGTCGCTCTCTTTTTGCATTGCTGAAGAGTTGCGGGCTTCCACAAAAAACAAGCCATAAAAGAAAAGCAAATTCTATGGTGTTTTTTTTTTTTTTTTCCTTCGTCTCTTTCGAGGTTGAAGTTACTTCCGTGCGTCTCAAACCGTTAAATGACCGCGGATTGTTCGTTGGCCAAACTGCGTCATTGTCAAGGACATGTCGTCTGCGCTGACGTTTTTCTTCGGGTTCTTTCAACCACTTTTATGTTTTTTTTTTTTTTTTTCTTTTTCAGCTAAGATTGACACATAATTAGGAGTGCAGTTACTCAGGGAAGCCGTTCAGTGTACCGCAGCTTTTTTCTCATGGTATCTGGAAAGACAAATTTGTCGGATGGATTGAACATGACATAAACCCCGAGAGTAAGTACAAAAGCGACACGAACACTAAAAGGTCTCGAAACCTTTTAGTGTTCGTGTCGTTTTTTGCGTGCAGTGTCGGAGTTTGTCATGTTCAATTTAAACCAGCTCGTTTGCGCCCTTACATTCACTTTAATGTCGGATAATTTTTTTTTCGCAGCCATGTTTTAAAATTAATTAGCTGAAAAAATTGTTTTTCTTATTACTGATTGCATTATATATAGTAGTTCTTTTATTCACGGTTGGGAATACGAAGCTTGACAGCAAAACTGAGTCGCCTTGAATATGAAAGCGGGTGGGAAAGACGAATTCAATAGCAGACGACGCTTTGGCGTGTACGGCCATCTGGTGGCGGATGTTCGAGGTTTGTGCGGGACGTGGCTGTTTCGGTTGGGACATCGGGGCCCCGAGAGGGAAATGTGTTTCGTTTTCGGCAAACTACAAAAACCGTTCACGGAGGTCACGCAACTTGCGAGCCGGAACTAATAAGTTCGATGCACGATTTGGCCGGGTGCTTTGGCGTCGATACTGCCCCGATAGAAGTCGTGCCATCAGCGGAGCTTCGCGTGATGCCACGATTCTTCGCCTGATTCAAAAGAATTGCCTTGTGCAAGTTGTGTTTTTTTTTTCTTTGTTCTTCGTGTTGTAAACAAAAACCATGTTGGTTTCTTCTTTTCCTGATTGTTTATATGAAGTGCTTAAGGATTAAAAAGAAAGGGGGGGGGGGTTGTGTCCCCCCTTTCTCTTTTTGCAGAAAAACTTGTGGTTATTATTTTTTTTTTAAGGTGCAAAATTCTGATTTTTTTGTGTGTGTGTTTTGATGGGTTGCAATTCGATCAAAACGCAAAAATTTTGTATTAATTCTGTAATTGAGGCGTGGGAATTCTTAAACCCTATTGGTTTAATAAAAAAAAATGGTGCCATATAGGTATAGTGACAACAATGACACACACATATCACTCTCTGAACTAGGTTAGCTAAACTGCCGAGTAACTCAGCAATTTTTGCCTCGGTGAAAAGTGCTGAAAAGCAGTATAGTTTGACCTGTCATCTTACCGTTAAAGGCCGACGTACACTTCACGCTTTCCACTTTTGCCCGCCCTCTCCTTTCCTATGTCTTCCCCACTTTTTACCTTGCCCCAACTAGGCTTTCTCGTGGCTTAGGAGAAGGGAGTGCTAAGGGGATTATCTTCCCTTTAGAAAACCGAGGTTGTACGTCGGCCTTTAACTAGTGAGTAACGATAACAAACAGCAATTAAAATATTGAACATCTGTGTGCATATATGTCTATTTGTACCTATTAGTACTCCTCTGCATGTGTTGCTCGATGACTTCAACACAAACCTTGAGTTAGAAAAAGAGCCAAGCAATGTGAAAAAAAGCCGACCTCATTGCACATTCGCGTAGTGCTGTGACCATCCGAGTGTTTCCTCTGATGGTCTACTGATGTGCAATGTTGTCTGTCTGAGAATGGAATGTAAGAGAATTTTTTTTAGAGTGCAGCTCTTTGGCATCTTTTTCTGAGTTGAGCGGCGTCGCTGTTGGCATAATTGCGCGTTGCATTATGCAATGTTTTCCCACTAAGGTTAGCTGGGAAATTTCCCACTAAATTTAGCGGGGAAATCTTTCCGCTAAATGCAGCGGGGAAATTTTTCCGCTAAATTTAGCGGAAAACTTTTTCCGCTAAATTTAGCGAGAAATTTCTCCTCTAAATTTAGCACAAAAATTTCTTCGCTAAACTTAGCAGTAAATTTTCCCTCTAAATTGAATGAAAAAATTTCCTTGTTTAGTTTAGCGGGAAATTTCCCGCTAAATGGCAGGGGAGGGGGAAGAGCGGCATACCCTCCCCTTTTCCTCCTCAAGATTCGGCATTACAAAGACTAGTAAACGTCATACATTTTTTCAACCACCACTCTCTCTTTTCAGCGAGGTCCAGGCACGTAGCCAGAAAGGGGCGTGCGGGGGCACCCATGGGCTCCTTCCCCCCCAAAATCTTCCATTTTGCTGGGGCCTCCTTTCCCCCCTCCCCCTCATACAGCTTTTTTTCATGGGCGGGCCCCCCCTCAAACAAAATCCTGGCTACGTGCCTGGTAAGGTTCCCATGCTTTTGAGAGTTTTCTCATGGTATGAAAATTTTTCCTGTTTTGATAAAAAAAAGATGGATGAATTTCAAGTTAAGTCGTTGCACATTTACATTTGAGTATATAGTGTTGACGAATGGGCTTGTTCCCCGTTACATTTGAGGTTATTGCTGTTGAAATCAAGGAACTCTTTTCAATGCACTTCCAAAAGATGAAATAGTTGGCCCAGTGTTCAGTGAGCACACTCCCTCAGTTGTGAAGCTGCTGTTAACCTAAGAATTGTGGGTTCAATCCCTGCCCCCGCTCACTTGAATTGTCACAGTTTCGTTCTGAATTGCGTTTAGCTAAACATTCGAAGAACTAAATCATATCCTCCAAAATTTCGCAATCTACTTTAAAGTCGCTTAGCAGTGAGATAATGTGTGTGTTTTATATTCAAGCAGTGGCCTATGACACAACTCAATTGCTTGAGGCGGTTAAGGTAAACTAAACACACATGACCAAGTTTGTTTGTATAGTCGGTTACAAGTCAAGAAGGTAGGAGAAGCTCCTCCCACAAGTGTGATGCGCCCGTTTCAAATCTCTCCGCAGTCGAAAGAAGAGTTCACTGGAAACGCTCCTTGTTCCGCTTCAATGGATTCCCACTTGTCTCCGATTCCACTTTTTAAGAAAGCGACCTTTGTATTCATCGGAGAGGGAACCGAGCCCCTGAAAGCAGCCTTTGTATCCATCGGGGGGGGAAGCTAATCCCCGAAAGTCGTATTTGTTTCCGTCGGTGGGGGGAACTCTAATCTCCCTCTCGTGGCTACCACAATCTAAGTCAAAGTCGAAAGATAAAGCAAATATGTACAGAAAGGCAAGACCCTCCTCGCGCGTTGGCCGCGACGTCACGGAAACGGTGGGACGCTATTGGATGCGGAGGTGGCGGAGGGATATCCGATTCCCTTTGAGGGGCATTTGCCGCTACCTTCTTAACCTGTAACTGACTATAGTGTATTTATTTGCTGTAAGAAGTATAGTTATTAACGGAAGTGATTACCGTAGAGTACCGCACATCCACCCATTCCACACTAGGTGCCCATTCACAAATTTGTAAGATCTGAGAAAATATGCACAGTACGTTGATATGTAAAACTGATGCCCAGACAAGTGCCCATCCCCCATTTGTTTTGCGATTATCTCCGAATTTTGAGTGGGCGCTTGCCCGGTATTTTACAGTATGTTAACACAAATAAATGGTGTAGGTTAGTAGAATATTTCTAATAAAGACGTCCACATTTGATAACCTAATATTCCAATTTGTGGGAAATAAGTAATAGTTCATACTTCCAATGTTACAGCACACAAAGGAAGATGCACAGGCACACAAAATAGGGTGCACTCACTCAGTCCTGCATGATTGTCCCCCTTTTTGTGTGCCTATGCAAAGTTTGTATGCTTTGGTGTGCTGTAACATTGGAAGTGTGAACAACCAACTCTCTCAAACAGCTGTAATAGTTCTTGCTTGGTGTAATATGGGGTCACACAAAAAAGCCACCTTCAAAGGCAATTGCTTTCTTTTTCCTGGTGTGTGACTAAAAGGCAGAAAAAAAAAATAGCAATGAAAATAAAATACTAATTTGCACAGTTATGCTAAAATTAATTATGACCCAAGAAGCAAGGAAGTTTGCATAAAATGTAGGTACATTCCTTGCCTCTAAAACAAGCTGCTAATGAAGTCACATTTCTGTGCGACTTTATTGTAGGGCCCATTTTCTCACATTTTACATCCTCAACGAAAAAGTTTTACTTCCCGTATGAAAAGCAAGAAGGAGGGAATAAAGTTTTTGGTATACTGTTTGCGTTAATCTGGCATGGAAAAACTGGGCAAGTTTTACAGGCATCCTTTGACACAGTTCAATACCGTGAGCAACTGGTATCTTTTTGCCGATATGAATGCAACGTGACAACTTAAAAAAATGAGGCCCCCTTGCCCCCCAATGAACTGGTCTCTCCTGATAGCAGTGATCAGATTGCTGCTCAATTTGCACCAAACTGTGCCAGGGTACAAAGCCCGCATCTCCCTCCTACATTTCACTAAAATGTGAGGACTTTGCACCATCGTTGCGAGAAAGGGGTGACGTTACAGGGTGAACAAGTGTACCAGAGTAGCAAATGCCTGGTGGAGCAAAAATTGACACGAAAATTAAATATACAGAAAAAATGAATGAGCAGAGTCACTAGCGCTTTTTGCAACCTTTCATAGGAAAGCTAAGTGACGAGCTCCCCTCTTTTAGACAAAAGTGAAAGAATATTTTTCTGGTAGATATTCATAGTCATAATAAATACGCCATTCTAAATATATACAAATTGATTTTTTCCTCAACGTGTTCAATATTCGTGGCTTGTGTTTTCGATTTCATATCATTGATGGAAATTCAAGTCGCGACCCTACTAAAGAGTTGAAATGATGAATCGGGCTATAAGGGTGCCTAAACTTGAAAGTCAAGCGTGAAACAAACTCCCAATATTCTCAACAAGCTACCCACAATAAAAGGTAGATGATTTTTTAATGCATAGGAACTTCCTATATGCACATTAAGATCTTTCACAACAGAAACTTGCTGCACAGGCATTCCATGAAGATTACATGTGTAGTCAACGACATTCTGTTTGCATCTTGGAAGCATATGTGACAGATCAGATTGTAATATATTGTAGTTTTCTGGGGACCAAATTCTTTTAAGCAACTTATTATTATTGGAAAAAATGAGCATCTCAGAACTTTTAACGCACAACACTATATTATTTATAAAAAAAAAAATAAAAGTAAAAGAGGGTTCAGAACCGATCCCCAAGGAACGCCAGATGTTGAAATAAAGGTGTGGGAGAAACTGTCTACAACACGAGCAGTGTTCGTGCAAAACAACAAATAGCTCTTCAACCAATTACATAACTCTAGACAAACACCATATACAAATAGATCTCCACATTCCGACCACTCAGAAATCCGTGCTGTACAAATGTTAATTTCTGACGAAAATTAAAAAAAAAGCAACCGCATATAAATGGCAATCCCTTAAAAAATTTACGAAGCCAAGAAACCAAAAAACAGGGCAATAATTTGCAACAATTGACGCATCACCACATTTCAAAATCGTAATGATCACAGACTTTTTTTAAAGCGAGGGAAAGACACCTGAACCAAGCAAAAGGTGAGAAATGTGTTTCAGGATAGGAATTAATGACTCGCTGCATCCTTCAATGATAAACCTCGGTGTGCCATCAACGCCGCTTCGAAAGCTTCTTCAAGATGGCTCGGTCCTATTACATCAGTTTGACTGTTAAGCATGCCGCGCATGCTTAATGCTACCATGCCCCATACCAAGCGATGCAGCCTGCTACCATACCACGCGTGCGCTGCGGCTTCATTCACATCTTTGGCCATGATAGCAGTGTCCGCTCAAAGCTGTGAAAGCACTGCAGTATGGCTACGCAGCAGAACACCCATTTTTATAACCAGATAGAGTTGCTCACAAGTGAACATTACTCATCCCCCATTTTTGACCGGATTCCCTATTTTTTCAAAAACTCCATAAGATAACCATTACGTCGTTTACCCTGAGACTGGGGGGGTTTTTTGAAGAGCAGAAGAAACAGAAAAAACAGACTGGTCTGTTTTCTGTTTCTTCTGCTCTTCAAAAAACCCCCCCAGTCTCAGGGTAAACGACGTAATGGTTGACTTCCACCAGCTAGCCTGTACTTTGACTCTTTTCTCCATAAGATAGCCCATTTTTAGTAATGGCCAATGGTGTCCTTGGCAGAAATGGTGTTTTTTATTTAGCTACAGCAGGAGATAAGCCAACGTTGCTGACTGGGAAGGGCAGTCCTCTTTGGTTTATCCCTGCGATCACAAGCCTTTGCCGGTTACAAAATCTAGAAAGGCATTTTCGTAACTTTTTTTATTGCACACCGAAAGTTATCTTACTCCTTATTTCCCCTCGATTTGCCTTGGTGTTAGGTAGGCTATCTCTGGGGATATCAGGTTATGTTAGAAGTGAGCTGAGCAGCTCAATGGTGTCATTTGCACTCAGCACTGTATAGTGTGCTTTGCTCTGCCTAAAATAGGGCGTAATATTGAAACAAGTCTACGGATTTTTGTTGAGTTTGAAAGTGATTTTTGCTGTCTCGCAGTGCAACAGAACTCTTTTTTTGTGCTCATCCTTTGTCTTGTCCCATTCTACTTGTACCTATGCCTAGAGGGGACCTGGCCAGTCTCCATAGTATTTTAGTTTGGAACGCTCTTGCAGGCACTACATTTCGTTCCGGCCTATTTGAGAAACTTCAGAAATCTATGTTGTGAACTTCTGAAAAGAAACTCTGCCAAGCTTTGAGGGGCCATGCACTAATATGAGATAACTACACTGCTAGGACCCATTGTATGTTCCTATATTTATGCTGAACTTGTTTGGAAAATGGCGCCATAGTTTCGTGGATAAATCTATGCAAATGCGGGACCCTCGAATCCACGCCATTCGAAAATGCCCCCATGTTTGTTGGGTCAGTGACGTTTCTCGCCCACCGCGCGGCGTCCCCTTGCACGCACTCGCAGACTCGGCTCTCAGCGTCTCGTGCTTCAGCTTCCCCGTTTACCTTCCGAGTTTCGAGCATGCAGTTTCGAGATGATGAAGTCTACAGCATCGCTGCTTCATCCAAGTCTTCGACACTGTTCGCAGCAGCGATTAGAGTGATTTTTATCAGAAGATGTTGCAAGCTGGTCATTTTGGCTTCCACCCGCTGACGAGCCAGCTCCAGCGACGACGACGAGATCGTCACGGACAAACTCGTCGTCGTCCGTGGCGATCTTGCACGTGCATGGAGGGAGAAGGGACGAGAGCGGAGCATGGGGAAGCCTAGAATGAGAGAGCGTTCAACTATATACGATGATCACATGGTTTATGGGCTGTCACTAACTTGAGCAGTCTATATTTATTATTTATTTATTGTGCCTACCAACAGTCATAAGCCTATTACGGTTGTGCATGAAAAAATATTAAGGCGGGACACCGGCTAGAGGTTGAACTTCTGAACAACTCAAGTGATCGGAATAAAATTTGCAGGGGAGATTAAACTTCAGACGTATGTGTACTGTGCAAACTCTCAGCTCTCTAAGACAAATTTACATACCTGCATAAGTTGATGTGCCACTCTTCCTTAAGAAATCTATGATATGTAACTGAAGCTATTAAGCACCATTTTGACTGCTTGAATATAAAGTGGGGGATATGGGACTTTGGGCTATCTAGTTTTAATAACTCAAATGTAAATATTTCAGGAAGAGTTATTGTTACCTCTAAATATGAGATGCATATCTGTCCTATGTGAACCTTTGAAAACTTAGTTTTTTATCACTGAGGACTTTATCTTAGAACAAAATAAAGTAGATAGCCCGATTCCCCAGTAAATTTCAGTTCAGAAACATGTTGACTGTGGTATCAGAATACTTTCACCTTCGAACAAAAGATTCCTTCGTATGAAATTTGCAGCAAAATGTGGAACTGAGAAAAATGCATTCAAACATTGAACTCCTTTACTTTGTTACTGCCTCACAATGTGTTGAAAATATTTTAGATCAAAGTAACTATAGGGTGTATGGTTATCAAATTTAGTGTAAGGGTGTAGAATTGGGTTCTAAAGCAGAAAACCTCAAAATTGAAAAAATTAATTTTTTCAAAAAAATTTAAAGTTTGGGCCCATGTTCCCCCTTAAGAAAACAATGTTAGAAAAACACACTATGACAAGAGTGGAATGCTCCTCTTGAACGGCAAGAGTTTGTCTGCCTGGTCGCCAGACGAAAGTGATCGACATTCGTAAATTGATTTTTGCAATTACTGAAGCTCTAAAAACCGCAAAACTTTGTGTATATACTAAGTAGCTTGTGAGCATTCCATTTCATGAATAAAGCGCGAAACACATGTACGACGAAACCGTCCGATCCGACGTGCGGACTGCCGGAATGGCATTGGGGGAAGAGGGTTTCCGTAGCATCGGAGAGCGTTGAAAACCCTCGCCTCCGACCGTCGTATTGCGCGGTCGGACGTCGGATCGGACGGTTTCGTCGTACGTGTGTTTCGCGCTTTATGTACTTGTTTAATTTTCGTGTCCGAATCGGGCAACTCACAATTGACCGCTTTGATAAAACGATGGGCCAAGGTCAACAGCGGGTCTGGCATGATGCCAGCTGTAGTGGCCAAGCCACACTCAAAGCCACGGCAGACGAAATAAAAAAATGTAGGTGTAAGTTTGGGAGTGCCGTAAAAAGAAATATTGTGAAAGAGACACTGACACCCCCTAAAAGTTGTTTTTTTATTTTTTGTTAGGCAATTTATTGTGGTGTCAGAAGGCTGTCCAATCAATATTTTGCTACACCATCACATATAATTTTAGTAAAGTCAAAGAACGCAACTGCTCGAAACCGAAACTGGACTGGGGAGGAAGAAGAAATGTACAGGAGGAGGGCGTTGGTGGGGTGCTAAAAATCATGTGGCTGTGCAACTTTTTTTTTTTTTTTCAGTCAACATCTTTGCAGTTTTTAGATCCAATAAAAAATAGGTATCATATTTTTCTTCTATTTTTATTATTGAGTGTGTGCCTTCGATGACCCACAACTTTGATTATCTTTGGTGGTTGTGCCTAAACTATAGAAAACTTCATGTGACCACGGAGAAGAGAGTGAGCAGGACACAAACTGGCCAGTGCTCGATCGGCGGTTTTCGGGTAGAAAGAAAACCAATTTCAAGCCGCAAATTGTGTTCTGGGTAGTTGGGCTCTCATATGTTATGTAGAAATAAAAACCTGGGCGAGTATAAATACCCTGTCAGTGTCCCTTTATGGCTTAAGGCTGATTTATGCATGCATCACGTTACTAAATCAACACTAAAAACAGAGCTTGTGCAGCACCAACTTGAGCATAACTTGATACTGATGTAATGCAGTATCACTAATATAGCACAAAGTTTGTGCTGTGTCAGTGAGGTCAGCGCTATTTTCAGCTTGACGGCCGGCCTGCATGTTACTTGCAACATCACAAATGCTCATTCAAAAGAGACAAGTGGCTCTACTCAGCCCATAATTCTGGTTTTGGCACCAAATTATTTTGCTTTTTTCCAAGAAACTGAAGATAACCCAGCCTAACAAGAATGGTGACTTTGGACTCCCTAAATTGGGAGGGCAGAACATATAGAGACATAGACATTCTACAATACCATTTGATACGGTATTTTAGTATATACTTATTACATGCCCTGTGCACCAACTGCTTAAACAAAGGTACTAGAACTAAACGAGAGCAAACTACCATCATAATGACACACATTATTCATTAATTGTTCTCTTAATATGTCATTAATTGGACATTGTCATTACCAGCGTCGCTATTCTTATTCTTAGAATAAGGAGAACAAAGCTCCCCTTGTTCCTTTTCTCCAGGGATTATTATGTCTAATCTGGTCCAGCTCGCTTGCTCCTTTGCATTAATTGCACTATTATCATAACCTTAAAATTGCAAGCCTTTCACCCTTGTTGGTGTTAGACTGGTGGCAGCTGATAAAACCGGTTCGCTCTACTGACGTCTAACCCCTGATTAGCTCAGTTGGTAGAGCACTCCACTGGAAATGGAGAGGTCCCTTGTTCTACACCAGGACCAGGCAGATTTTTTCAGTCGTGCACGAGTTACCTAGCTGTGTTTGGAGATTTGTGTTTGTTCATTGTCCCCCTTGTTGCCCTTCTCCAGGGATTATTATCCTCATGTAATCATCTAGCTTTTTTTTTTTTTTTATTTTACTCTAACTTTTAATTTTGTCTTTATATGATTATGTGTTTAGTTTGCCTCATTTCTATTTGCTTATTTATTTTGTTGCCCTTGAAATGGGAACAGATCCCCGATCCGGCCGCCTACCCAAAAAGTTTGGAGATTCCTGGTCTAGACATTGGCCATTACGTTGCAACCAACACAAGTCGTCTAACCAGGGCGAAACGTGATATGACACTGGGTAGACTTTCTGCCACAAGGACGCGTTTAAGAACAGCTTTTTTTCACGAACAGTCACCGCGTGGAACAGACTCAATTCAGAGCTTGTTGACCTCGGCTCCCTTGAAAAGCTCAGTGAGTGTGCAATTACTCCTATCCAATGGCATGTGCAACATACAGATAACATCAATTTATCCCCTATTGCCCGCACCCACGAACTCAACAACCACCATGACTCAAACCTGTCATCTCGCTCTGCCACGAAGCGCTAATGTATACCACTGCTTCTTTATTTAATTTTTATGTTCATGTTACTTGCTTCATGCTTCTGATGACTTACCAAGCTGTTTAATTTATGATGTTTTGCTTTTTGGCTGTACTGCTTTATGTTACTGTGGACTTATGAAGCTGTTCAACTCATTTAGTTTTGCTTTTGCTGTACTATCAGTACTGAAGTGTTGCCTTGGCCTCTGTACAGGTGGCCAACAAGTCCTTAAATAAATAAATAAAAAAAAAATGCAATAACATTTCTAGTGGCACTAAAATGTGGGATTGTTTGCATCCATCCATAAGCACCTCGGTAGCTAAATTTCTCCATTAAATTTAGCAGAAAATTCGAATTTGTATATAATTAATGTGGTGTTGCACCATTTGACACTGCGTGACATCACATGACAATGTGACTTCATGTGGCACTGTGCAAGATGATGTGATGTCACAGCATTGCATGTATCACATATGTGATGTCACTCGTAATGTCCCATATGTCATGACGTCACACTTGTGACACAGTCATGCCATGTAACTTCACACACGTGACGTTACATTTTGTGTAAGGGGAACGTCATACATGTGACGTTACAGTTCTTTTGACGCAGTTTCACGTGTTGTCACAGTGACAGATGTCATGGCATCATGTGTCTTGAAACTGCATAACATTGCAGTGTCAGATTGTAGCATCGGTGACATTCTCTGACATTACGACGTGACGTCATATGGCACTATGACTATATGACACCACGTAACCATGCCACATGGCATCATGGTGTTACATCATGAAGTCGTGTGACACTGCATGACGTGACACCACGTGCTAACCTTCCGTGACCACCACCGTGCCAAAGTAGATGTAATGCTTTCACATTACTTCTTCTTTAAGAGCAGCCAGAGAAAAGGCATAGATTTTTTTTGTTCCTGTACATCCTGTACTCTCAGTTCCAGGAAGTGATTTGGGTACCTTAAAAAAAGAGGCAGAGTTCCTCTTCAATAATGTTTCCACGAAATGCTTCTGACTCAAAGCTATAGTCCGTTACAGGCTTAAAATAGCAGAACAAGCTCTTCTCACAAGGCTCTCAATCCGCTCTTTCCACTTCAGCAGAGCGAATGCTCTAGAGGAGGAATCCACCAGTTGTGGTGAAGAGAGAGCTATGTGGGTGAGGCTTGCCCCGCTTTTCTTAACCTGAAACAGACTACGGCAGCCGCCATAAAAAATTGGGTTCGTCGACGGAAGCCCCCGGGAATCCGCAGAATCCGCATACCAGTTAATTGTTGCGGCGGAGGCAGCGGTGCCGGCCGCGCTCATTTTGATTGTGTGAAGATGCGCACGCGTGTCGCAACGGCCCCGACTGCCGCTGCCTCGCCACCTTTTCCTGTGTGGGACGGCAGCAAGGTCGGCAAATGAAAGGAAAAACAGGCCGTGTGGGTGTCGCCCGCCCCGGCAGGCGTAGACTGGTCCCTTAGGGGTCAGGGACTGTCTGCGAGCGAGTTCTTGTTGGCGTTGGTCCCCCCCCCAAATCACCTTCACTCTCTCCTCCTTTTTGGGCAAGCCTCGTGCTCTGCTCTCTCTCTTTTCATCCTTGCCCTTTCTCTCGTTCTTCTCTCTGCTCTGGGGCAGTGCCTGTGTCCTCGATCGAAGGCTGGTGTCTCGTCAAGAGCGAGGCTTCGGTTGTTTGCTGTGCCGCATTGTCTCGGGGATGGTGGGACGGGCTGCAGGTGTTTTGTCTTGTGTTGGTCTGGGTCGCACTGAAGATGCACTTTTCTGTACGTTACGGTAGAATTGTGGGAAGATGGATGTCGGAAAGATAGGTTTTATGGATGTGATAACTAATTCCAGATTCATAAAGGGACGAGTCCTAGAAATTTTGTACATGGTGTGATACTGTTAGCATAAATATTTTTTATTTTTATTTTTTATAATTGAACGGTTGTTATGTTACTTTCTACTTTGGTGGAAAGCGCTTGTTCGGAGCCTCAGTTTATGTGGTGAAAGTTTTCTTATGGTTGAAAACTTGTCTAAGAAAAACGCGAAAAAGTGCCGATATTGTCATGTTCGGGCTAACCATGTTGACCTCGTTTTTATTTTAGTTAGTTATAGGTAGGGTTTCGTGTTTTCCGACTTTATTTTTCGTCAAAATCGGAGGGTGTTTTTTGGAGTTTATTTTTTGCCGAAGATTTTAAGTTTATAGGGGTTTACATTTGTTTCATTCCCAATTCTCTGAAATTCGTTGTTTAATTTCGCAGTGTTTCTTATTAAAAATAAATAAATAATAACTGGATGTAAACATATGCCAAAATAAAAAATAAAACACGCTTTTATCAATTAAAATTTCTTCAATTTAATTTGGCGTTGGTGCCATTGCCATTGGCAATACTAATTTGTCACACGACGAAAGTTGCGCAGAAGTGGAGAAGTGTTGCTTCGATAAACGTCGATACCTTAAAATCAATAAATGCCCAGAGGTAGTCGCTAGGAAGCTCGTAGTCATTCCATCGTATTCCATCAATCTAGCCTGCCGTCGCGTAAGGTGGAGTGGTTAAGGATGTAATAGAGAAGTTTCAACTGCCTCTGTTCCCTATTTTATACAATCTCTATGGTCCATAGCTTTCACTATTAAAAAAACATACCTTCTTTCTCTAAATCACAAAAACATGCCCTTTTCTTTCTCTAAATCCCAAATCGCATGGCCCAAACTGGATACCAAAAGAGTGGCTTTTGTTGTGACCTGAATGTACAATGACACGTTGCCCTCAATCAACCTTGATGAGACCAGTGGCAAGACCCCTTTTGACAACGGTCCGAGATTGGGAGAATAATTATGGTGGTATTTTCCCATGACCATTTACTCTGCACTGATCAAATTGTTAAAAAAAACAACCCTTTTACTTTTTTTTTTTTTTTGCGGGAAAGGGGGGGGGGGGGGGTTGAAGGGGAGGGGGGGTGGCGTTAGCACATAAAGATTCGGAGTTTATCGGATAAATTTGAATTGACCAATACTTTACTGGCAGGTGTTTTCGGAGTTTTTTGGATTTATCTGGAAACACTGAACCCTATTTATAGGTTAGTTTAGCACTGTTGTTTCTGACTATAGCCATTTTCGTTGGATATGCATCTGCACTCATTTGATCTTTCCAGTCTTGCACCTTTAGCTTCGTATAAAAATTGCTCTTTTACAAGAATGGTACTATACATATGCAATTCCGTCGAGCATACATAATCTTTTAATATCGTTGCGAGCCCAGCTAAGTTGGCTGCGCTTTTGTCGTTTATTTTCAGGGCTCGCGTCTCATGTCTGGCAGTGGAGGCTGCCTTTATACTTCGTCATGGAACCTGGGGCTTTCTAGTCTGATCTAGTGTACTGGTATGAAAGGATCGGCCTAGGCCCTAGGGTATCTAAAGGGAGGCATAGGTGTACTAGTGCAGTTCTGTCGGACATGCCGCCGTTACCAAATGAAATCACCTGTCTCGCCTTCGTTGGTCAAGTTTGTCTTCGTAAGTGTTTTGCTACTTTTATCGTCAAAATGTACTCTTCATCGGTGAAAATGCTTTGCATTATCCTGCAACAGTTCCTAGGGTGGGGTCGGAAGTCAGCAAATAAACGGTACAAAAATGAAGAAACAAAATGAAGAACAAAAAGAAGAATGAACAAGTCAGGGATGGAGTAGGATATTATGCAAAAATGTCTTAAGTTCTACAAACAGTCGAGAGAGTGCCTTTCTCTCGTAAAACAGATTTTTAGAACTCAGTCTGTCTAGGAGTAGCTTATTTTTCCCCCTTCCGGGGAAGTCTATAGACTTTTCCAGTGCCTTCCTGGTAGATATCTGCTATGTGCATCGCTTTGGCAATTGTAACCTCGTAGTACATTACAAAACTTGCTGACTTATTGACAAAAGAAAAAGGCTCCTCCCGAAACCTCATTTTATGTTTGAACAAGTATGTATTACAAGACCGTTGCATCACGACTATGAAGAGGTCGAAGGGTGGAAATTTGTTCCAGTTGGTATTGCTTCTACATATTCTACTCTCTCGGGCCACTTGGCAGTACACTGTAGCAGGCGCAAGTGTTCCCACATGTTTAGTAACACAAAAACCTTGCGCAGATTAATTGAGCAGAAGGCAAGGGAAGTGTGGGAGGCTTTCCATATATGGAGACATTGGGGGGAAAGAGGGATTGTAATAAACATCCCGCTCTCGCTTTAACAAGCCCCTAGTTTGCATCTCTGTCAGCAACCAGAACTTCTATTTGTAGCTAAGTTACACGACCATGTTTTTCCGGTAACATTTTTTTAAAGGAAAGAGGATAGTAGCTCTAGCTGTCTGACATTAGCGCCTGGGGCTCGTAGTGCACATGAGTGAACTGGGGGTGCTATACTTTTCAGTCGTGTACGAGGTGTGGGTAAATTATGAGCTGCGAGTAAAGGCTGCTTTATGCATTTGTGTTGGAGTCTGATTAACTGTGTTGACTGCTTGTAACTGCCGACGACATCAGAGTACAGTGGCACGCATGTATCATGTAGCCCAGGACCCCATCCAACCTACATATATATAGATTGAAGGTTTTGCAGTATTTGTGAGATGAAATGTATGCATTAACTATGAGATGTGGCCACTTATAACATCGTCAGAATTGCTCAAAGCACACGGTAAAAGAATGATGCATAAATTTAAGGCAGATTGAAAAGTGCTCCGGGGCTGCCCAACAGACCAATAGATTTCACCAGTGTTGAAATAAGCAAACACGAGCAGTTTTCTATTTTGCCCCCATCTGTTGTGTTCTTTTTACACGCCCAGATAGAGAGGTCCTTGGAAGCCCTTGCGGTTCGATTGGACTCGGGCGATTGAGCGTGGAAAGAACACGGGGGAAGGGAGAAACCGGAGGCCTTACCTTTTCAGAGCCCACTTGCGACCCACTTTCTGCGGGTCACTCGGCAGTCTTTATGCTGCCGTCACTGCCCGGCTTCATAGATTGGGAAGCCGCGATCTCGCACGCCGAACATGTGGGTATAGGACACACACGGCGGGTGGGCGTGGCACCTCGTTTGTGGCATAGGTCGAGGACTTTGCTCACACGGGGGACGGGGAGATGTACCGGGTGTGCATAGCGTAACACAATTACTGCTTATGAGTGATGACCAGTATTTTTTTTGTTTTTCTCTTGTAATCGAAAGAATGTCGTAAAACAAACTCTCGCACTACGTAAAGTGCTCATCTTGGGAACCAACCTTAAGCTGAAATATTTCAGCTCCTCAATACCCTACCCGAATAAAATACAAAGAAGCGCAGGTACTGTGCTTGAGCCGTGTCATGCGGTACGCATGGTGCGGCACTGTTAGCGTATATAAACGACAGCCAGTGTCTTCTGTTCTCCTCCTAGAATATTTTAGAATCTTAGTTTTTCTAAGCCGCTGTCAAAACTACTAATATGATGGAAAGTACTCATTTAGGACACTAACCTAGGCGTTAGAATCTTGCCCACCAATGCCCTTTCGAAGAAAACTGCGAGCAACCGTTGATGTGGGTTCTCATTGTGTTGCACAATGTATGTGGCAAGTTTTTACACAAATTTCTTTGGTTTGCTTAAATATTCATGCGCGACTATCACATTTTAGTTTTTATGGTTGTTGCACATGGCGAGGTTTGTGGGAGAATATTTACCCGGTTCTGATTCGGGTAGATAGTGCATTGCTTCGAAAATTGACTCGGAAACAAACCTGTCGTACCATTGGTGCCGTGTATCTGGCAAGAGGGAATCTAAATGTATGTATGGCTTGGGCATGACAAAGAGTACACTGAGTTAGAGTGAATGCCACAACCTACTCTCACAGGATATCAGCGGAAAGTGAAGTTTTGGTGGGGTGCAGTAGTGCTTGCATGCTCGATTTTCTGAAGAGATGTTGGTCTCGTCATTTTGCGCAAAATGAATCCTTTTTCAGAAGTGTGCGCTCTCGCGTAGCAGTTATGGGGTTGTGCACCTGTAATTGTGCACCTCTAGCTTTATGAATTGGAGCTAGCACTCGCTTACCCCCGATTTGAATGTGTGCACTGTTAAGCTTTCCGTTTTGGGCACTACCGGTAGCTTGAAACTGCACATGCCAATTACCCAAATCCCCATTATCCCCACCATTCTGAATGGTTAATCTTGTGGAATGGGCAAACTGTAGGAGAAACTAATGTTTACAGCTGTGCAAGTGTCTGGTGCCCTTCTTCTTTAAAGTCCTGGCACCCATTTTATCACATACACAGTGGCCTCCTGTTCACGGCAGTTGACTGAGGGTTACTCGAGTTTCTATTTTTAACACGGAATGTGTTATATGGCTTGGACTTGACAAGTTTCGCTGGACATTATGCAGCGAGGCGTTAGGTTTGACCTTGGACCTCTTTTGCTAAATTAACGAACAAGAACACAGATGGTCCATTCACGTTGCACTGGTGTTACGCCAATCTCTATGACGATTTGCTAGATTGTGCATCGCTGCTAATGTTGCTGCAGCATGAATGCTGCCACCGGAAGTTGAGCCATCTTTCCACGTCGCACAGTCGCGGTCGGGGAGCAAATTGTCAGAGATCAGGGTGCATTGCCCCTCATTACCACACCGCGTCATGCAAGAGGCCCTCTGACATCACCCCCCTCGACAGAACAGCTGGCCCTCTATGATGCCACCTCCCTCAGCAACAAAAGGGCAGGTGTTCTCCCACCTGGACAGACTAGGATGCCTTAGTGCGTATCCGTCTGTTTTAGGGTGGTGACATCAGACCATTCAATGACGATTGTGTTTTGCCTTTTTGCCAATGATTGTTTTTTGTACCGCACAATGTCCCAACTTGAATTAGGGCAGATTATTTCGTAACATTGTTATACCCTTATGCTATCAGCATGTCAGCGCTCAAATCTTCACTTGGTATTGCTTTTTTTTACAAATCTGGCATAGCCTCGCACGACCATGTCTTCCCCATAAATTTTATTACGTCTCTTATTCTCTTTATGCCGCACAACCTAATTTGTGTAGATCGTCATCATCGCTAATCAACCACAGTCATAGTTCAAAGTGTCCCCGAGACAAATGCCTCACTTTTACCAACTCCCGCAAAAGTGTGATAAGCTGGGCAAGTTGGTATAATGACATGGTGAAGAGTATAATGCACGTAAAAGATGAGGCCAGAGAAAAGAAACATGCACGACGCACTAGCTCTGACTTGCAACCGAATTTATACACAAAAGGAAGAAGAGGACATATTGAAAGTCACTCTATGCCAGAGCGTGACGCACATCACACAACACCATCTAACTTTGCCCCGTAGTCCTATCTAAAAACAAAGTTTTGGTTGAAGCAGTGTGCCTGAGGGGTGGCTAACGCAGCGGTCCCCCAAACTATTGATGCAATGTGCTTCCAAAATTTCATGAGTCGTCTTGATAACATCGAATTATTGTTGTGCTGTTAAAGATTGTAGAACATGAGCAGGTGTTGCAATGAACGAGGAGATGACCGCCCACCATGGATTTCTTCTTTTCTTTTCATAGATTTTGTACATTCCTTTTCTCTGTCCTTGTCTTTTGTGCACTGTACTATTCACCATGTTACTAATTCTTGTCTTCCCCGACACGATTCTTGCATGGAACAACCTTCCCGAATCTATTGTTTTCATCACTTAATCCTATTCTTTTCCATTTAGAGGTAGCGAGTCATGTGGTATAATTATTTTATTGTGTTTTGACAAGTTCATGCTAGTATTCTGTGTTCTTTTGGGTTTGTAGCACATCCGTAAGTAATGCCTTTGGTCTTTTAAGGGAGGACATTGCCCGGAACAGTCGACTTTTGAACCCCTAGCTTAAAATGAATGACATATGAACAGTGTAGGCTGCCACGCTTCTCATCGCCAGAGAACAGGCCATCGGCGGGTGTTCTGTCGTTCCTCGTTTGTCGTAAATGTCAATACGGCCCCCATCTTCCTCAGTTCAGGTCCATACTTATAAAAAAAAACACATATAAGTTCCACTGCTGTATAAGGTGCACAAACAGGCTTATACACTGGCAAATACGGGAGTACTTGCAATGCTTAGTGATGATTGAATGCGATGACGTGTCACAAAACTTGGCAGGGTGTGGCACGAGGGGCACAAAAAGTATGTCACATTTAGACACCCTAGAGTCTTGAACTTGGCGACGCTAGTTATATTAATGTTGTTTGCACAACTGTAAATAATTGAGTAAAATGTTGTGTGAACTAGATACTATCTACAGGCAGCATACTCACTCGGTGTTGGTCCTCCCCCTGCAGACTTCAAGGAGATGTCGATCGACTTGTACCGCAAGGGCATTGAAGAACTCCAGAAGGGGATTGCCATTGACTTCTCCAAGGGTCAAGGTAAACTAAAATCTTTCTTTTTTAAAGCTTCCTTAAGTTATACTCAAAGAGCAGCATAAATAATTACTTATTTAATACCAATTGCTTTCAAGAATAACTTTTTTTTGTGTTTCTTCCTTATAGTACTTTGTTCTGAAATCCGTTTCTTTGCATCAGGAATAAGCTTGTGTTGACTCTAGATGTAAAGGTACTTAGGACTGAAGTATGAAGTATTATCTGATAGGTTTTTCATTTCAAGTACTAAATGGTGTTTCCACGTCTGATCATAACACATAGATGCTCTGGGTCATATATTTTTTTTTTGTGTAAAAAATATATGTGAAAGCAATGCTCTTAGCTACAACGTTCAAATACTGCAAACAACTTATCTTTTGCACGCTCAATATTTCGAGATTTAGACCAAAGCTGAAAGTTCTAATTTCTGCAATGCGGTGGGATTTCAATATAGATTCCAAAGTGTTTAAATATTACAGGAATTGTTTGCGGGACCTATTTTTCGCAAATTGTAGGTGATTTGCGAAATTCGCAAAAATTGGGTACTCGCAAAAAATAAGTTGTTTATAGTATAGCTGAATGCTCCATTCAGTTATGTTTGAACGTTATAGCCAATTTTCTTCCGGAAATATGAAATTCCGGCGCTTGAGGCATGGAGATTGCCAAGGTTCCACTATGAAACTTCGCAGAGCTGTTAATTTCACACCAAAGTGAGGTTTACAACATGTACAAAGAATATAAAAAAAGATCAATAAAAATATCTGTTAAAAAAGAAAGAAAGCTATGAAACACGTCAACCAACAGACTCATTTATATAAAATGGCACAAAGTACATAAAAGCGAGCAGGTTTAAATGCATTTTATGAATATATAAAGAAGATATGCTTAGACATTATTGTAGTTGTGTTATTAGAGCAGACACGGCGCTGATTTTTTAAATGTGGCAGAATTGCACATCTATATACTCTATCTTTTACTACTTTTAAAATCTTTTTAATCATCTGCAGTATATATCTTTAAACTAACTTGTGATGGCAAAACATTGGATAACATATGACTTCCAAAAGGAAAAAACGACAACAAACTTTCACTCAAATTGAGCTAGCGTGTCTTCGTTATGGGGCTTCGCCACACGACGTCGGCTTTACAGAGGCATCTTCTAGAACCGACAAAGGCTGTATAGTGGTGCTGCTCTATCGTAGAGTGTAGAAAGTAGGGCTGTCCTTAGCTTAACTTTATATTTGTGTTTCATTGGGTTCCCACCCTCCCCTCCCCTTCAAAACGCGTCCAAATTAAATGTTTTGTTTTCGAAGCGCCATATCTTTATAAAGTGTATGGGTTTAACAGTTTTCGATGATGCTCATCATGTTTCTAATTGAAATGATACCTTAAAATTGATTGATTACAAAGTTAATTACTAAAAATTGTTAATTTAATTATATCAAACACTGTTTTCTTTTCGTAAATTTGCCCCTTGGCAAGGACCGATAGTACATCAATCTTTTTTTTGTGCGATCCATACTTTTCACAAGAACGATTCGACCCTCGTTTCATGAAACACCCTGTAAATGTATAAGAATATAGCTGACTGCTTCTCCTAAGAACATGCCTTTCATAGAGTAGTTCCTTAATATTACGACAGGTAGCCCACCTAAAAGCGAGAACAAATTGGGTGAAAATGAGGAGTGGGCAAACTTTCGGCGTGTAAGCAAGAAATACTTTCAAAAATGCTACTTTCATATCTTGTGACCCACCAAGCTTGTTTTCACACTGAGGGCAATGGAGCATAGAAAACTGTCCTTTCCAGCCTCCAATGTTTGCTTATCTCCCGCTGTGGCTGAGTAATTCCAATACTGCTGAGGTCACCATGAGCCAGAGCCCTGCAGTTACTATAGGAGAGCTATCTTTTAGTGGTTTTTGAAAGAAGAGCAAATCGTTCCAAAAATAGGGGTGGGTTATCCTTCGGGGGTATCTTGGGAGATGACGGTTGTATATATTTTACAGAAATATACAAAATACGACCCGGGCTATCATTGTATGAACTGGCATGGAAACACCCAAAAACAAAATCCTCATAGTTACCAGCTTCTTTTTGTATTCCATTGTATGGTACGCATCGATATTTAGACATGGTATGCCATTTTCTTTGCCATCACACAATGTTGAACACCAGGATACCGACTTTCCAGATACCGCCTCCCTAGCCTTGTTTTTGCTGTGACAGGCCTTCCTCTTGTCCGGAGTTTGCATTTAAGGGTAGTGGGCTGTGCATGCAGGGGCCCTAAGCTGGGCATTTGGCGAGATTGTCGGCGAGATTTCTGACTGCTGCGATTGGCCGGCGCCGCGCTTGACCTCGGCGCTGGCCAATCGCGGCCGTCTGAAGTCTCGCCAACTTTTTCGCCTAGTGTCCAGCTTCCGACGTTCATATAGAGCTGAATGCTCCTCCCAAGAACATGGCTTTCACATATACATTTTTTGCACAAATATTTTTTTAAAAAATGTCACGAACCATTATTGTACAATCTGACTTGGAACACCCTAAAGTAAAAGGCATATTGTGTGAAATGTGCTAAAATACTTGCTTGCCACAATCTTTCTTGGTTATCACCATCTTGTTGCCACTGAACATTGGTTCAGTGACGACGGACAACGATCGTCGAAAGCAAAAAACTTTGTATTGGCTGGTGGTAATTAGCCAAGAAGTTTCATTAATATTACAATCCAAATATAACAATTGTAGCTGGACAACAGATGTGCAGTTGCCGTGTTGTCCAAGTGAAGTGAGACTGCATGTACTTTTGCAATGCACTAGAAGTCAAATATAAGCACTCAGGGCACTCAGAGTATGTAATTACTAATGTCCCAATACTGGTGCTGCAGCATTTTCTAAATTCTTGTTTTGAAATGTTTCCTGTCTAAATAATATAACCTAGCTGATTTTAAAATGCTCTTTTTTTTTCCCCCGAAATGTAGTGGTTTTGTAGGTGTTCTTTTTATGTTTTGGATTACAAAAGTTGAGCCTTCAAGGATGGCAAATGGTCAAGCGAGAAGTTTCTTTTTTTCTAAAAGTGCCAAATGCAGGAATCAAAATCAAGTCAATTTTGGCTCAAATTAGGAGTATATCCATTATTTCCAAAAGGTATATTAATCTAAAATTAGTCATAGTATGCTCGAAAAATCAATGTAAAGCCGGGCCGCGGTACAGGGCTCAAAGCTAGTTCGATAAGCACACATTCTTGTTTATTTCTGTTTCGCTTCATATTGATTTGGCTCTTTTTAAAAAGAAAAAAACAAAAACAAAACAAGTTTTTTTTTAGTTAAGGTGCTGACCCACAATAAATATTCTGAGTGAATAAATACTATATCTTTTTCTTAACATTAAACAAATAAAGGAAGTGTCCAATTTTACCTTGAAACAAGTACTGCAGCCCAACTATCTGTGAAAAGGAATTGTGAGACGTAACAAATCTCGCACCAATTTCAGTCATCACAGTCAAGGTTATTTTGCTGACCAAGATCCTAATGATATACATATATTCAGAATGCATTCTTAGAGGGGCAGTGCAACGATTTTATGATTTAAAGAATTTGCATCTCGTCATTTTTACGTTGTTTATCGTGTCCCGGAGGATAGAGAAAACACCTCCTTCATTAAAAATGTCGCAATTCCGCTGCATAATCGCAAAGCGAAAGTCGAGCTTTTTCCCCGAACTGCAGCCCCAAGTGGCAGCCGAAGGAACTACAGCGAAAAGATTACGTTACCTCGCTCGGCTCTAAGCTGCAGCATAACGCCCGCTAATGTCAGCAGAGAGAGGGAGAGGAAGCGTCCTCCGAGATAGCACACGGGAACCTACACGGCACTCCGAATGACGTCACCAGGAGCGGGACCAGGTGTGACTTTGAAGACTGGGAGTGAGTTAAGGGGTGCCCGAAATGCCAATATTTTTTTTTTTTTTTTACGCAACAACTAGGACACACAGGCGAAATCGGTCTTCTGTTCTTTACTTCAGAAGTGTCAGGGGGCAACTTCCAGAAATCTTTGACCGAAGTCCGGAAATCGTTGCACCCCCCCTTTAAAGAACACTATGCTTATTAAGAAAATAAAAGCATTCAACAACTGGGGTTGTCGCTACTTGTTTTATTCCTCATTTTAATTTAATAGTCTGCCGACATGCTCTACCAAGTTTTCCTCGGAAAGCATATTTTCTCAACCCTCTAGTTTTAGTTGAAAGAAGTTTCACGCAGAAACTAATGCTGCTTTTGCTGTCCTTGTCCTTTTTACTCTGCACCATATGTGACAAATTGTGCAAGCTCTTTGCCCCACTTTTGTTCAGATTTTCTTTCCAGATATTTTTGTGCTCCAATCACTCCAAACTGCAACCGTCTTTTATCCTCGTGATTGCAACCAAGCATTAAGAAAAGAAGAAAAAGAAAAACAATTGTAGAAATAACAGAGGACATGCAGGCAAACCGATGATCTTCCAACATCTTGAAAGCCTGGTACCTACTTAGGAACAGAAAAGGGGGACAACATTGAGGACTGTCTGTGTGTGGGTCCCCTTTATTGTTCCCCAGTTTCAGGTTTTCAAGATGTTAAAACAATTGTATTCATTACTTTGGCTAAAGCATTTGGCAATCTCCACTTGAAGTTTTCATGGCTTTGCCACCATAGTGCTGATATTTGATGTTGTCGTAATAGCATCATATATTACCTGTACCCACAACATTGAAAGGTCTGTGCGTGAGCAAGAAACTGGGGAAAAGGCAGGAACTGTGCATCCTCCCTGGAGTATGTGTAACTAAGCACTTTAAGGGGAGGCAAAAAAGAAAGTATTTCACCTGTAAATATTTCGATTTATTGTTGGGATATTGCAATGAAATTTTGTGGGGAAGGTTTTGTCATAGATTTGGGAATATTAACTTGTAAATACAACAGCAATTGCCCTCTTAACTAGAGTGGCTTTTGAAATGTGGAGGTGATACACTATAGGTACCATGATTTCAAGCTGGGTCTTGCCAGGAAGCACAAATAAAGGTGGGAAGGGACATCTACAAACCATATATGAGCACTGACATCGGTGGTGCCAAGAGATAGAACACGAGAGTGACAGAAAAGTAAAAGAAAGCAAATGCACCAGAAGATGACGGATCTTTTCCTCTAGGTTTAAGATGGGACGCCTAATCTGCTATTCAGAATGTTTGCCTTGCATCTACGTGAGTGTGTCTATGTGCGGGTGTGCAGGTACGACGTGGGAAAGGGCCCACAGGCTGAGTGACAAGATGAAGGTGAACCTGGAGATGGCACGGGACAGGCTCGACTTCCTCGGTGGGTTGGGACCCACTCATTCATCTACCCAATCACTCATTCATTCAATCAGCTCAATAAATTGAACAATCATTGATTTATTTTAATTCAACTAATAAGTTGTTCATTCAACCAATCATTCAGTCAACTGACCAATCACATATTCATTTTTATTCAACTAACCAATCACTTAGTAAATCAGTTACTCACCCATTCATTTGTATTGAATCAATCAGCTATTGATTCATTCCACCAATTTTTTTTTTAAATATATTCATGCAGTGAATCAATTTGTCAATCATCCATTTATTTTAATTAAATCTATCAGTTATTTATTTGTTTAGGCAATCAATCATTTATTCATTATAACTCAGTCAATCACTAAATTTTTTTTCAGTATTCCACAAACAGCCTGGCGCCTCCATACATAGCTTGCACTGACGTCACTTGTTCAGACATAATAAAGGAGAGGGTGCATGAGTGTAGCTCCCCTGCATTAACAAGGTACTTCTGGCCTCCAGAAAGCAGGGCGTACTGACTTCACGTGCAAGCCATGTATAGTGATGTACAGTGCCCCTCAAACTTAACGCCGCCACTCGGTTACACCCCGGTTACGCAAATATTGATCTATTGCATGCTACCCAAAGATTAATTGGTCGCTGCAGCTGCTCGAATACCTTCCCCTGGTTGGGTTCTCATCGGGGACGCGAATGTTCACCAAGTAGTTCGACCACTAGGTTCAGGAATAGCTCAACAAGTGAATAAACCGGACGATCTAGTGGCGGTGTTAAGTTTGAGGGGCACTGTACCTGTCAGTTAACCTTTAAAACGAAAAAAAAAAAAAAATTGATCGGGACGTAAAAATATTAAAATTTATACCAAAACAATAGCCTTCATGCACTTTTGAAATCTACTCATCATTGAGAACATTAGGAGTAATAGTAGTGGAAATGTGTTCAAAACGATTCCGTACATCTAAACTGCGAGTGTCGTAGGGGATTCATTATATAAGAGGTCAGCGTAAGAAAATTAGGTCATCTATCTTCTCACAAATCTACTTCATCTTATTAGACTTGCCCTCAATCATTACTTACACAGGTTAATGTTGGCTGCTCACCCTTGTGATGTGTTCGGTTTAGGGCGCACCAGCTGTTGACATTTGTATTTTCTATTGACGCCAAACGCGTGTTTAGTGCAGTTGGTAGGGCCACTCTGCTGGGACAGATCTAGTTGGGCCTCTTCATTAGCACACTACTAGTATTATACTCCATTTAGGTGGAGGTATTCATTTATTCTCTCCTAAACTAGCAAGGAATTGATGACAATCACACAACACCAATGCACCAATGCAGACACTGTCTTACTTGATTATTTGATTGTGAAAATAACTATTGCTGTTTTATTTCTTTAACAGGCTGCATTTTTCCAAAGTAACTCAGTTGTAATGCAAGTTATTACCTCAAGGAGTGATAAACTTGCCCTGAGCAAAAGTTGTGCAGTATAACTCTTTGGTTTCTTGTGATGGCAGTTGATTATTAAGGAGTAACCTAACTATTGCTTGTCTTTCAATTGCTTCACAAGTCTGCTGTTCATACTGTGATTGGCATTCAGAGCAGAGCAATTTGAAGATTGCGTTAAATTAAGTGTTTTGAAAGAAATGAGTGCACTCTGAGAAATCTTTTTTGTTTTCACTAATAACAAACTCATTTATGAGGCTCATGAAAGGGTCACTGAGGCGGGGGTTATGTGCAGCTTAATCAAATATACCATAAATGATTGATTGATTTGGAACCTTCCTTCATGGATGGTGTTTTGTTTAGTGGTTTGGTGGACTTCACCTTCTTTCCTGCAATGCTGAATTATGTGTTCTTTGAAAAAGCATAAGGATGCTTCGAGTCTTTTTAAAAATTAATGCACGAAGGTCGGCAGATATATTGACCAGAAACCCGAAATTAATGGGAGGATATATGTTTGATCGATGGTTGCGCCGAGTTTTCAAGCAGCGCAGCACTCGGCATAATTTGCACATTCTGCATGATAACTCACCGAACCAAGGCACTCGTCGTGCCAAGGTGCGCATTAGTACAAAGCCGATGCATCTGCTTTCCCAGGGAGCATGCAGAGAAGCAACAGTTGCAAGTTACTAAACGAAGGGACAGGTAGCGTACGGACTCAAAGCGGTGCAGTTGCTTAGTGATTGTAACATTCTCAGATGCCGATCAAATTCTTGGGCAAAAAGGCAATCTAATGCAATCGTCGTCATTTACCGAATTTCTGTAGCTCACCTTGATTGGGCTTCTGAGCGGCAATAGGGGAAGTAGATGCACGGGTTTTGTTTATGAAAAGGCCGCCACAATTTTGTGCGGATGCAGCAGCTTAAAAACTTTGAACGAAAGTGCATCTTGTTTGCATGGTGTCTTAAGCCTGATTCACACATTTGCGTACGAGTGTAGTCGACTGCGTTGTGGCCACTTGTAATCGAACACGCCGACAGAACAGGCACACTGGCACCATCTGTCACGATTCAGACAGGCATATAACTATAGACCGAAGGTTTCGCAGTACTTGCAAGATTGAATCTGTGCGCTGTCTATGACATAGGTTCTGCTCCCAAATTTTGTAGACCATCCCTGCCCCAAAGTAAACTGAATTTTCTAGTTGAAACATTTTTCAGCAGATCTGGGCCATCTATCGACGTCTTAACTATGAACCAAACACTAATTTGCGCGCTATTGTTTGCAAGGTGCACGTGCATGCTTCGGGACTGCTTTACCGCATCGTGCCGGCAGTAAGAGGGGCTCCTCGGCTTTCGGTAGAGCCAGAAGGATTTCCTCAAGATGCGAGTGTTTGATGAATCTCGGCCCACAAGATACGGTTGCTCGTAACATCGTCACACTTATGTCAGGCCCACGTTGACAGAAATTAGCGTAAAACATACGCCGATCGTAAGCGTTTTGGGTCCACCCTAAAGTCGCTAAATAAGCCTCACCTAGAGCGTACGGGCACTCTGTATTCCCTGATTATCTCGAAGGCGCTGCTATTTTGGTGACTAGTGCAGAGCGGACGCCATCGACAACAATTGTTGTTCGGAAATGCGGCATCTTGACCCTTTTATTCGACGTCCGGTTGCAAGGGCAATATTGCTCGGCTCGGTCGCAGACTGTTTCCACGTTTCAGAAGGACGAAGAAGCGTTTCCCGCAGTTTCAGGTAAGGCTTCGGATAACTGGCAACCACGATTCTAAGTGCAGAGGTGACTGGAGCGTCCTTACTTTGTAGCGTAGCTTGTTTAGTGGCTCTGGGCTGCCCGATAGATGGTGCCAATGTCTCGTCGCAAGTGGTCGCTACGCAGCTGATCGCATACGAACGCTACTGTATTGCCCGCCTTTGTAATAACCGACGGGACGTATCTTTTGAACACCCGACCTCTGGTACAAGCTCGTTGCCTTCCGACGTGCTCTGGACGCGTGTGCACGTTCGGTGTTTGCGAGACCTTGAAGCGTCGTTGAAGGGCTCACATTGGAGGCGAGTCCGCCGAAAGACCTCCTCGCCGTTCTTGCGCCGTTGGCGAGTGTGCGACTCCAACCGGCTCGTAGTGCTAGTAGTGGCACGCTGCATGCTGCAATGGCTCGTGGCCGTCTGTGCTTGCCCGCATGTCCGGCAGAGAGCATGGTGAAGATCGAGCACCTGGGGGACCACTTGCCGTGGCACGGGGGCGTGGCACCCGCCCAGCGCGGCCAGAGGAGGAGGGCGTGGCAGAAGGCGGCGCCGTCCGCGCCCAGCGAGCCCGGCACGGGCCCGTCCTGGCTCAAGATGGCCGAGAATGGGCCGGCCAAGGGAGGGCCCTGCCCAACGTCGCCCCGGCTGCAGAGGAGCAACACGGGGGGTCGGTGCGCCTCGCATGTCTGTCGGATCGGCTTTGTTGTGGCTTGGCGTTTGGCTGTTTGGACCGGCACGTTTTGAACGCAGAGTGTCTTTATTTGGCTTGCTCTCTGCTTTTTTCGGTCTGCACTCCCGTAACGGAAGGGCATCAGCCTTCCGTTACGGGACTGCTGTATGGCAGCCCTATGCTGTACTGATTCTCAGACTGTGGTGTCTATGTCCCCTTTTTGTTTCCTTGTCTTAAGGTTTTAATTCTTAATTATGAAGGTCATCGCGCCAGTGCCGCGTCGGCTTTCAGTTGTGGACTTGTGCTCTCGCCGAGCGAACGCGGGTCCCGACCAAACAGACAAGGTGCTTGCGTCCGATCTGCATCCCTCTCACGTTGGCCTCGAGTAGGTGACGTGGCATGTCGTGCAGTACAATCGTGTTATTTAGTAAGTGTTGTGTGAGCGCGCTTGGACAGAGGGAGAGAGAGGGGGGAGAGGGAAGGAGGTGAGGAAGAGCGATAGACGAGGGGTAGGGGAACGGGCACATGCTTTGGAGTAAGCGGTGAGACAGAAACTGGCACTGGAGAGTGCGCAACAGCAAAAGATGCAAAGTTTACATTCTGCTCCTGCCAGAGCGCTAGCTTTGGCGGGAGCGGAGTGTAAGCTTTCTCCTTTGATAACGTCTCCCAGAAATGTTCTTTTGGAGTGTGCAACGTTTGTTGTCGTCGAGGCACGGAGTGCGTACCGAGTTCTTCCGTGCGACGTCACGGCGAAGCGACGTGCCGTGCATTGTGCATTGCCGCTGTCTTTGCTGCGACGGTGTGGGAAACGGTGAAATTTTCGGATTGGGCAGCACTTCTTTCTTACCCGTCGTTACGAATGGCGGATTGCCAGCGTTGGACGGGGATTGACTTCTGATCCGGCACTCGCTTGGCCGAAGTATGTCTTGGAAGCTCCTTGTGAACGCATGCTCGGAACTCGTCATTATCTTTGGGTGTGGCGTAGTTAACCTTCGTCGCTGTTCCCTGGTAAACACAGTGTGCTAATCAGTGCGTTGTCGTTCCCGTACTGTGGGACTGGGCTCGGGCATCTGTTTAAACGGTTACTGCTTGTGTAACTCTTTTCTGACCATGGGAAAAGTAGAAGTTTTCAAAGGATCCGTGCAAACACAACTCTGGTATGGAGCAATATGACACATCAAATTGTGGCCAATAAGTTGTTCTTTCAAAAGAATCTGAGATCGGTATAATCTAGACAAAGGATATTCAAATTCTATTTCTTGAAAATAGAATATATACGGAATGCCAAAGCTTCTACAACTATCCAAATTAAATGACAAATAAAAAAAAAAATTCAGATTATACAAAATGTGCTCCACACCCACGGCTATTACTTTTGAAAGGTGGTCTACTCCAACTGGCATTGTCTAGTTTTGGTTCGTCGGAGAGTTATCCTCCGTAACACGTGTGCTTTTCAATGAAGGGATGGTTATATTGGTGAAACACAGAGAGTATTCCTCACATCCCCAGCAGAGAATGCTTTCTTTGTGTTCTACCTTGGTTCTGTCATAGCCTTGATTGCAGTTCCTTCATATTTAGCATTTTTGTCCGCCTTGTTGGGAGCACGAAATGTGCACGTCGTCTGGGGACAGTATTGGAAACTATAGTGATGCTTACCGACAACCGTCCGTTAAGCAATGCCTATGACATCTTCTAAAGTGTCCCTAGAGCTCGTGTTTTTGTAGAACATATGTTGCAATACAGTTGAATCGTGTAAACAATGCCATCTTTGTTACGAAGACTGATGTAAGCAGTTGGCCATGTTAGACACTGTTCCCAAGACTACTTTATACAGCCCACCAGCATGTGATGAAGCTAAAACCTACATTGAAATTGAAACTACAGTTCTTGGGCTGTCCACGAGATCGTGGAATGTAATTCTCCGCACTAAATTTAATTTCTTGTCGGCGCTTAGATGGCCTCTGGGCGTGGTCGGGAAAGAGGTAAGGTTTGTGGCCCAAATCCATTTCTTCATTCATATCCGTGAGACCAGGTTTTGTGAGGTCTGGTACCGGGGAATTTGGTGCTGTGATTTAAAGGTTTGCTAATGAAGGAAAACATTTTGTTTTTAAACAAACTGTGCAGTATTTATGTCTAGAAATGACACTTCAATGCTAGGGTTCTGCACGCAATTCAGTATTTTCTTCAAAATATTATAGATAAATAAATATTTGTAATTTTCTAAATGCTGATTGCGACAGGTTAGTCCCATTGAGTGCGCTTCTTAGCGAGCACCGGTGCACTGCGGAGAAGCAGCACCTGCAGAGGCGACACCGCAGTCCCTTGAAACTCGCCTTGCCGCTTTGCATGCTTAGGAGAACAGTAGACCTTCATAGCATGTCCCTGGTGTATTTAGAAAGAAACAAGATTGTGAGCGTTCATATCCTTGGGTAATAATGCACACATATATGTGCACAATATTCAGGCTTCGAGCTGTTTGTGGGCACATTGAGCGGAATAAATAAAACATTCCAGTGAAATACTAATAAGGATGAAATGTGGGTATTATGCAAAATTATATGCCAGGCAGTGTTGTCCCGATGACCTGCATTCATCATTCTTTTTTTTTTTTTCTTTCCAACTTCAAGTACAACGAAGAGGCACTTGCATATGACAAGATTTACGAGTCTCCTCAATTAAGTATAACTGGGCATATCTGCAAGTTTAATTTCCGGTCAAACCCGTCATTTACTTGCCACTTCATTGTTGGCAATCAAACTTTCTGAGGTACACTTTATAAATATAATTGGGTTAAAATTAGCCGAGCTTAGAAGGTGCACATGCGTAAGCCTGGGAACAACCCTCGGGAGTTCAGCCGGAGTCTTATTTAGGCACGGAAAAATGGAAATGAAATACTGAGAATGGAGTAGCAGCTATTCGATAATCAATTCGAATATATTTGGCCAGAACCACTACTATGTAGTTGCTTGGAATTCTCTTCGAATTCAAAATTCCCTCTTTACACCTACAGTGAGGTATGTAATGGCTAGACAAGGGCACGGGGCCCTGCTTCGGGTCTCTTTCGGTTTCCACTACTTTCATAGTTTTGCACCTTTGAGTAAAAGGGAGCGATGGTCGACAGTTGCGTCTCTTTTGCGGCGTTTTACTTTCCTCGAACGACACCCATTCGCATCGCCCATAAAGTGATGCCAGTCGGGCGGCAGGGGGTGCCTACAGGTTTGTGCTGAGCCGCGACGGGGGGTGCGAATTTACAGGGATGCCGTGGTCTGACTTCTCGTGTAACAAAAGGGAGCAAAAACTCAATCATAGACATGTCCTTCGCTCCTGCAGTGACCCTCCGTAGGCAGCAGCAGCAGCAGCAGCCCGTGGGGGTTTCCACGGTGTCGCGGTCCCAGACACTCCCACGCAACAGCGTACCCTGCCCCCGGATGAGCGCCCGGTCTCCCTCCCGCAAGGCCGGCAACAACGAGGCGGTGCCCACCCCCAACACGGCACGCCGGCGTGCCTCCCAGCCCCAGGTGCCGCCCGTCCACCCCAGGGTGAGGGGGACGTCGCTTAGAGAAAAACTGAAGCGGTTCCGTGTTTGAGAAAAAAAGGCTTCAGTCGTCTTCATTTGGCCTTCAGGATCACGAATGTCGAGATTATTTTTGTAATTTGGTGTACGGAAGCTGCGGAAAGTATTTCTTAAAGCACCGTCGCAGCCCCTCCTTCTCGGAGTGTGACGTCATGTACAGGGTTTTCGGAATCTCCACCCTCGCGCATCATCAGCGCCTATCAAAGCTATGCACACACACTCTTGCCATTTTCAAAGAAGGTAAAAAATTTACGTCGCAACTGGTGCTGGTGCGAGGAAATATACCTGGCAAGCTTGCAATTGCATGCGCTGTCCACACGAGAGACAGGCGTTTGGCAGCTGAAAGATCTGTGATGACGTAATGACTGGTTGGAGGGTTTTCGTGTTTTCCCACATTTAGTTACATTTTCAAGAAAAACGAACGTGATAATCGGATTCACGCAATAAAAATACTACGAAAATTCGCCTCTAACTCGTTTTTTTCAAGAACCTCTTTAGCTTCCCTTTAACACGCGCTCACTTGAAATTTTTGAGCCACCTCTTTACTGGGGCGGCCGTCATTGGTGAGCGTTCAAACCTAAACGATATTAGACATTTGTGTTTAGACGGCGTAAGGTCAATCTGCCTTTGAGGTATGGCGACACTGGTTCAAAATGTAGACAAGAAGTTCAGCCTGTAGAGTATACTTACAACTTTTATATAGCCAGGGATGTTGTAAGGGCAACTCCAGTTAATATTTCCAAATTTGAAATTACAGCGGTTTTCAGCTCGGTCAATGTCCCTGAACTACGAGGTATAATTTTTTTTTCAATATTGCGTGAAGTTTCATAAATATTGAGGCTCAAGGTTTGATCTCTGGTGCCGACGGCAAAACCAAAACTATCCGCTCGAGAAAGATGGCAAAACTGATTGTCAGCACCACGGTGACATCACCATGGCGCTCTGGTATGCGGTGCGACATGCGGAATCGACTGCAGCACCACCACGACGCGACGTCGTGGGGGTGCTGTTGTATGCGTCGCTCAGTGTCGCTCGACTAAAAGGTAACCTGCTTGTCGCCCGCTAAGAGCAGCTGGTAGCATCTTCGAAATCGGTTTTAGTGGAGTACGCCTCTTCACTTTGACGTAATATTTCGGGTGTGATCATATTTCGTGCCACTAAAGCAATATTGGTAATTTATTTTGGTTTTCTTTTCGACCGCAGTTCCCTTGATACTACAACGAAATTTTGGTACTTAGTATTTTTGGTAGGGGTGTGCGAATACCGAATAGTAGTTTTTGAATCGAATACCGAATCGAATCAAGAAACAAAAGCCGAATATCGAATCGAATATCGAATAGTGTTTTTATTTGTAGGAATTTTTCAAAGTGTGCTGCGAATGAGATTATTATATGTGCAGAGTATGCTCCTGTCGCAGAATATGCATCTTGTGCCGAACAAAAGCTAAAATGTAAAAAAATTCTGGTGAAAAAAAAAAAATAAAATCAGTTGCTGTTGGATGTTGGGCACTAAAGATCCAATTTGATGGCACAAATATAATCTATCTTCCCTAAACGTCACAAAAAAAAAAAAAAAAAAAAACAGCTACAGCCACGCATGCCTTTTTTAAGCCCAACCTAACACCGCAACTTTTTTTTTTTAAATGTTTGCATATCTCAGAAAAGGGGCATTTTGCGATATTTGGTTTTCATTTTAAGGAAGAAAAAGGGCACCCGGGATTTCATTTTACGTAAATAAACAGATAGGTGTTAAATCTTAGTAGACAGGCTTAAAAAGTATAATCTGAAGAAAAAAAAAAAAAGTGTGGTTAGGTGGCGCCAGACACTGTCCAACTGTCGCCATGCATCCATTTTTCCGTCTATCTATCCTGTTTTAGAGAACCTTGATTTAAAAGAGGGAGCAAGCAAAACTGAAACCACGGAGATAACTCCAGTGCAGATTGGTCGTAAGTGCGCATGTGTTGTGTTGTCGCGAGGAAAAAGGCGAGCAAACAGAAGGGCCACGACGCCTGCTCTCCCTGACCTGCCTGCCCGATCCCAATCGACGCTTTCGTTTTTGCGTCACCTTCTCGCAGTTCGCAATTCAAACGCAGCTATCGAACGGTTGGAAACCCTCCCAAATCTAGGCACACTATTTTCCCGTTTTGTCGGTTCCGTTTCGCTCGGAATCAGAATTTGCAGCTTGAGGTTCCAAACGAACGACGACGATAACTTGGCTGGTTTTATCACCGTGTTTAACATGGTTTTCTTTCTGTGATCGTGCAGTCGCCGATTTCTGTGAGTGCGGCCAAGTGTGTTTTACATCGGTGCTTCAATTTGAAACGAGGGGCTTTACTTGGTGAAAAGAATTAGGCATGGCTCGGGATTTCGGCCTCCCAACAATTCCTCTCTGGAAGCGCGCAAACGGGATGTTTCGGTTGTGATTCAAGGGTAGGTTGTATCATGATAGTGAGTAAATATGCGTGCTATAAAGTTTGTGGCGTTCCTTACTTTTTTTTTTCTAACCTGTGCATTAGATTTTTGTGGAATGGTAGAACCAAGAGCTGTTTTTCGTATGGTTTGTCTAATATCGCGGCGCTTACATCGGGGAGAAAAACGGCTTTTTTTGTCAGCTCCGCGCCGACCGCGCGTCTTTGGCCGAATATATTGAATATTCGAGTGACCGAATACTAGGAATTCGATTCGCGAATCGAATTATTCGGGAACTTTGTATTCGATTCGAATTCGTATATTCGAGTATTCGCACACCCCTAATTTTTGGGTCTAAACGTGTTCAAAGGATCAGTATCACATTGGACACACCAATATCTTGTTACAAAATACATGAAAAAGAATTTTAAAACAAATTAAACGATTACGAAGGAGCACCTGGTGGATGTCGTGAAAGCCTCGTTTGTAATGCCCTTCTAGGAACCTTGACAGGTAATGACGATAACTGTCTCGCCTAGAACTATACATGTTTTGAACCTGATGTCATCCTAACAGCTTGACGGCCGGCACGAGAGAAGACTGGAAGGAGGAACTCCCCACTCAACAGGACTCTTTTTTGTGTGTCCCAGACATCGCTATTCTCCCTCTACAAGATTATAGAAGATTAACCCTTCACTCAAAATTCACACAAAAGCAGCTTTGCAGTTAGTTGCGGACCACTTTGGTGGCTGGAACGGCTAGGGCATTCCGACAGTGTCTGCCTCGCCGCAGCTTTGCTTATCTTGAGACAAACTATGTCACGATTGCGCCGGATGTGACGTGATCTCCGCTGGCTGCTCGCAGAGCGCCTGCCAGAGTGGGCTGTTTATAACGAAAAATTCAGCCATCAGGCTTAAAATACAAAAGTGTGATTGTCATTTACGGAAATTGTGGATCATATTCAGTCGATTTGTGAACACAACGGGTATATTTCAAATTTCGTTGAAGTTTCCCTTTAATGTGCATCACGTAGCAGTGATGCACACCAGCACAACGCTCCTCCAGATTGAAACGGGCAGGAGTGGGGATCAAACCCGGGGTCTGCGACGCAAGCTCTCCCTCCACGTGCTCAGAGCCACGATGCGCCAATAGACCTTTCACTAAATAACCCGAGCACCGAGGAGCGTGCTATGAGTGTGAGTCCACGCGCCACACAGGCTGGCGGCAGGCTGGCGTCTACAGCAGTAATTACTGCGCGTTCGTTGACACCTTAGTTTGGTTATTTACTTGGAATCTTTTTCCTCGGTGCTTGGGTGGGTAGTTTAGCAATAGGTCCATTTCACGCTCGGCCATCATCTCCTGTATGGTCGGTGTCTGGTTGTTTTGAGGGTGTGAGAGAACAGAAAGCAGATTTTCAACGCATGCACGAGGAAAGAGAAGCGTTTAATTATGAAAACTAGACAAGTTAAAAGAAAGCGCTTCAAAACTCCTAGTAAATATATAAACTACAAGCACGTGACACGGTTACTACAGCTCAATAGTACGGGCAAACGAAAGAAATGGCTCAGTCTCGTTAAGTTAAGACAAACAATTGGGGCCCGGAGAGTTGACCCGCTCGCGTGTCGACAGTTTGGTTTATGGCGAGGACCCCGTCAGAACCCAGGACTTAGTTGAAGTTCTGTCGCTCTTCCTCGGTGTGAGGCTGGGACAGTCTTCGAGACCTTAAAGAACCTCTGCGGCGTCTCTTTTGAGAGATATACTCTTCCTTGGAGCGGAGCCAGTGCAGTTCCAAGGGGCCAGGGCAGTTTCAAGGGGCCAGAGTAGCTCCAAGGGGCACGGTCCGGACACAAAGCGAGCGGTCTCGTCCGTTTTCTCAGGGGAGCCGGAAATGGAATCTGGACTTCGCAGTCCTCTTGCTCCGCCCCCTCTTCCCTTACTTCTTCTTGGATTCTTAAAAGCATTACAGTGAGGTCTTGCAGCAGATCCCAGGCAGGCTGTCTACCAATCTGCAAAGCTTAGAATTGTTAGAGAATTTCTGAGCATCTGAAAAAGTCGGGGAATTGCTAGGGGAATCATCGGAAAATGGGTTAAGTCGGGGAAAACGACTTACGAGGGCGGTGGCACAAATGGCCTCCACACCTAGTAACGGCTGCCCGAGGTATCGCTAGGCGCCGTACTATCCCCCAAACACCCAAATCATTGGCTTAAAGGGTTCTCTCCGCCGGGGCGTGCTAGATTCCCTCCGTGGATTCGGCACCAACCCTTGAATTCGGACTTGGCACTGTACTGGCGCCGGCATTTGCAATATAGTTCATCGCGATCGCAGGGACGCCAGCCGACAACTCGCGGCGGTGCCGCTCACCGTGGCGGCCCCCCCACGGTGTCCCAGCGCAGCTTGCTGTCCTCGCGGGTGCCACCGCTGAAGGGGGTGGACTCTCGACTGGCCCACCTGATCCTGGACGAGGTGGTGGACGGGGCGCCCCCCGTGCTCTTCAGCGACATCGCGGGACAGGAGGTGGCCAAGCAGGCGCTCAGCGAGATGGTCATCCTCCCCACGGACCGGCCCGAGGTGGGTACGCGCCGCTTATGGGAGCACCTTAGGAGTTGTCCTCCGTGTCCTCTTAGTACCATCTATGGAGGACGGATGGCAATCCAGGGATCTGGAGGCAGTGCTAGTTGGCGGGTGGCGCACGTGGCACCGATGACGAGCAGGCCCTCTCTTTTAGGAGGTGGGACCGCCGCCCCCCAAAAGGCACGGTCTGCTCTCTGCGTGGCACTGGTGGCGTCTTAGCAGCGTGCCGGTTGGACATCCCTATGCCTCGACCGTCCCCTCTCAGGTGCAGGCTGGGTTTATGGTGACTTGCAGGAGCTAGACTAACGGACCCCCGCTCGTAATGATTAACAATTTCTAATTGCTGAGATACCACTTCCGATGACTTCATTGGCTTTCATTAATTGTTTTAACAAATAATGCGTTATAGTATCCTCTTCAGACCCAGCGTGCACATAGTTTAAAAAGATATGTGATTGTGGTTGAGTTTCTGATAAATGGAAGTCATAAGATACAGCTGTAAGCATGTTGCTGGTTTTGATATGGGGATGCATATTTTGTTGCACATTATAGCAAAAACACTTCATAGATGAGAATTGAACAGGCATCAGAAAGTGTCTAGTTCTCCTCTAGTCGTCAAACTTATAAGTTGGTTTGAAATCACAATCATAAAAAAATTAACAAAGTAGTCTAAAGCTTGTGGCACTTGTTCAGATCAAGCAAGTGGAACGTCGAACTTGGTGTTGTCTGGAAAATATAGCGATTTTACACAAACTACGATAGCAAAAATTCTTCCTCGGTGCATCTTTTCTAGTTGATTTTAACTTGGTTTGGCGCAGTATGGCCATCATAGCTCTTGCGCCATAAAACCGACAAACAACAATAACAACAACTTGGTGTCGTCACTATTCTTCAGGGTAAAGAGGGCACCTGTTAGCTCGTCATACTCCGTAAAACTCTCTTCAGGTGGCAACTCAAGTTGCGTGCTGCAATTTCCACTTGACCTAGCTTAGCTTCTAGACTTCTCTCGTATTTCTAGGACACATTGAGAATGTTTGTGCTGTATTAAGTATGCGGGGTCTGACGAGGATGGTTGGCTCCTAGAAGTTTCTGGTAACGCAGTTGCTGTAACTGAAAAGCGTCGCACGAAATTTGATTGCTTCGGCGCTTGGCCAGGGCTCGTGTCCTCGCCTCTGGAAAGAGTCCCTGTCGCTGATGGAGCACTCGTGTGCAACCCATGCCTCGCGCTGACCTCTGCTGGATGACACGGCAGCGTTGTGGCCCTCTAGGTGCCGAGCGCGTGCACACACGGCGGGACGCTGTGCAGGAGGTGGGGGAAAAGAGAACACGCACGGACTTGAAACGGAGAGAACAAAATGGCAGGGTGGAAGCTGGGGCAGTCTGCCGCGAGAGGCTCAAACCTCGTGTTCTGCTCCCCGCAGAGCGCCATTACTTTGTTTCACCTTGACACCGGGCACTACCAACACTACGACCGAATGCAGTCAATCAAACTTTTTGGGAAGGGCTAGGTTGCAGTGTTTTTCGTTTTCTACGCGTGTACCGCCATCACCCGATCCAGTTGAGAGCAGAGTGCATTTTTAGTCTGTGCATTTGCATCGCAACTTACTTTTGTCCTTCGTCAGACTCGAGATGAAACGGTCACGTGACCCCTCCCCCTCAGTACCCTTCCCTCCTCCTCCTAAGAGCTGCACTGTAATTCGGCGTTACAGTGAGTTGTAAACGGCTTCCACTTTTTTGTTGGAAGACCTGTTTAGAGCCAGGGCGATTTGGTTCTGCCCGATTTTGATTAAACCGGTTTGGGTGCTATTTTTTGGGGTTTATCAGTATATGATTAGAAGACACAGAACCCGAGGTTAGTGCGTGGGTTCTCAAACTTGGTTCCCGGAAACCCGGGGTTTTTTCCGAGCTCCCGCTTCTCCTCGGCCGTCCCTGTCCCCGAATCAAGCATTCTTCTGGCTTAAACATTATTTTAGAAACTCTGCAGCATTTACTGACACTTAACAACGTGCAAAATAGTCCCTAGTACATGCATTATGGTCTACGACAGTGGTTCTCAATCAATGATGTTTCGCGGACCCTTTGTGGATCGGCGGAGATGAGACCCTGTTCGTGGTGAGGGAAAGGAAAATGTATAGATTAATTATGATAATGATTTAAAAAGTGTATGTAACTAAGGGCCACCTGAAGTACACTTCTCTCATGAGTATACACACGAGAAAACCCACCCGAAAACTTAATTGTTTTTTCTCAATCAGAAAAAAACAAACAAGAAAACTTTGATTGCCAGGTTTGACTGATGAGGCAGGGCTTTGCGGACCCCTGGAATGCCTTCGCAGACCCCCATTTGAGAACCACTGGTCTACAAGATCCGTAGGCTTCCGCTCCGCTTCATCGCATTAATGGCAGGGCCAGGACGGGCAGGCAATCGAAAAGAGACGGGCGTTCCCCGAGACGAGAGAGTGGCCGACGCCATTGACCTCTGCCCCCCTCGCCCCCGTGTCCCTCCGCAGCTGTTCACCGGCCTGAGGGCCCCCCCCAAGGGCCTGCTGCTGTTCGGGCCTCCCGGCAATGGCAAGACGATGTTGGCCAAGGCGGTGGCGCATGAGTCCAACTCCACCTTCCTCAACATCAGCGCTGCCTCGCTCACCTCCAAATATGTAAGAACGATTCCCCCCCATTTCCTCACGGTGCCCAGAAGGCACCTTCAACTGGCGCGTCCAGCGTCCTCTACTGCTCTCGCGTTGAAGGTGGGCCCGAAGCGGACCGCGTCGGGTGAGCCGGCGCGTCGGGCCGTGTTGGACGTCGCAGAGCTGTCGGTCGGTCATTGAAGCTCCGGTTGAAAAGTATGGGAGCGTGGAAGGGTCATTGTCGTCGTCGCCGCGACCCGGTTCCTGGATTTTCGCCGCCACGGTGCGACAGCGGTCTCCGACTGTCTCCGTTCTCCGGCGTCCATCGACGACCACGGGGGTGGGCTTCGTACAATGCGGTGGTCGTAGAAATTGTGAGATTGACTGGTAAGGCGGCAAACTGTCTTTGGAATGGGTGTATCTCCGTTTGAGTGATCGAGTGATATGACGAGAGGAGACAGAAACCTCGATGTGCAGTCTAGATACGACGAGAAGAGACTGAAACCTCGACGTGCAGTCCAGGGGGAATGTGACAGTACATACTGTAATTTGAGTGGTGCTGTCTTTTTTAATTAGTCGCATAACTAAGGGTTCACTATTGTTTTTCAGAATTGAGCGCCGTTTCGTGCTACTTTTGCGAGCCATGTTTTTTTAACAACGTAGAGTATAGACCATTTTCAACGTAACCGCTTATAGTGCAGGACCGGGTATAACGCGGCTTTTTTAAACCACCGGTTCACCTCCCATACAACTCCATGTAATTACATACTGCTTAAAATGCAGGCGCGCGAAGGGAAAAACCGGTTATAGTGCGGTTTCTGGAACAGCCCGCCGACCGCCCTGACCGACCAACGCAGCGAGCATGCTTCCCTGTGCGACACTAGATAACGGCGCTAGCCGCAAGCAGCACTCGCGGGGCAAGGAGGTTGCTCGAAGAAGCGGGGACAAGCGAAGAGAGAGGCTTCAGTTGCCATAGTGACGGAGGGACGCACGCACGTGTCGTTCACGTGCGTGCGTCCCTCTGCTGCGTTGGAAAACAACCGCAACGACAGACCAATCGCAGGTCGAGGATAAGTGTTCGCGCGCGTTGCATGTTGGTCGCGGGCCAGCTGCTTCTATCCACAAACATGGCGTCGGTTGTAATCGTCGACGTAGACGGCGTGGTGGTAGCTTATCGTTCTGCGTAAAAGTGCTATCCTTGACTGTGAATTTTCGTTGTGTGAGCGAATAACCCAGCACGTACTAGAAAGGAAGATCCACCTACTCGTGCGGCGATGTCGTGGCGGCACTCTCAAGATGGCAGAAACGCCCATGTCGTCGTGTTTGTTTACTTCGACTACAGTGGTGCTTTCTAAGCATTTGTGTTTTCGAACATCGCCCAGATTTCTTATTTGGAGAATTTCATGCCTGTGCTCAAGTTGAAGGTATTACTGGCACGTACCGTATAAAGGATGCGAATTTTCACGCGTTTTCATCTCCGGAGAAAAGTGATTAGGGTTAGCAATCCTGAACGCTTGCAACGTCTGTCTGCAACCCGCAACGCCATTAAAAGGCTGCGCCAGGCGAAAGTCGCTCATTTCTTTCAAAATGTGTGACACACTTGAGAGAGAAGTGTACTAGTCTGGTGAAATAAAGACTTTCCTCAAACTGAGCTTTATTTTTTATCTACCATAAAATAAATTGTTTTACAAAGGTAAGTTGTCTGATGGCATGTATTTTGGCCTGAAAAATCGATGTTTTGGTTATAGCACGGTACCGCTTATAGTGCAGATTTTCGCGACTCCCGCGACATACGTTATATGCGGTCTGCACTGTATACCACAAAATACCCAGCCTCTGCCCAACCCACGATAAGCACCCATCCCTCAATTTTGTAACATTAGGAAAATGCACGAGGGACGTATCTCTGCATATCGTTGACCTAAAGAGCGCCCATCCCCGGTTTTAGACGATTATCTGCGAATTTATGGAGGGCGCTTGCTCGGGATTTCGCGGTAGCACCATCTGTCGCCGACACATGGTGTCAAGCTTTCGCTGACACGCGGTGCCAGCTGTTTTGCTTTGCTTTACTTCTACAGAGTGTCATGCCCTCTTTATGAAGTGTGGATACAGTCTAAGCTCGTTATAACAGACCTTGATTTTGACCAAGATTTCGGTCTGTTGTAAGATGAGTATATGCTGTAAGTTGTGTCAATGGTGTGTAGAGGAAAACCAAGAGAACTTCACAAATTGATATGTTATATCCAAATGTCCGTTGTAGCCAGGTCTCTTGTATTGAGCTTAGACTGTATTATCGCATTGAACGGCAGGGGAATAAGGCTCTGCAAGACATTGTGCCTTTATCGCTGCCCCCTACAGAAAGCAAGTCCTAAAAAAAAGTGGAAGAAAACGAATTACTCTAGCAGTGTGAAACGAGACGGCAACTTATTGTTTCGTAAAAATGCATAATTAGAAAAAAAAAAAAAAAGAATCGGAGGCTTTAAAATTGTTTGCGTAGATTTGTCTTTGGATTACTTGCAACATTTAGCTCCGATCACGAGGTTACAATGAGGCTGCCCAATGATCCCATTTGGCACGTACCTATTCTCTGCATTTCTCAGATCGCAGTCTGGACTACTGCAAGCGATTTTTACGTGGAAAGACTGTGTCCCATTATTGTGTTCTATTAGGCTAATTATAAAAGCAGTTTTTTTCAGACGGTCGTCTAATTGCAAAAGTATCCCCAACCAAAGCATCTGTCGTTTTAATTGTCTCTTAAAAAACACATGCGGAGAAAAAAAAAATTTTTTTTTAACAGCTTAGATGGAAAAAGGATGTCATAAAACAATATTACAACGAAGAAGAAACATTTTAGAGCTATATTTACGACGCTATACGAATTTGTAGTTGGCGCCCGCTGGCGCCGCGGAAAAGTGGCCCTTATTTATCGCGTGGTGCTTGCGCTCTTTCGGAAGCTTCGTATGGCATCTAAAAGTAACTTATTCATCTTTGTTTGAAGTAGAACAAAAAACTAAGATTAATAGGTATTTTTTAGAGCCCAAAGGAAACTCCTGAAAAAGCGCAAGCAGACGCGATAGACCTGTGCGCCGGTCAGACGACGGCAGCAGCGCCCGGAAGCAGACGAACTTGTGCGGCGGCGGCGACAGCGGCGTGGAGAAACGTGTTGAAGCGGCGTTCGCACAACGCTCAGCGTGCGACGGCGCGTGGGCCTACCACGTGACCAGCGGCGGCTCTCACGGCGCCAACTACAAATTCGTATAGCACCGTAAATATAGCTCTAAAAATATTTTTCTTTGTTGTAAAATTGTTTTACGATATCCTTTTTCCATCTAAGGTGTTTAAAAAAAATGTTTTTTTTCCTTTGCGTGTGTCTTTTAAGAATAACTAGCATCTTTTTTTACCACAAAAATAAATTATGTATCATTAGCAACCATTCAGTCTCCGGTTAAATGTGGTGTTACCAGCTCGGACCAGACGCCAATGTTTCAGAGCTTGCTGTTATCCTATTAAAAGTTTGTCAGGGATTTTCAGAAGTTTTCAGTAAGAAAATGGCAGCCAACCGAATCCACAAATGCACGGACATGAATTGCATCGGCTGGAACAAGCTCCATTTCCTAATTGGAAATTTTTAAAAAATTTCAACAATAATTGAAAAAATGCAAGAACAATAAACTATTATTACATGCGGGCTCATCGGTGCACCTCCGCTGCAGTAACTGCACAAAGAAGCTCAACTTATAGGCCAAAGAATACTGTCATTATTCTTTGAGAGTTATTTTGAAATTTTACATTATTGCATTACTTTGCTGGTGTTGCTCATGGTTGTGTTTTGATTCCAGGTGGGGGAGGGTGAAAAACTTGTGCGAGCCTTGTTTGCAGTGGCGAGGGAATTGCAGCCCAGCATCATCTTCATAGGCAAGTCTCTTTTGGCGATCTTCAGGCGTGTTCTAAAGGGCTCAGTCTGAAACTGGAGGAACGTACGGTCGAACCCGGTTATATGGGGTGCTTTTGGAAATGCGGGCCGAATCGCTTCTGCGATAACTATGCATCCGATAGAACAAAGGTCGTTGCCATAGTGGTCTGTGCCAAAGGACCCATTACAGAAAATTATTTCTGTTTGGTTTGGTTGGGTAATTAATTACTTTTAAGTAATTAAATTTTTAACTTTATTGGTACATTCGTAATCAGAAACTTGGTGCGGACCATCCAGGACTAATAACTTCACCCGTGTTCCAATGATATAAGGCACTCGCAGCATCTTACGACATTTCGAAAAATCGGTAAATTTGGACACGTTTGTAAGGTTTCGGTTTCTGATCGGAGCGCATCTCCGCAAGTGTGTGCGTCACTCGGTTTCACGGTTGATCACTTCCATAACTACCGCAACTACGCACTTGCGGCCATTACGAGAGGGGCTTGTCTTGGCTTGACTTGGCCTGATTGCTTGGCGGTAAAAGAAAACTTGCTTGGTGGCTCGTTAAATTGGACGCAATTCGAGACTCGCGGATCCAAAAATTGGAGGAGCGTTGATTACGGGAGGAAAAAGAAAAAAAAAAGTCAAAATATTCATGCTCGTTGTGGGGGGTGCGTTGATTATGCAAGTAAATTCGGTATTAGTTGCACCCCCCCCCTCCCCCCTTTTCTTCCCCCCCCTTTTTCCCGAGGCACTCCGATCGCCTCTTGCGGCATGGAGTACGCTCCATGTCTTTGCCATCTTCCCCCCTCCCCCGTGCGAGCCTCTGCTCGCGCTTTTTGCCGTGTAATGAAGTGGAGATAACAAAGATTACGGGAGCGAAGCTTTGGGAAGCCGCCCTTTTTTATGCTCATTGTATCACCTGTGGTTGCCTTCCGCTTGTGCAACGATGGTCGCTGCAGAAGTGGACGCTCAGGTTTAAAGGGTCACCGCCGTGTTTTTCTTAATGAACATATTTCTTCTCTCAGACGAGGTTGACTCCCTGCTGAGTGAGAGGAAAGACAATGAGCACGAGGCCACACGGAGGCTCAAGACGGAGTTCCTTGTCGAGTTCGACGGGGTGAGTGCGATCTGATGCAGCTCATTCCTGAGGGCCGACGGTGATGCTATTCTTCGAACGCCTTAGTACGCGTACACACAGGTCGTGCAGCACCACCCCGCAGGGGGCACTTGCGTTAGTGGGTGTTTGACTTTGGGCCGTGTGCGTTTGCCCACCCACGCCTGGCTGTGCGTGGCATATGTCCGAGGTGAAGGGCATCCTGGTGGTTGAGCCGAGCCCGGGGTAGGTTTGGACCTTTGGGCCCCAGGGTCGAGGCAACACGCCGGTTTGGCCCCCGCTCCTCGCAGACGGGTGTCGTGGTAAGGCCCGGCTAGGATGAATCAATTAATCAGTCGCTTTTCCGTCGATTGCATAACTGAGCATATTACCGAGCGTATCTTAGAAGCATTAGTCATTGCCATACCGATGACATCAACACACCTTCCCAAGAAACCGAAACCCTGGTGGAATAACAACTGTCGCATGGCAAGAAAGAAGTATAACAAAGCTTTGGAATTTTCCACCGACACCGTACACAAACTAATGTCATTGCATTCAATGGGACACTGACAGGGTATTTATGCTTGCCAAGGTTTTTATTTGTACGTGACATGCGAGAGCCCTACTACCCACAACACGATTTGCAGCTTGAAATTCATTCTCTTTCCCCATGAAAGCCACCGATCGATAACTGACCGGTTCGAGTCGCTCTCACTCTCTTCTGCGTTGTCAGGTTCCATTCTCTATAGTTTAGACACAACCACCAAATATAATCAAAGTCGTCTGTCATTGAAGGCACACACTCAATATTAAAAAAATACAATACCCCTTTTATTGCGGCTTCTAAAAAGCTGCAAATACGTTGATTAAAGAAAAAAATTGTAGAGCCCTTCCACTTCACGTGAAGGTGTAGGACCAGTGAAGCTGGGTGATTTCTGATAAGATCGACCAAAGGGTGGCTGGTCGATCTTATCGGAAATGGGACATTTCGTCATAGTCGCGGGGCATGGCAACATGGTCATGTGACACCACAACTTCGCGTCGCAAGTCACGTGACGCTGCGAGGTCATGTGATGACGCCACCACATTGCGTGACCAGGTGACCCCTAGTGGCGTTCCACTAAATTTAGCGGGAAGTAGCGAGTCCACCAAATTAGGCGACGACGGTATGGCGTTGCGATGCCATTAAGATGCGACCTGCATTAACAGCCGGCGATCGCTTCTCTCTGCGAACAGTGTTGCACCGGGCACGTAAAATGCGGACGGGTGCGTGCACCGACGATTCGATGGAGTCGCCAGCGACGATTCGAGCCTTTTTCTTGGTCTTGCAGCTTCACACGGGCAGCGAGGAGAGGGTCCTGGTGATGGGTGCCACAAACCGTCCGCAGGAGCTGGATGACGCCGCCCTCAGGTGAGGCGGACGTTCCGGGCTTCGTCGTTTGTCACCGATAAGAGTGCCAAATCGTTCGGAAGGTTTCCGTTCGAGGTTGCTGAAATTGACGCAAATTTTGACGTTCCCACTTTACCTTAGTTTGCAGTCCACGCCAAAGTCGGCATTGTGCCCGGGTTGTCGTTGTCGCTGCAAGAGTTAGCCGCGTTTCTGCGGCTGATTCTTGCAGAAACGATTGTCGTCGCCTATAGGTCGCTGGTTCGGATACGGCTAGACAGACGGAATTTTTGCTTTGCAATAAACACCTACGCAATTTCCTACGGAGGATTGTAGACATCCGGTGCGACGCACCGAGCTTTAGGACATTGTTTATTGCCACTTCGGGGCCAGCTTTAACGCGCGGACAGGACAGGAGGCTAAACGTGCTGGTGGATGGCGCGTTCCGGGCGACTCTATGGGTCGGGCCGAGGGGTGACTTGCGTCGACCGCTTGCAGGCGCTTCACGAAGCGCGTCTACGTGACACTGCCCGACCACAACACGAGGGTAATCCTGCTGGAGAAGCTGCTCAAGAAGCACAACAACCCCCTGAGTGCCGACAAGCTCAAGTACCTTGCCAGGTGGGTGCCGAGCACCGCCCTCTGGCGTCACAATTCGGCGGGGCACGGAGCGCCGTTGTCGGAACGGCCCGCCGAGAATTCCCTTCTGTGGGGCTTCGAGGCAGATCCGGGGGTGCGTCCCTTGTGGCCCACTAAATTTGCGGGAAAAGTAATCCGCCAATGTTAGCCAAGATTACTGTGTTGCACGGCACTGTGACGTCGCAATTTGCCCACTGAATTTAGGGGGGAAATTTTTACAGTATGTGTAGCGAGAATTCGGTGGCACGTGACACGACCATATCGTGTGGCATCGTGCCGTCGTGCGACGTCGCATCAGCCCCGTCTGCTAAATTTAGCGGGAAGGGAGACTGCTAAATTTAAGGGGGATGCATTCTTTTGAGAATGGCGATGTTGACTTGTACAGCTGTTGTTCTTCTGAATCCACCAGGCTTCTAATTTTGTGAATGAATATTTGAGCTATAAATCAATTTATGATGTCTATATGGGCCGAGTGTGCATTGAAGTTGACTCTAAAACATTGTTTTCCCAAAACACTATTCTGGGACTGTAAAATTTGCAGGAGGGAATCTCGGTATCTAGAGTGGATAGATATATAATCTTTCCTAAAATATGTAGCTAAATGTCTGGGGCATACAATGTTCAGGGCAGATTTCTTAACCCTTTGCGGTCGTGTGTCGGGCCAGGCACGACATCGGAGAAACGTGCTTCCAATCATGAGTCGGGCGTCGTCCGACATGCGTTCCCACATTCTTTTAAACATGCTCCTTCGCTCTTTTTGCTGGATTGGTGGCGCCATCTCTTGGAAAACACTTTAATCACATCACTTTTGAAAAGGTTCGAGTTTCTTCTCATAAAGGGCAGGACTAGCCATGAAAAAAAAAAGACATGTTCTATGTCATATGTTTTTTTGCGCAACGGAGGAGTGCGCAAATTTCAACTTCGCTGGCACAACGGTTATAGCCACATTCCGGCCACGCTCGTTTTATGTAACTCTCTGCATGATATAACTGAAAGTGACGACGATTTCAGTGAAGAGGATGACTATATCCTTCCATCAGATGATGGAGAGGCGATCTCTCTCACTTGAGGGAAAGTAGTGCTGAATATGATACGAGTGCGCAAGACAGCGGCCGCAGAGCCGCTCCGCCACAAACATTGTTCCGGAGTTTGTGCACAAACAATCTCCCGGACTTTCCTGTCCTTACGTTGAGTGTGAGACGTTACCTTTGTACGGCAAAATAATTTTAATTTTTTCCGGGGCCCATGCGTCTAAAATAGTTCCTGACCGGAATGACCATTAAGTTGGTCAGAGTATCTGACCGCAAAGGGTTAATAAAAGTCTACAAAACTTTCTATTTGATTTTTTGTTTCATTACTTGTTAGCCATTCATTGAGCATTGAACTTCACTGTGTGGCAAAATCACTAGTAATGGGTTTATCTTAAAAGTACTTCCAGCATTGTATTCTCTACACTTCAAGCCATGTTTTAAAAAGAATATTTTGTTGAGCTATTTTTACCCTATTGTTCCTCCAAACAAAGGCAGGCAAGTTTTAATTATCTTGAAAACAATTCTCCTGGCTGAGAAAATGACCGCACTTATGAAGTGAGCAAAGGAAGCTTAACAAGCTTGTGAAGTTTCGTTGGGTTTGGTCATAAAATAAGAAACAAAGCTCCAAGACCGGTGTTTTCCCTTAAAGGAGCTGTGCAACGATTTTTATTGTTGAAAGAATTAGCATTTTCTACATTGGACATTGTTCATCTTGTCACGAAGGACAGAAAACACACCTCCTTCCTTCAAAATGTTGAAATTCAGCGGCATAATCGCGAGGCAAAAATTCGAAAATTTTCCGACCTGCAGCCGCGAGCGGCGGCCACCAAAAACATGCGGCATGACGTCAATGGGGGGGCAAGTTGTGCAAATACCTGCTCGATAAAAGGTAACATTTTTTTATAAATCTTGTCGTTCCAACATAAATATAAATGCGTCAAAAACCTGGTATCATCGACAAAACTTTTATTATAAGGAGTTTTAGTGGCGCCATCTATCCTAGGTCCACAAAACCGTCTGCTCTATCTGCTACTACGAACAGCCGCCAGAAGCCGGAGGGGGTGGGGGACAAAACCGGACGTTTATGGCCGGACCCGGATGAGACTTTTCCTCTTTCGCCATATTGTTTGCTCTGCGCCCACCAGCATGTGGTCACGCGGTCGCGAGCGGATGAGTTCTCGCAGCTCACTGATGACTCGAGAGAGAGAGCTTCACCGGAACCCCGCGCAACCTCCATTGACATCACAGCACACGTGACTCGGAAGATGTTGAAGGAGTTGAGAGGTGCCGATAACCTCAATCTTTGTCCATTTTTAAAATAAAAACTGGGACATGCAAGCAAAAGTGTTTTTTTCGTTCTTTACAATTCAGAAAGGTTGAGACACCAACTCCCAAATTATTTAAGCATAGCACTGAAACTGTTGCACAGCTCCTTTGAATGCAGCAGTTTACCCGTATACAGCAGCGTCCAGTGCTCTGGTTGTCGCTTTACTTGCAGGGCACAACGAAAACCATCATTTTTTTGTTTTTTTTTGCATTTTGAAATTAGTATAGTGTTGTAATTATGCCCGTTATAAACTTTGCAGGCTCACGGAGGGCTACTCTGGGAGCGACCTGACGGCACTGGCGAAGGATGCCGCCCTGGGTCCCATACGAGGTGGGCAGCCTCCTTCGTGCCCAAAAGGGGGCCGGATTTCTGACCGCTCTTTTCCCTATTTTGTTTGCGGGGCCCGTCTCTTCTGACCACCATACCCACTCTGTGCAGAGCTGAATCCTGAACAAGTTCGCTGTGTGGATCCCAAGAAGGTGAGTGGCATCTTCGCTCTTTAATGTTGCTCTTGCAATTTCTTCGGTCAGTCAACTGGCGTTCATTCAGTCATTACTTACATATGTACTAAACCACTTGCTATACCCCTCAAGCGCCCCGGCCCACGCTAAAAGAATCATGGGAACAGTGTTCCTCCACCTCTTTAGTGATCGGTAATTTCATCCCTATCCTTGGTTACGCAGATTCTGAGCGTAATTCGGAGCCACCCTGAACAAGTGCCTGATATACCCCAATGACCCGTCATATCGCTTTTAAAATTTCTCCTCAATGACAGCGTTTTTGATACTGTGCATGCTGTCCACCCTTCAACCTGGCTGAGCCGCAGAAATCTTTCGCATTATTATGATTCTCGTACAGCTTCAAAGACGCTGATATTAAGTTAGAAATGCTAAAAATGCTATAAACAGCGTCGCTGACTCCGAGCTAGTTCCCGGTTTTGGTTGTTGTGAATTCTTGGCTTTTTAAGCAATTCCTGCTAAAACAACAATCGCGAGAATGACAATATTGTAAGAGATTTATACGGCTCAGCCAGGTTGAAAGTAGGATTTTATGGAAAGTGCGAAAAAAATGCTGACATCGACGAGAAATTTTAAAAGTGATATGACAGGCCCTTGGGGTATATCAGGCGCTTATTCAGGATGACTGCGAATTACGCTCGAAAACTGTGTTTCCGAGCGTAATTCAGCTTCCTAGTGATTGCCAAAATTGGCGATCACTAGGGAGCTGAAGGAATACTGTTCCTATGATTTCTCAAGTGCGGAGCGGGGCGCTTGGGAATATTGCAAATGGTCTGTTCCCTACATAAGCCTATACGGTATTTGTACAGGTGTCAGTCAGGTACAGTGGCGTAGTTCGGAATTTTCTTTTTGGGGAGGAGGAACGATTGCTGCGAATTTGGCTCGTAAATGTGGGAAGTCTCTATTGCACTGCGGGTTGGAACAGCCTGCGAATGCAGTCAAGTAAAGTTTCTTTTCCGAACGTGTTTGCGTCACTAGTAGCTTGGTACGAGTAAGGTCGCGAGAGCTGCGGGCAAAGCGAAAATGTTGGACGAGCAATTCCCTCGGTGGATACGGAGCGATTTTGGAGCACTTTTTGCCGGTACCTTCACGGGTGTGCAGGTGTACGCCCGCACCTACTGCACTTAAGGTGCGAGCACGGAGTGGTCTTGGATCGCTCCAACTCCACCGAAGGGATTTGAAAACAGTTTTGCCTAGCGGTTTGTTCGGGAGTTAATTTTCAGAGTTTATCGGCCTTTATTGAAAACGCAACTGCGCAAACCAGCCTCGGCAGTCGACCGCAGTTTCGTTTCCGCATTGCATGCAGATGCGCAACATCAGCCTCCAGGACTTCTTGGACTCCCTCAAGAAGGTCCGCCGGAGCGTGACGCCCCAGAGCCTGGACTTCTTCGATCGCTGGAACCGGGAGTTCGGGGACATCACCGTCTGACCTCCCCTCCGGATCGGGCGCCCTTGGCGTCGAGTCGCGCCGCCCGCTCCTTGTCGTCCTCGTCGTTGTAAATATCGGACTAGTCTGCTAATATCCCCCGCTGTACATAGCACCGCCGGAGCGCGGAGGACAATCTCCACGATTCGAGGCCCGGTTTTACGTGGCAACCGACTTGGCGTCCGACGTGCGCACCCTAAACGAGAACCGTCTTCTGTCGAGTGCCGACTAGGCTAGGCTACGGAATGCTTTAGTTTGAACGGCCGGTTCGTGAGTATGTCGCAACAATACTTGTGAACGGCACTTGTGCAGTGCCGACTCGAACGTAACTTGGCGCCGATGTCATGCCCCGCCGGCACTAAGTTGGCGAGGTCGGTGCCATTCCCACTGCCGACTGTAATAGCGCTAATGTAGCGCCGTGTTGGATCGGCGAACATGCCTATGCGAGCAACCGGTGAACGGCATTAACGTGTCGCCGAGGTCGCTTTTGTTTTGCTCCGTTTGTCCGAAACTTTGTCGTGCGGGATTTGTTTTCACCGCGCGACATTGACTGCCTGTAGGTAAATCGAGATACGACTGTTGTTACCAGACGGCATTCCCTTTGTCGCATCGGAGACGTTTTCCATTCGGGTATTTACTCCCTTGCCTCAAAATCCGAACTCCGTTAGTTGCGTGTTAACGTTTACCGGGTGTTTCGGTCATCCTCTGCCCGAGGTCGAACTATGCAATCTACTCTGTCGCGTTCGACCAGGGTCGTTGTTTTCAGCCGTTTGCAACTTACCTAATTGCCAAATATTTTCCTTTTGATAAGGACACACTTCACGAAGGGACGGAACACGCGGTTAGGCTCCCCGATCGGCCGACGAGTCGACTGCCAGCTTCGTAGGTTTCGTCTAGCGTAGATGGTACATAGTACGTAGAAATCCCTCGGGACTAGGCAAAGCTACCACCATTTTATGAACTCGAGAAGCAATCTAGTGCCCCCTCTCTCGGCGTCAAAGGCCCGTTCACGGTACACCGCGGCTCTACTTCGGTACCACTACGCTTCGTTTCACACTGGGTCCAAGTGCAGCTGGGGCTGAAATTCGACGGAGCCAGTTGGGCCACGCCAAAAGTGCTAGTCACGGTGCTCGGCGCCTTTCTGCGTCTGCTTTCACCGGCTACAAACCGATTGCCTGCGGGAAGAAAAGCGAAGAATCGAACGTAACTTGGCATCTTTGCCAAGTTGTGTTTGAGTCGGCGCTGCATCTAGCGTTAATTTAGAGCTGCGATGTATGTGTGATCGGGCCTGGAAAGCATCCTACTAGAGGTAATACTGGCCTCCCCATAATCGGCTGCGTCTTGTACATATGTATAGAGCTTTTCATAGGGCCGGGATTGTTTTAGAGCGCGCTTTTAGTCGGAGCGAGCGACTCCCATTCCATCCATGCAATCGTCACGTGCGACCAGCCTCGCCTCGCCGTTTTGCCGAAGAGGTTGTCTATTTTGCCCGCAAAAGTATTTTTGCACTTTCGTCGTCTCTTTTTTGTTGCGCGTGGCTCGAAAAGTTTGTTTGCAGAAGATTTGAAGGAATGGGTGGCACTGGTGCTGAAACAACTCGCACGTGGAATTTTTACGGAGTGGCAAACGTCATAGTGATGCACCAGAAGACGCGGGAAAACCATTTCCTCGATCGTCCAGTGACAAGACGGCCGCCAATCACACTCTCAAACAAGGCTACGAGACCACACGGGCGTTGTTAATCCAGTGGACGTAAACCTCTGTACTGGACATTTTTTTTCTAGGCTGCAGCACGTTGATGCGTATCAGAAGCCCAACTTGCCGCTTAACATGGCGCCGGTGTCAATGTTTTGAAGAGTCGTTGGAGTCTGGGGCATACGCGTTTGGTCAAAGCCTGGTTGTGCAAGCGTCGACGCCTAACACAAACCATGGCGCAAGTTTTGCGTACGCGCCAACGTGCCGTTGCCCTTTGAATTCGCCCCGTCGTGAACAAAGCGTGCACGACGAACACGTTGCACGCGTTTTCCTTAAGCTTGCGATCGTGACTGGGTTTAGCCGAGTGTTCCGCCTACTTTGGCCGCTGGTCGGCGCGTGATAACGGGCGATAACTATGCGAGCGTACCACGCAATGGAAGAGTGAATGTGTTGCATCGAGACCGACCCCGAATGAATTTCTCTTGGCTGCGCATTTGGTTACATTTCTGCCCGGAGTGTCGGGACGTGTTTGGTGCTGAATGATGACCCGGTTTTAAATAAAGCGGCGTTTTAATACAGTCAAGTGTCTGGTCTGACTGAAAAGTGGATGTAGACATCGGAAGCTTAAACTATGCGATGACCAATGGACCCTTTTCGAAATTCAGTCTTGCCGCTTCTATCACTATCATCATCTCAGTGTATGGCATTTGTGCCAAGTTAATGGCGGCCTTCTTGAGGCTCATGAAGGGAGAAGTTGAGCAGAACATATACGAGTATATATATACGAGGCCTGTGCTTTCGAAACGTCGGTACAACACGACACACGCATTAGATACAGCGGCTGCTTAAACATATTTCAAGTATGGTCCAATCAATCTCTTGGCACCATTTTGACTCTACAGCCTTTCGATGGCAGAAATTTTATCAAAGGTTTTAAGGGTCGCTGCTTCATACTGGTTAGTTCTTATGTTCACACCAGCTCAACTGAAACAAATCAAGATTTACGAGTTTATCAAACAACCAATTCCCATCTGCCACTGATGGGCAAAACTAAAGTTGCCCGGCGTAGTAGTTTCCTTGGTCGCCATTAGTTTGTCAAAAGTGAAACTGCTTTCTGAGGCACCAGATGGCACTGAATTTTGAAAAGGGTCTATACACGTATCAAATAGGAAGCTCTGTTGTCCTGCAAATCAATACAGATTTTTATCAGTCTAATCTTTCTTACATACTACAGTAAACACTCGCTTGAGCGAACATAGGTTTTACAAATATTTAAGAAAAACAAACTTTAAAAAGATCCCCGGCGGTTTTCCTATGCATTCTATGGAAAAATGTTTCAGTTAAACGAAGAAAGAATTTTGGAATCCTGGGTCTACTGATCAGTTCAACGAACTTGATCAGTAGACCCAGGATTGTTTTTGTAATTAGTTCAACTAGGTTTAGTGCTCTGCAGTGTTGGCGTAGCCGATGCCCACCATCGATGCATCATCGCTGGCGTTTACAGCACCCCCAAGGCAAAGCAGCGGTGCAGTAGACGAAAACGAACCATGTGGTGCGTCTGTTCTTTCTTTGTCGTCGGTTCCGTTCGATCATCTTAGTTCTGGGTAACATCGGCAGGATGGCAGTTTGTGCACCCACTTAACAAGACAAGTACGACAAAACGGAAGCGGTTGTCTCTGTCAGACAGGCTCAAAATCCTTCAGCACCTGGACAACGGTCAAAGGCAAGTGGACCTTGCAAAAGACTATGGAATTCTGCTGGCATCGTTGTCGACGATGGTGAAGCAAAGTCGAAGCTTGAAGGGGAAACGACTCTCCACAGGATATTTAGAGCCAGTAGACGATGCCGTTGCGGTATGGCTTTGTCGCAGCAACAAGTTCTGCCAGAGGAAGTGCAAAAAAACATAGACTCTCTGGGTAGCTTTGTTACTTCATGCGCTTTAAAGGGGCCCTGCAATCATATTTAAGCGTCTACATTCTTTGCAGTTTCCACATCTCTTGGGGTTCGGGCAAGCCAGCGAGCACGGGGGGAGTAACTAAATGTCAGCGCGTCATATTTTAACTGGACAACACAAACCTCCACCTACGGGGGCGACCCGCGATGCCAGAAGCGTGCGATATGTGGCCGCTAAAATCTTTTTAGTCAAAATACAAAAAATATAAGTGGCACAAACCGTTTCAATTAATCATGTAAGTAGTTTTTCAGTATTTTAGATCAGAAACGAAACAAATGCAGGTTATAAAGTATGGAAGCAAGCGGTGGAAAAGGCGGCGCATACTAGAAAGGGGTGGTGGGATCAGGCACCGACGAGTGGCGAGCGTAGAAAAGTCCCGGATGTATGTGGCGGCGCTGCGGACGTATACTGGCTCGAGAAATCCAACGGTTCCGAGCGTTCCGAAGGCCTTTAACAAGCAGGTATGGCTTGTGGTTTGGTGGCAGTGTGAAGTGCCTCCCGTTCTGAACTGATCTTTACCCCGTGTTTGCTGTCATTTGTGGCCAATGAAGTGTCATGCCAAATTAGTGTTTATTCGTGCAGCAAATGCAATGCGAGCCGCCCTGGCTGCCCACTTTACACAGCCTATCCAAAACGTGCTTTAGTGGCGCCCTCTCGAGCCGTTGACACGGAGTGCGGCAGCCGTGAGCGCTCGCTGAGCTCACTAACCCTCTAGTTCACGACCACTCAAGCGACTAATGACGTCATGAAGGAGGTCATTAGAGTGCAGCTCTTAGGCGCCCGTTTCCGGCTTGAGCGGCGTCGCCGTCGACGTAACCGCGCGGTGCATTATGGGCTCCTTTGGGAGGACCTCCGGAGAACCTCGGGTTCCTTCGGGAGGACCTCTGGTTCCTTCGGGAGGACCTCGGGTTCCTGCGGGAGGACTTCGGGCTCCTTCGGGAGGACCTCGGGCTCCTTTGGGAGGACCTCCGGAGAACCTCGGGTTCCTTCGGGAGGACCTCGGGTTCCTTCGAGAGGACCTCGGGTTCCTTCGGGAGGACCTCGGGCTTGTTCGGGAGGACCTCGGGAGAACCTCGGGTTCCTTCGGGAGGACCTCGGAGGGACCTCGGCCTCCTTCGGGAGGACCTTGGGCTCCTTCGGGAGGACCTCGGGCTCGTTTGGGAGGACCTCCGGAGAACCTCGGGTTCCTTCGGGAGGACCTCGGGTTCCCTCGGGAGGACCTCGGGCTCGTTTGGGAGGACCTCTGGAGAACCTCGGGTTCCTTCGGGAGAACCTCGGGTTCCTTCGGTGACCTCGGGAAGGGGGATTCACGTGACCCCCCCCCCCCCCCCCCCCGAGGTCCTCCTGAAGACCTCGGGAGAACCTCGGGTTCCTTCGGTAACCTCGGGGAGGGGGGTGACGTGACCCCCCCCCCAAGGTCACATGACCCATCCCCCCACGGTCACGTCACCCTGCCCCCCCCAGAGGAGGTCGAAGAATGAGGTGAGGAGGAGGAGAAGGAGGAGGGGTATACCTTCCCCTCAGTACCCTTCCCTCCTCAGGAGCAGCGCTCTAATTCGGCGTTACAGGGAGTTGTAATTGGCTTTCTTTTGCTTGTTTTTGTAAGTTTAATTTGCCTATAACTCTTAAAATAAAGCAAAATTCGAGAAAAGATTTATGAAGTTACTACATTCAGTGCAAATTAAAAACCAGTAATAAAGTCCTTGCAAAACCCCCTTAAGAGCGCCGATGCAATTGAAAATTGCACTTTTTTTCATAGCGAGAAAGGCAGCGACGTAACTGTTCTGCACTTTGTATATATCGATGTACACAACTCCCTAAGTTGCATTTCACACTGCTTTATGCTGTTCCACATTCTAGTGAATATATTTAGTTAAGTGAACTATTTCCTTGGGTCCGTTGAAGTTCTCTCGAGTCAGTTCACTCTATATGCCCCTCCAAGTCCTAAATTTGCTACAGTTGTGAAATGTCTTGAGCTTTCTTTGTAAGGTACTCGGCATTCTTTCCCTTTGGAGTGCCGAACCTGTCGCCACTCGTCAGTGTGCTACGAAGCACGCTGATATGCTTCGTAGTGCCTGCCACCAAAGCCGTTGCTTGGTTTTTGTTTGCTGCACGGTGTCGCACCATTAGGGCCGCGTTCCAAAATTTGATAAATTTTTGGTCCAAACGACGAGGTTTAGTAACCTATCGTTTGAAAACCTATTGGCGTCCGGCGTTGCTTTGTCCTCGTTACCGCGCCACACAAGCCACGGGAGCAACTGTTGAGTAAGATTGGAACGCAGTCAATGTTTCGCTATCCTCGAAACATAGTTATTATAATGTACTATCGCGGACAATATGAGCTGAAACAGCGCTCCGGCCTGTGCACGGTACTACCTGCGCCGCCTGTCGCATCACTCCCGAAACACAGCGCACCCTGAGGCCGAGATAAATTATCACTTGCGCTCACTGCGCCACTGCGCTCTTCCGGCCGTCTGCTAGCCCAATGTTCACGTTTTCAGCTAACATGCATTTCAGTGCATTTCAAGAAAGCGCCGAAGTGGAAAATGCGCTGTCACGCTCGTATCTCCTCGAGGAGCGCTGCCTGACGAAGCTGCCTTGGCCCCTAAACGGAGCCGATCTGAATATCATCGAAAACATTTGGAGGCGCATCAAGGTAGCTATGTCACGGCGTCCCCTCCACCGTGCCACTGCTTACAAACTGTGGAAAGCAATGGGAGGTAAATGGGAGTGGACTCAGGGTGAGCCAGACTTCGTGGCCGCGCTCTATGATTTCTTACCAGACAGGATGAGAGCCGTGGTCGCGGGTCAGGGGAGAATGACGCGGTATTAAATTATTTTGCAAGTTTTACTGCACCTCAGGACCCCCTTAACTGGACTTCTGCAGATTGGAACAAAGCTTGATGCTACGGTTCCGACACACTGTTTGACGCCGTTAACCACGCATACTTTTGAGGGGTGCCTCCTTCATCCCGATCTTCTTGTATAGTGCAGTTGAACTTCCACGCCGACTATTAATCTTTTGTGTCTGACAATGTCCTCTGCAAATATTCTTTCGATTAATGTTCATCCCACCTTATTAAGACTAGGAATTCGTAAACAAAAAACTGGTGTCTTGTCAGCAACTTGTTTTGCTTGAAACTAATACGTGCGCCCAGTAATAAAAAAATAATATTTTTGAACCTTTTCATACTACTCAAGGCTCCAAAACCTTCTCAGTAACATGTATGCTTACCGTTTTTTGAACATCTGTGATCATTGAAACAGAAAAAAAAAGAAGAAAAAAGCATTGGAGCCGGACTAAATCCGGCATACAGATTTTGGCCTATATTTTACGATGTCCCACTTTGTGCACGCACCTCTAATCAAACAAAAACAACCTGCAATGTATTTTGATATGACTTTCAAAAACGGTAATCGCAGTTGAAATTTAAGACACTTCAATATTTTTTCTTCTCCAGTCAGCGTTTTTGTTTACGGGATTTTACGCGATAAAGTGAATCAATACCAAAAGGGGAACGACCAGTGTAATCTTTTGTTCCCCCGCCGCCCTACCTCACATGCCCGCTGTCGCACCCACCGTCTCGCTTGCAGACAGCCGGAAGAGCGCAGTGGCGCAGCGAGCGCAAGTGAGAAAATATCTCGGACTCAGGGTGCGCCACACATGGAGAATAGAAGGGTAGGAGAGGGCATGACGTCGGCCGCGTAGCCTCCGCAAGCCATGCTCCCTTGACGCCTCGCCTCTTTCTCATTTTCCTCCTTACTCTCCTCACTTACCTTGCCAACGTGACCACATCACGTGACCGTAGCTCGCCTTCGTCTTGCTATGGGGTACTAGAATACACCACAGTCTAGACTTCGATCTGATAAAACCTACCGGACGGAGCGCGCGCAAGCCTGCGAGGAGTCCTTCTACAATCAACCATCCATCTCGCACGTGACATGTCACGCGCACCAATCGCCAGAGAGATCTGCGGTCACGCTGGGCACAAAATCGTTTAAACTTTTTATGACTAGGCTTCACCAATATTGCAACGTGCCCCCTCCTAGTACTTCTAACCTCCTTGGCGCCATATGTGCGAAGCAAGGCGACAGGCGGCGCATGTAGTACCTAGAGCACTATATAGCTCCTTCGGAGCAGAGTAGCGCAATCTAGAACGCCGTCTCTCGGCGACTAGCGGCGAACGCCCGGAGGTTCCAACTGCGGTCAGAAATGCATGGAGAATGTGAGAAAATCGTTGTTTCTTCAGTTTTGTGGGGATGTGCGGAAAGGAAATCATTTTTGACATAATAATGAAACATTTTAGAATAATATGCGATAAGTTTTGTGCCATACAAGGACATAACTTTTTTTTTAAAATTGCCTGAGCCGCATCATGCAGCAGACGACACGGCGACGTCACACCATTCACGTGACCCGCACCGGCCAACCCGAAAAGCCCATCTCCGCTGCGAGCAAACATCGTCTGCTTCAAACGCCATTGCCATTGAAATTGCCTTCTCAAAATTTGCACACGCATCCGATATTATTAAAACTTTGATAAAGTGTTGTGCGCTTTACTAACTTCATGACAGGCTAGTTTTGAAAAATGTGAACTCGCCGTTGGTTTTTTAATCAGCCGTGTTATGTCGATCTCCATGTATTCTTCCATAGGGCGGGCCGCCTCCTGGAACCCTGAGTACCACGTGACTCGCGCCGAGCCGCTCTGTCGGCCATGTTGTCGGCAAAACACGGGGTTCAAAGGATTGCGCTACTCTGCTCCGTAGGAGCTATATAGTGCTCTAGTAGTACCGAGCGCCGGCCGGAGCGCTGTTTCAGCTCATATTGTCCACGATAGTACGCTGGAGGTTCAAATGGCACCAGTGGGCTGTGGCAAATCGAAGCAACGGCAACCGCTCGAAAACTGACTTCCGGTAATGCATTTTTATGGGAAAAAGTGAGTGCATTTTCTTCTTATGCTCGATTACAAGAGCAAATATCCTGAATAATTCGTACGTACAAGGTAGCCTGAAACATTTCTCAGTCACGCAGACGAAATAATTGGCAAGTTACGGCATTTTTCCTTCGAACTCATTGCATTAAACACTGCTAAAACAGCATTGTACATGCATTTATGTGCATTGTCAGTAGGGGTGTCGCGAACTTTTGTCGAACCAGATTTTTTGGTCGAACTTCCGGGGTTCGACTGAGTCGAACCGGTTCGACGAACCTTCGAAACTTTTCACCAAATTCGACCGGTTCGACTTTATGGACAGTGTGGCCAGACCTTAATACAAGCATGTCTAGGTTTGGAGAATTTTTTTTTTATGCAAGGGGTTATTTTATTTTGTGAACAGCTGCAATTAAAAGAAACTAATTCTAATCACTGAAGAAGTTAATAACTTAATTTTTAGTACTGTATTGACTGAAATAGCCAATCAGCGCTGCACTTAATTCATCTCTTAGCCATTACCATCCAATCCGAAGCCAACTGGCCAGCCTGTCGCGCATGCGCACACGAGTCGAACCTCAATACAAGGTTCGTCGAACTTTCCACTAAAAGTTCGAAAAAGTCGAACCTGGTCGAACTCGAACCGCGACCGGTTCGCGACACCCCTAATTGTCAGACACTGCTAGCGCGAGCACGGCGTCGGCGGTTTGCAGCAGGGGGGATATAGTACTTGCCAAACGAACAAGGGATCTGGAAACCCAAGAGAGACGGCAAGAACTATGTAGTAACGCTGGATCAGTAATTCCCTGTGCATGTAGACAATTAAAATAAATTGAAGGCCACGTAACATAGTCCGATTTGCAATGTTAAAGGGCAAGTCCGGTTTCATACTTTCGATTTTGGGATTATGACTGTTTTTAGTGCAGTCAGCGTCCCTGAATCGCAAGGTGCAATTTTTTTCTCGTTATTGTGCGTAGTTTTGTTTGGAGCGAGGCCAACAAAACCGAAACTGCCACTCGAGGCCCCGGCAACACTGGAAATCACCCGCTATGTGAAGGTGACGTCAGGATCGTTCTCGTTCAACGAGTATGCAGGCCAAGCGGCACCTACCTCTGTTGCGCTAGGCGTCTAAAGATAGGAGGTAAGCTGATTTTGTTTTAATTTTGTATGCGTGGTAGTTACCCAGCATATGTAGCAAGAGTTAGTACGTATACCGAAAAGCTAGCGACTGGAAAACACGTGAACTCGTACAGTGCCTAACTCGGCGGCCGCCGAGTTAGGCACTGTACGAGTGAACACGATCGGTGCCGTACTTGGCGGCTGTCACTGTGTGTGCGGTCTTCCAAACTCGTCGCTAGGCCTAAATTGCCATCGGGGCTCCGTGAATGGAGCGACGTTGCTCTACGCCACGCTGCCAGTAACGTGCAGTACAGGGGTCCCTCTCGCTTTCGCGCTGCGGGTCAGTTCCAGACACGAAGCTTTGAGGTTCTCCGGCGCGGGCCGCGGCGCCCGAACAAACGTGTGCCGGGATGTACACGTCTGCTTTTTCGTTCTTTTTTCCTCGGGCGCGTAAAAGCCAAAGTCCACTCGTCGAACACCGTTCACCCACACCTTTTCGAATTTCCGGTCCGTCGGACACTTGTGAAAAAGCACCTCTGTGTTGCGCAGCGGGTTGTTTGAGCAGCCCACAGTGCTACAAGTTGCACTCGGCATCTTTCGAGGAACAGCTGCAGCAGTCTTGGGCGCACCGAGTTGCTCGCTAAAACGAGTCTTGGAGTCCTCACAAGCAAAGAAACAAAAGGCTATACCGAAGCTACACGAGCTACAGGTAAAAGCAACGGCTAAGCACACTAATCATAAGCCGAAGTAGCGGTGGTAGCGGCTCAAAGAAGCACACTCTGCGGAACGCCCGGACTGGAGGAAAAAAAGAGAACGATACTAACGTCACGGGCCAATGTTGCTTTAGCGATAGGCAACCCGCTGACCGCCCGCTAAGAAGCAGCAGCTCGCGGCGGGTCGCATTTTTATTATCGGCATTAGTTGAGGATGCCAGTAATTTATTTCATTTTGAGTTTTGGCCGTAGTTGCCCTTTAACTACCGCTTCACCCTTTCTCCTCACGAATAAGCGCGAAGATGCTGGTTCTGCGCTCAAAACATTACTCGCACGCTCGAAACCTTCGAAAATACGGAGACGCCAGAAAATAAGTGCCTGATAGAAATTGCGCGGCATAGGAAATGATAAAAAGCAACACTTTTCGTAACCCATATTACGTTTTGAATGTTTTTAACCGCTCATAAAAATGCATAATCATGAATCCCGACTTTTGGAACATTTTCATATAGTGACGAAATCCGATTTTACGAATTTCCCGATTTAACAAACAAATTGGGATTTCCTGCGCAGCCAATGCGCGAGGTCTACCTTCCTCGATTTCACGAAGTTCCCGATTTAATGAAATAATTAGTGGGTCCCAGTGACTTCGTTAAATCGAGGTTCAACTGTATCAGTGCCGCCAAAATACCGTTGGCAAACCTTGAATACGCTGTACATTCCTTTTTTTATTTTGCTCAGAATCGTCGCTCGTTTTCACATAGGAATGCACAGGAGCGCTGTAAAAGTAGACTGGTTGCTTAAAAAACAAATACCTCCGACTTGTATAACAATACCAACAATTTATCAGACGTTTCGTCTCCTATTCGCGACTCCAGCGACCTATAGGGGGCGCCACCACCAAACAGACATGGCGGCTGAGTCCAGGTCATAGAGATCATACATACTAACTCTAGAGGAAAAGGTCCGCCATTTTCCCATACATTCAGGCTGCCGCAAGCGGCGGATCATGCAGGCAGACCCTCGGGGTCCCAAACACGGTTACATCATCAGAGCAGTTTCGTGAACTTCAACAATCCACGAACTTACCGGTGGAAAGATATTCCCGTTCCTTTCGAAGCTTTCTTTTTGCATAGCGCGCAGATGTACGGCCTCGCGTTAACGCCAAACTAAACCATACACCCGGCTTCGCCGATGCGGCGCGGGTGGGCGCGGTTGAGGAATACGAAACTGCGCAACCACCAGATTTCCGAGATTTCGACAGAAGGGAAGTTAATGCAGCGTAATGACTTTATTGCTTTTTATAAGCGTTAGAATAGCTCAGAATTTAGTTTACAACGTTAAATTATCACTGTTTATATTGCTGGGAGTTTTCACTCTTCGCGTTTACCATGGCAACGTTGCTTTCTTTCTCTCGTGTTCTGTCGCTCTCTTTTGCGATCGTTCACTCGGGACCCCGGGTGTCGGCGCACGGGATTTGCCACTCCTCCTCACCCACCTTTACCCCCCTGGTCCAGGTCGCGGCGGCTCGGCCGGGCCGCCTGAACAGGTGGCGCGTTCAACTTAACAGATTTTCTTTTGTTTAATGCCAATTTTATAGGCATTTGAACTGAGACGGTTAAGTGTAGCCGGTGCAGATAAACTTGCAAAGCATAGTTTTGTTTTGCCAGTGTTTTTTTGTTCTTTTCGTGTCAAATTTTCGTTTCGGAGATTTCGTTCAAAACCGAAACTATGGGCTTCGGAGAGACGGTAATATACTAATCAATTTTGATCATCTAAGGAAAGCGGCGATGACTATAGAATTGTTCCACATAGAGTAACTTTTCAGCTAACTTGCATGCCTCGACCATGTGACTTATCTGTCTGCGAAATCGGGCTTTTGTGCGTATCCGCGTTTAAGAAACAGCTTCAGTCGTCTGCTCGGCCAACAACACAGGCTGCAGGAAAATTACGAATATTAAGCAACCGCTTCTTGAGCCAAGGACCATGTTAACCCGCCGGCGCCCCACTAAGCAGCTGATACTCGTATTTCAATTCAGGTTTTAGTAGCAATCGAGAAGTCCTTTGACGAGCGGGTTATGTATTATATTACGTATTATGCCCCACTAAAGCGATATTAGAATATCCTTCGGGTTGAAATATGAGCTTAGTTGACTAGCTATTAGGTGAGCTGCTGAATAAAAGTATATTTGACAGACGGAGACATACTACTTAAACTTAGCCAAATGGTTCTATAGCCGGCAGCACGGAGACAAACTGAAGAGAGTCTTCATTGAAGATCCACGCAGAACCTCCCTGCATCGAACTTTGCTTCGAATCCTGAACGAATAAAATTAGTATTTTTTTTTTGTGGCCGGTCAACCTGACCAAAGTAGACGTATATTGCTGCTGGCTTCGACGTCCTCGTAATATAAATATTGAAGGCGCGATAGGTCAAAATGCCGTGACAGCATCTAACGTTGCGAGACTTGTCTCCCACCTTTTGAAAACAGATAATTTCCCTCATTCATCATTTGCAGCGAGCAAGTTTTCCTGAATCAAGTAATTGCGAAATCAGCCCAACTCCTTCAGTGTGGTCCAGAGGCTTTTTCGGCGAAAAGCAGCCAAGATGAATAGCCAACTCACCGACCGGCGTGGGTGGCTCAAACTTGAAGCTAACCGAACACAACAAAACTCAAGAAAAGCAGCTATCGAACCTTCCCATTCACTTGACTGCAACATCGATGTTCCCTCCAGTATCAGTTACCAAGCAGTCGTCACTTTGAATGTGATTCGAGACAGACAAGAAATCAAAAAGTTTTTCCGTGATTCCTCCCCATCCAAGAAATCGAAAGCACGCGACCGTGTGCTGTGGAGTAAACGGGCTTTCAAACACGTAATAGAAGAAAACATTCTACTGAGGCTTCACCACACTAATGATCACTCAGGCAAACTTAAGAAATATTCGGACCTTCGTCAAATTACATTGTTCGCCACCGCGCCGACCCTCCGCGAAAGCCACCAGAGACGCGGATGGGCGCGGAGGGACCTGGACTGGCTGGTTCCCGGTTTTCCCGCTTGGCGGCGTCCGTTTTGCTGGAGTCGCGAATACGGGAGACATCATCAGTGCAGCCTGGGAACACTCGACTAGCTACCAGCAATCCAACGCTTCTTCTTCCTTCTCTTCATCCGTAGCGCTGGTTCTGCCAACTTCTTCGTCCATGGCATACGGGAGACATTATCATCGTCTGCACTCGCTTCAACTTCTTTTACATCTGTCATGGATGGGAAGTTAAATGAAAAGTTATTTTAGGATGTCGGTGTATACGTCGGGCCGCGGTTAGAATTGCAGGCGGATGGGTCACTGTGAATACACCATAATTCCAGAAATCTTCTGGGGACGAAACGTCTGATAAATTGTTGGTATTGTTATACAAGTCGGAGGTATTTGTTTTTTTAATCATGAATCCCGACTTTTGGAACGTTTTTGCATAGACTGGTTGCTCCCTGCTTCAATTTACATCCCGAAAGTCGCACAGACACTAGCGCCACTCGAATCTCAAGTGTATGGCCACACAAGGTGGAGACACTAACCAACCGGCAACAAGCAAGCACAAGCATGCAATGCAGAGCGAAATCAAAGAGACACGACGACTCCCGAGTCAGTCTTTATCGAGCCGCACCATTTGCCAGGTCACGCCCTGGTTCTTGTCCAGTTTGGGAAACTCAGCCGCGCACACGGCGCACGTGGTCCACGCCAGTTTCACCCGCGGAACATAGTTCTCGAAGAAGAGCCGCACGTCGTAACTGTCCGTCGCCAGGTGGCGGAGTGCCGGCAGCCGGAGCGACAGCGCCCGGAGGTCCGCGACGCTCGCTCCGAGCTCCTTCAGCGTCAGGTAGGTCCCGAAGTGAAGCCGCTCCAGCTCGGGAAACGTCGTCGTCGAAACGCCCGGGTCGAGAAACATCCCACACGCCCCGTCTGACCGGAGCTCTAACCGCTTCAGGTGCCGGCACGCCGACAGGAGGCCACGGAACGTCGGCGTCGAGACGGACCGCCCGACGCGGAACGACTCCAACTTGGGGAACCAGTCCGCGGATGCCTCCTCTTCGCTCACGTTGCACGTGATGAGGGAGAGGGCGCGCAGGTTCCGGCAGTACTTTGCAACGTATGACAGCGGGACGTCGTCGAAGTTCTTCAACGAGAGTTCATCGAGATTGAACTTCCGCACGAGCCTGGCGGCGTGTGGCGCGAACGGGCAGAGCGAACCGTCGGCCGCGAACATGAGGGAGAGCCGCCGGAGGTTGGAGAAGTCCGTCACGCTCGCGAGCGCGTCCGTGCACGTTGTGTTGATCCACAGGTGGCGCAGGTTGGGGTAGGTGCGGGCGGCGCGTGCGACGCACCGCGCGCTGCCGTCCTCGACGACGAAGGTGGACTCGTCGAGGCGCTCCAAGTGGCAGCCGAGGATGAGCTGCGGGCTGGAGCAGATCATCGGGGCCGGGACCGGGAAGCCGCAGAAGGCAGACGCATCTGTCATGATGACCGCCTCGTTCATCGGGGAGTGGACTTCAGTCAGCTGCGGGGCGGAAAGAAATGGAAATCGTAAGGGGTTCTGGCCGAGCTGTCGCGTGGCTTGCGATGCACTTGCCCTTTTTATGCGGAAATACTAGTCCCGAGACTGCTGCAGTCTAGAAGAATACCGTATTTACTTGCGTAATGAACGCACTCGTGTAATGCGTCCCCGTTGACAGTTGTCGCCATCCAAAATTTCTTTTCCTCATACATGATGAACGGACATCCTAGTTTCGGCATTGCGAGACTTAAACCAACGTTCTTGAATCTGTCGGTTGACAAGCTCCGCGGAAGAGCCTAGTTTGAAAACAATTCTTCTCTGCAGCCTGCATGTCAATAGGTGCGGGCAGATGGCGTTCCTAGAGCCACCTGCGGCACAGCTTCCACGGGCAATGGAGGAGGATTAGTTTTCAAAGATACTCTTTTTGTGCAAACTTCGGCACGAAATTTATGTTTATTGTAAAAACCACAATCTAATCACTTTTTATCGCAGGCAACATGTATTTGACATTCTACAGGTTCCACCGCATCCATCCATAGGGTGGGCTGATTGCGTAGCGGGCACTACGAAAGGCCGCCAGAAATTCTGGGTAGTTCGTCAACTGACTTTGATCTAGCAACATTGCCTTAAACTGCTTTTAACCCAGCCAGCAACCAAGTGTATCAATCCGTCAAGTGGCCAGGCCAAGTGAAGCCAAGCCAAGCATGGCAGCATGCACGCACAACGCAGCTGCAAGCAAGAAGTTGTGGGAGCAATCGACGGTGTAACTGCGCGGCGCACACGGCCAACAAAGCTGGGGCCGAGGAGTTGCCTAGCCCTCGGAGACGTTTCGTCCAGCGGATACATTAGTGTCAACAAACACTCTGCAGTCCACCTTCACACAGTGAAATTGCAATAAATGGTTAGGCCTAAACTATTGTATCGTTCTTGTGTGGGCTGGTAAGAATAGACAACTCGGGTATCAGGATAACAATGCTTTGGTTTATTCCGTGTTGTTACTTATATAGCCAAAGGTGGAAAGGGGTTAGTGTAGTAGAGGGCAAGGGAAAGGCACGTGGCAATGGAGCATCCAGATAGCTTGTCCGCCTTGATCTGATACGATACATCCTCCTTCCCAACGGTCGTTCACCGCTGAGCTCAACACCTCTGGCTCGTTTGCTGGAAGCGCTCGTCATAACCCAATCGCTCCGGAGGCCGCTTCTGTCGTGTTGTCCTTCGCGGTGGCTGAACCGTTGGCTGCTGAGCTGCCGCTTGTAGAGTCGTCGTAGTTGCCGTTTGTAGAGCCGTCGTGATGGTTGGCGCTGTGGATGTCATTCCGTGTGATCTGATACGATACAACTATGTTTCAAGATAACTTAACAAGCTGTGTAGCCAAAGAACCGACTGTCGCTGGCCAAGAATCGTCTGCTGCGAAAACAACCGAGCTCTTTGGGAACAGTTCATGAGACAACATTACACTCGATTTCTCTGCGAATCTGTGACGGGTGCTAATGCCAGGGCGATGAAGGGGCCGTGCAACGATATTCGCTTGGAATGTTTTTCACTTTACACAAGCTTATTGGCACTAGTGGGACCCCAGTATACTCGCCGCTCACCAAGGAACTCTTTTGTTGCGGTGTAATTTCAAGGACAAAAGCGAGCGTTTTCAATTAATCTCTCCTTCGCAACACTTGATGATGTAGCTGGGGGTCGCAGTACCCCCAGTGATGATATCTGAAAGTGGTTCATAGATTGGACTGAAGCATTGCCCGAGCGCTCGATTTGGACTCCTCATAATCAATAGCTCGAAAAGCATTTAAGCGTGGCCCGTGTCCAGTCGCTGCAATGACGACAATAGCCGAACCATAACAATGTCTGGATACCGGCACGTGTCATGTACTTTGTCAACCCCATCACGTGGCAATGATTAACAGTGGTGGCATATAATTGGCTCCAGATTACATGGCCGCTTGTTCTGGCTGCGAGTTGAGGGAATGAACACTGCTCATTCTTTAATTTTTTTCTGCAACTCCTATTGCGTGTGGTGATAAACGGATGAGTCTTTCATAAGTCACTAACGTCGGGGATTCGGTCCGAGCGGTATTTGCGCAAAGTGCAGAAATGGTTACATTGCCCCCTTAAAAAAAACACTTTAAAGAAAAAAAGTTTTTTTTTTTTGTGCAGTGTAGTTGGGACACATGTGTGAAAAAATGAATTTTAAGCGAATTTTTTTTTAGGGCAATATTGATTGTGCGAGCATGCCAGATTTATTTTAGCTGCGTCTGAATTGTGCGCACGAAGTCCATGATGTCACAGAATGGTCTTGCACACTTTCCACCTCAACAAGATGGTCATACGTGATGGCCACAGCTTCGTACATCTCCTCCATGTGCCCGAAATGCTGAGAGAGAAAAGTGGAAAGGAAATGACGGAGGTGACTACCAACTACATTGTGTCTCGTGCCGTCAATATTGCTTTACATGCATGCAAAATTCATTTTTTGGCACGCGTGTTCTTAACCAGGCTCAACCAGACTTTAAAAAGAATTTTTTTTTAATTTTCAGTGGCGCTTTAAGTGGAAGCGGTGGATTAAGTGGCTGCAATCGCCAATGGCTGCGGTGCTAGAAGGAGAAAAAGATTGGAACCGGATACGGATGTGGCGTCACTTTTGGTTTAAAAATAAGGGACCTTTTTCCAGTAAGCTTCTGGGCATGCGTGCACCACACCACTTCCCCTGGCCTTGCTTACCGCCGTCGCCATTCCTGCGGTGCAAAGTTCCGGTTGACCAACATGATTCGGCACTTGTCTCTTTGCATATTTAGTCTTTCTTGGCCATTCTTGTTTGAGTAATTGTATCTACTCGCATAATGAAAGCACCCCCCACAACAGGCATCAATATTTGGACTTCTTTTTCTTGTGTAATGAATGCACTTCCAATTTTTGGCTCTGCGAGTCTTGAACTGCGCCCAACTAAGCCAGCCGGCTAGCCACCAAGCTAATTTTCTTTTGCCACCAAGCGGACAGGCGAAGTCAAGCCAAGCTAAGTCGCTCTTGTAATGGCTGCAATTGTGTGGTTGCGGAAGTGGTCAACCGTGAGACCGATCGGTGCGCATGCCTAGCGAAGCTGGGGTTGAGGAATTGGCCAGGCCCCGACGTGCTTCGTTTATCGGATGCATTGATGTCAACAAACACGCCGTTGTCTGTGATCCGCTTTCAAACAGTAATGTCATGAAAGCGGTTAGGCCTAAGAACAGGGTGTGGAACTGGTCATTATTTCGGTTCAATTCAGTAGCATCGTATTTTGTTCCGGTTCGATTCCGGTTTAGAGTAGCGCACATAATATCATTCCAGTTATCGATTTTAGTAAGTGCGAACCGATTCGAACTGGTTCCTCACTCCATCTTCAAATATTGACCGAGCACTTCCAGCAGCCTTTTCTGAGCAAGAGATACTTGCAATAGACCAATCCCAAAACTACTCCCTCTTTAGGCAGATCTGAAAGCCCAGCACACTGACGTGCGCAAAAGACATAATTAATTTGCCAAGGCTATTACTTGCAATATACTGTTCTTAAAGGGCAACTCCGCTCAATTCCAAAGATTTCGGGATAATGATTGATTTCAAATTAAAAAGCCCTAGTAAAACACACTACGTCGTTTGCTTCGCGAAAAATGGGATATATATTTTTAAATCTAATATTAAACACTAGCGGAAACCGAAACTTCGGCTCCGCCCGGCAACATTGGCCTCGGGTCGCCAAGTACATGGCCATCACGTGGTACGAGATGTCACGTGATCCTCGGCCCAACGATGGGCGGGATTGGGGCGGGCATGTGGCAGGCACGAGTGTCGTCTGCACCGCACTCTTCGCCACGTTTTGGTGTCTACGGCATTTGACGACGTCTGTACAACTGCGGCATAAGTCTGCGCACATGGTGTCCGTAGTGTGGACGAAACTCCGAGAGACAATAATCACAATCGGTAAGACGACGACGGCAATTGTGACGCGGAAGACGGCGGTAACGGCGGGCGGCCGGACGGCTCCCAGAAACGCGCTGCGCAGGCGCGTTACACCGATCACGTGGACACCGCTGAGCACTGAGAGGCAACGTTGCTGACGTCATGCGCTACGCTCGCTTGGAGAAGTGAAAACAAGCAAAAGGGGGCCATGATAATGACGTTTAGCTCAATGTTGGCTCCGCCCATGCCGTAGCCTTGACTGCGCTGTTGGTTGCGCCTGAATTCGCCCGCTCAAATCAGTTGATTTCGGCAACTTGGCAAGTTGCAAAGTTTGCGGGATCGTTTAAGAAACAATTAGACAGAACTGCGTCGTAACGTTTCACGTGTGGTCTTCCTAGGCGGTACTAAAGAGGACTGCATTGTTTTTCAAAACCAAAAATGAAGCGGAGTTGCCTTTTAAGGGGGGACACTGGCTAGAGGTTGAACTTCTGAACTGCTCAGGTGAACGGAATGAAATTTGCAGGGGAGATTTAACTTCAGATGTAGGTGTACTGTATAAACTTTCAGCTCTCCAGGACAAATTTACATACCTTCATAAGATGATATGTCACTCTTCATTAGGAAATCTATGATATGCAAATGAAGCTTAAGCATCATTTTAACTGCTTGAATATCAAGTGGGGATGTGGGACTTCGGGCTACCTAGTTTTTATAAATCATATGTAAATACTTGACTTGCCTCAAAATATGAGATGCATATTTGTCCTATGTCAATTTTTAAAAACATAGCTTTTTTTCATTGTACTTGACTTGCCTCAAAATATGAGATGCATATTTGTCCTATGTCAATTTTTGAAAACATAGCGTTTTTTCAATGAGGACTTTAATTTAAAACAATATAAAGTAGATAACCCGATTCCCCAAAAAACTTCAGTTCTGAAGCATCTTGATTGTGGCATCAAAATAATTTCACCTTCGAACAAAAGATTCCTCCGTATAAAATTTGCAGAAAAAAGCGGAACTGAGAAAAAAGCAATCAAACATTGCACTCCTTTACTTTGTTACTGCCTCACAATGTGTTGAAAATATTTTATATCAAGGTAACTATCTGGTGCATGGTTATGAAATTTAGTCGAAGGGTGTATAATTAATTTCTAAAACTGAAAACCTCAAAATTGAAAAATGAATTTTTTCAAAAAATTTTGAAACTTAGGCTATTCGGAGCGTCCAGGTGCGGAAACTTCTTTGTGCACCGCGCATCGGACCGCCGCACAGGACGGTGGGAGGGGACGGTGGGGAGCGGTGGCTCACCCAGGGGCAGCTTGCGAGCAGGCTGGCGATGGTGATGGGACAGATGAAGAGGTGGTCCACCCCCAGGCCCGGCGTGGAGCCCACCAGGGTGGTCAGGCTGGACGACTTCTCCGAGAAGCGCTCGTTGGGCTCCGACTGCAGCCGCAGGTCATGCCAGAGCACCAGCACGCTCACGCTTGGGAACCGCGTCACCAGGTCCATGACCAGGTCGCGGTTGTGCACGATCGTTAGGGTCTTTGCGTGCTGTCCAGACAAGGGCCAGGGGGTAAGATATAGACCCTTCTCCTTCGCTCTCGTCCACAGCCACCTAATACGCATATCCGGCATGGGCGACAATAAAACATCATCAAACGTCTCAATCCGTAAATTGTAGAAAAAGGGAGCGGAGGTAAAACGAGAATGTGAAGACGGTTACACTTGTATCCTGAATGTCTTTCATTGGCACGGCGACGGCAAAACAATGTATTCGCCCGCACATGAAGCGACGAGATTCAAGATGGCGTGAAAAAGGTCTATAGGCCAACTCGACTCTTTGAATTGCCTCGAGCGAATCTCGTCCCTGCTTGACGCGGTGCCCACACCACGTGGCTTGTTTGTAAACAGTGTGTTCGTCGATGGAATAGGTGTGGACACCGGGCATGTTGCGGCTGCCAGAAATAGTTGTCTCCTTGTCTTGGCTGCTCGTTCGTAAAGTTGTTTTCTGGGTGTGCCACGTCGCGTAGAACTTGGCATTTGCGCTACATGCGTGTCGCTTAGACAATGCTTTGTCGTCAACTCTAGTTTTGCACCTCGACGGCGCCAGTAACAGTTTTGTGAACGCATTAAAGCGCAGAGATCTCCGGCGCAGTATTTGAGCTAACGTTCGTCAAGGTCGGAGCAAACGTTTCAATCAGAAAGTGTGCATGCCATAAAAATGAGACTGCATTTCTTTTTTTTTTATTGATTGCATTGCTTGGATGCCAGATGATGATATGCTGAACATCCTCGCCTATATGTATGTTCCACCATGGCCGGAGGTGAGGTCACGGGCAGCGGGTCATGCCGCAGCTACGATGCCCGAAATGTGTCTCCGATTGCCGCGATTATTGCCCGACGACGTCGCAAAAGTGGCACGTCGTTGCCCATCGAGGTCCCGGCCGCAATGGACGCAGCAAGCACCCGTTCTGCCGCGGGTCACTCTGCGGCCAGCCAGTCCACAGAAACTGAAGCGGAAGCGACGGCGAAACCTCGCGTCTGCTTTCCTTTTCCGGCCGCGTTTCTTTGACCAACCGGCGGGATTGCGACGTCTGACGGTGGGACGTGCCGGCTCCTGTAACGCGATTGGTCGCCACTGTGGGACCACTTCGACGAACGGGCAGAATGGGAAGGTGGACGCGTCTCGGACTCACCCGTTCCTCTTCGGTTCTTGCAGAACCGAACAGGATTGTACAGACAGACCCGGTCGGGCTGTCTATCAAATTGCAGGCCGTAGGGTACAGTCGTGGACGATGCAAGTTGATACGACCGAGATACGACCAAAAGTATCCAATGATGCTGCTGGGTCCCATTCTGGCGAGCAATAATTTTCTGCTTTGCGTTTATTAAAGGGACTATGAAATTATTATGAAATCGGATTTCATCCACTGCACGTCGTAAAAGGTGTGTAAAGAAAACTAAAACACAAAAATAGAGAGCCAAGAAAATGGTTTTACCATAGAACGTCATCAAAAATGCGGACTCTTTTACATCTTCTTTCCTTCGAAAGCTCTCTGCCATTTCAGTGCGATGCGTCCATGGTGCCAAAGCACATCAGCCAAATCCACGTCGCCTATTGGGTAAGAGCCATCCTCACCAGCACCGCGATCATAAACAATAAATAGCCGGCTAATGTTTAAGTTTTGTTAAAGAATATTCTGATCCACATTTTGTAGCATAATTAGCGATGTGACAGAAATTGCTGAATTTTATAATGCTCGGAGTAATGTGCCATCTATTGTGTACTAAACAAAGCAAGAGAGAGATCAGATTGCGCATGCACATAGCTTCCTATCCGCTGAAAAACATGGCGTCCCCTCCTTTACTTAATAATAAATTAATGAATAAAGCTTGAGCCCATAGAAAACTCTGTCCATTTTCTGCTATGCCAGTGAGTGGCAGCACTTCCCTCCTTTTAAAAGGCACTGCAGGAACAGCAGACGGCGGCAGAGAAGCGACTGTCGTGCTGACGACCTGCTGCGCTTGTTGCAATGGTTGCAGGAGTGTGTATACATGCAGAGAGCAGTGGTTTGGGTCGCTCCGGTCGCTCTGGTAACAAAGGACACAGTCGTAGCTAACACGCTCGTTGCAAGTGCCCGAATTACAGTTTGTGCAGTCTGGAGCTTTACTCTAAAGAAAAATGGCGGCAGTTTCGCCGCTTGCCGCTTGAGGAACCACGTCGAAGCACTTGGTGCAGGCTCATTGGTATGAGGGACCCCAGGTCCAAGGTCATCCGTGCATGCTCAGAACATTTCATACGTTGGAGTCTGATTCCGACGAGGAACTGGAGTCTTTGTCGGAAGACTCGCCGGACTTTCCAACAGGCGTACCGGCGTATGAGACCAGTCCCATGCTGTCGCTGTAGCGCAACATATCTAAATTAATTTCGCTCAGCTGCGATGTATCCATGGCTATCAGAGTGATGACAGGCGCCGATTAAAAAAATATGTCGGTGGCATTGATGCCATCAGCACAGTAAACCCCTGTGGTGAACCCTGCCGGCCCACTGCCAGCCCACCGCTGATGATCCTATTCTCCTATTGTCGAGAGAACTTCCGGTTCCAGTGCCAGTGTATGTCATGTCCATCAACTTTTGCTGCGGCTTGTTTTGCAACGATTCAGAGAGGAAGAAAAACTCAATATTTCATTAAATTTTCGTGTAGAAGTTAAAAAACCGAAACGGAAATATAGATGCCTGTTCAGCGTTCAGTGAAAAAAAGAAATTGGGTTGTGGGTATGTTTATACAGCCTAGAACTTGGTCTGCCTCAATGGGTGACGAGTCACCCAGCTGTAGATGAGAAATATAGCAACCCGTATGGTTTCTGCCATACGGTTATGAAAACCGTATGGTGTCTGCTAAGGGCCGGTTTGCACATACGGCGCGGTGCCGAATCAACACTTTAAAAACAGCAGTGATGTGGCGCTGTGCTAAATGCCGTGCGCTAATACGGCGCAACATGGATGCTGCACGCGGGCTAAGGTCTGCACTATTTTCAGCACGGCCTCAGCACAGAGTTGGCTCTAAGCTTCATGAGCAAACGCGCCTCGAATCAAGAGACTATGTCCCACCTTCAAAATGTCTCTAGCCGCCGAAGAGAAGGCGTTGGACGACGTGAAGGCCTCGCAGCCCGCGAAGAGGGCCGACAGGAACCGCTGCTTGCCGAGGAAGGCCCTGCTTGCCACAAAGGTCTCTTTGTTGAGCGTGACCAGCTGGCAGGAAGCGTCGAGCAGACACCGCTTGGGGAAACGGTGAGGACATGTCGAGGGCTTGTCCAGCTTCAGCACGATCAGGTCCTCTTCTTCCACCAGCCGGTCGGGATCTCCGAGCTCCACTAGCTTGTCCATGCCGCACCTGCAGACGGGAAGGCACAGGTCCCGTTAATGGTGGTCTCGCATCATCATTTCGTCCGTTTGCGGCACGTTTAGTCTGCGCCACAATATTGGCACAGTGCCATCTTCATTCATTAGTATTCCTGCTTTTGACCGAGGACGTATTTTGCCTGCCGCCGTCGAGTCAAATGGATTGTCAGCTCTGGAAGGACCGCACAAGTCGGTTTTGAAATGTATTGCACGACAACTTGGTATGAAAGTACCCTAGCTGGTGCATTTTGTGCATAAAAAACATTTGAAATGGAGCAAAGTTAGTAGGGAAACAAGGTTTCTCTTTTTAAATATGGTCATTTTGGTCATCACATCGAATCGTGCATTTCGCTAGAGCAAAGGTTTCGCAGTATTTGCGATGAAATGTACGTACCATCTATGAAAAATGGTTGCAAGCAAAAATTAAAAATGTATGGAAGTCGCATGTATGGAAAAATGTACGGAAGACTACCCAATTAATATTTTGCCACAGCGTCGCATATTTTTAATAAAGTAAAAAAATGCAACTGCTCGAAACCGAAACCGGACTGGGGAGGAAGAAGAAATATAGAGAGAGAGAGGTGGCAGAAGTCACCTGGCTGTGATACTCTTTTTTCCCAATCAAACTATTTGCAGCTTTTTAGAAGCCACAAAAAATGGTTATCATATTTATTTTCTATTTTTAATATTGCGTGTGTGCCTTCAATGACCCACAACTTTGATTATATCTGATGGTTGTGCCTAAACTATAGAAAATGGTACGTGACCACAGAGAAGGGTCAGCGCGATTCAAATCGGCCAGTTCTCGACCGGTGGTTTTTGGGCGGAAAGAAAACGAATTTCGGGCAACTAACTGTTTTCTGGGAAGTTGGCCTTTCCTATGTCATCTACAAATAAAAACCTTGGCAAGCATTAATACCCTGTCAGTGTCCCTTTAACGTAGCCAGTCGTAAGCAGTCACAAGTGAACGAGCCTTTCATTGTGTTTGTTCTTTGGAATTTTTATACACAAAATGCACCACGTACAGGCACCTCCGTTGTAAATCATGGCATGCTGCTTTAAGAAATCAATTCAAGCAGCCCCCTGACAGGGCCAACAACCTATTTGACTCGAGTGGTATGGACCTCTCATTTCTAGCCCGCGAGTACTGAGAGATATGAATACAGCTGTCAAAGTAAAATGCTGCTCCACAGGCGCATAAACTTTCATGCACGTTGCACTCGCAAATTTTTCCCGAAGGTTTAACTGGGCGTCATTTTTATTGGTATCCAAGCGTGTGAAGACACAGAGACTCAGCAGTTGGTCATGTCAAGGCTTGTTATTTGATCACACCGCCAGACCGAGCAACTTGCATTCGACGAGTTGTTTTTTTTCCTCCGGTGCTGTGCTTTTGGAGAAATTTCCATGGGTTCTCAAATGCTGCTGTGACCTTTTAAACGTGGCTTTCAAGAACTTGTTTTGCGACGACGGCGAACGAGCAAAAAATGTGTCTTTTGGCACGCAGCCACCCAGCCTCTGCGACGCTTGGCCCGGCAAATTTTACGCAGGCCCAAGATGGCCAATTCAAAACTTTCGGTGACCGCACCTGCACTGCAGCAACCAAGTGTGGATGCACGATCCAGCAAATTGTCATAGAGATCAGTGGTCCCACGCTTCACGCCTCGTGTCAGCACCACCATGGTTCCACCTGTAAGCTGGCCGCAGCGTCCAAATGAAATAAATGGAGCTATGGTATACTGGAATGCGGGGTAGTGTTGGGATACGAGTGGCTCGCGCGAGGCATGTGGTGTAGATTGCGATAGGTGTCGACACCGGCGCATTGGTAGTACAGTCGGTATTCGCAACATTCGCGGACTATAGACGCTTTCAGGACGTCAGTTACCCAAGCCACCACCAATCGGTGCACTGCCATTGCCGGTCTGTATTTTGGACTGTGCCTGCACTCCGATCACCTCGGTCTCTCAGTTATGTTCGTTGCAATTTTAAACCAGCCCCTTCCAACCTCACAAGGCTTCTCTGCATCACTCTCGTTCAACCAAAACTGGAATACCCTTCATTTCTCTGGCATCCCCACCAATCTGTTCTCTGTAACACAATCGAAGCCGTCCCAAATCGTGCAGCTCGCTTCATCCTTTCAACTACACTCGTATCTCTAGTGTCACTGCAATTAAATCTCGATTAACCCCCTCTGATCTTTTCTTACGTCGTAAATATGTTAGGCTTTGCTTCCGTCATAAAGTATACCTCTTCATATCTAAAACAGTCTCTCCTCAGCCCTCCCGCCCAAGTTTCTTCAAGACTGGGCCGTTCATGCAGAATCGCCCAACCCAAGACAAAATCCACAGCCTATCAGCATTCACTTCGACCCGAATCTCGTAGACTGGAATGGCCTTCCCGATGACATTGTCACCATCACCGATCACGAGCAAATGACCTTTTTGGTGAACGACGGTCATTTGAGCGAATCAACGTTTTAGCGTGTGACTAGGGTGCGTGTTAACCCACCCGCCCCCTGCGTTCATGTCGCTTTGCGGCGACTATTACAAAAATGTGAAGCCACCTGGCCTGTAAATGTCGCGGTAGAGATGTCGCTGGCCTGTGCTATACTTTCTTTCACTTTAAAGGCGTTATCACACGATAATTAACCACATAGATTATTCTTGAAATGGAATGCTCGTAGGCTACTAGTATATACACCAAGTAACGCAATTTTTAGAGCTCTGGTAATTGCAATAATCAATTTACGAATTTTTATCGTTCTTATCTGGCGACCAAGCAACACTGCCCAAGTTAGTCACACCATGGTGTCCATAAACCACGTGATCGTGAACGCTCTCTCACTCTAGGTGCCCCCATGATCGCCCAAGACCTCCTCGCCGCAGTAGGTCAAAACCTCTCACACAACTCAGCAACCCGAATGCTATTCTCACTCTTGCCGTCGGCCCGTTGACCATCCACCCTGCATGCGCCTGCAAGATATTCCTGGACGACGGTGACCACGGCGAGTTCGTCCGTAACTCGCCGTCGCTGGTCACCAGCAGGTCGCAGTCAAAATTAACAGCTTCCAACATGGGCGTACCAACCGGGGGGGCAAGGGGGGCACTTGCCCCCCCAGTTCTCAGAGTGGGGGGGCAAGGCATGCGTTTTGCCCCCCTGAAACGGCCGCCACTGGGCAGAGCAGACACAGGCCGGCGGCGCCCAAGGAATACCAAGGGCACTGCCCCCCGACCCGCGCGGGCATATTTTTAACGCGCAGGCGATACAAACCCTAGCAACGGTGCTCACGTACGCCGGATTGGCTGGTTCGTAAAGCCTTGCTCCACGAACAAGGCTACACGGTAACCTTACGGAATCCATCCGCGAGACATGGGCCGGACGGGCCGTCCAGACCAGGACGTAGGCCCTTACACAAAATAAAGTTTTGCTTGCTTGCTTGGAGATAGGCGCTGCCGCCGTCAACATAGGCAGCGGATGCAATGCGAGTTTCCGAAGAGGTAGCGTAACTTAGTGGTGAGATGTCTGCCTCATACGTGTCAGACCCGGGTTCTATTTATGGTGTGGGCCGGCTTACTTCTTTTTATTTTTTTTCTCGAACATTTTGTTTTGTCGAGGCATTTGGCGATATTTACATTTCTTTTTTACCATTAACACTAAAAAAACGAATGTTGTTGACGAAACATCGCTAAACTAAATCGTATCGACTCTATTTACGGAAGTGCATGGGGGGGCAGCGGGGCTTGGGTTGCCGACCGGACGCCGCAAAGCGGCGTGTACGGGGGGTGGGGGGGCTAGGTGGGTTAATAGATTTGTAATTAGCAGCCGCACACCGTCACCGCGAAGCGGCGTGAACGCAGGCGCGGGGGTGGGTTAACGCGCTTCGAGTGATACACGAGCAGCCCATCCGGCGTGAGCGTCGTTGTTAGGGGTTCTATCGCCTGCACCGTAAAAGGAGCAGTGTGTGCACCTCCTGTAGTGGGCGAGAATTCCTACATTGGAGAGAAGCGGGGACAAGCCCTTTCTTCAAATGCGTCAAGTCTCCTTGAGCTTCGGAATACAAATAAACGCCACTATTCGGAGCTAATCCCACAGTTACTCGACCTCTCTTGCGTCGTGTCTGTTCGCTCCCCGCGCCTCGTAGCAGTGTTGTTGCAGTGGGGGGGCTCGTTCAAATTTTGGGGTTTTTTGGACTATCTAAATCACTTTCTTCCTTCCCATCCCCCCCTTTTCTACTCCGCATGCAATATCAGCTGACCTTCCGACCTCTGTTCTCTGTTGATAGGCAAAACAACCACTAAAATTAGAAAGTAATTTGTAATTTGAGTGGAAGTCACTCGGAAAAGTAGTTAAAGTAAACTACTGATTACTAGAATAGAAATGTAATTAAAAGTTACTAAACTACCCAGAAAAGTAGTTAAACTACAGTAACTTGAGTAAAGTAGTTGAACTACGTACAAGTCTGGCCTGGCAAGCGCTCTGCATAAGTGTTTTCACTGATCTGCCTAGCCCCGCACACCATCACATGGGCCAAGAAAGGTGTAGTTTTACTGCAGAGGAGAAATCAGCAGGGTCCAAGATGGTGACAATGGAGGATGGGGGACTGTTCCAGTGGCTGATGGCTTGAAAAAGGAATGACCAATTGAAAGCGTTCGTAGAGCCAGAACTGTGTTTGATGGTGCAGACGTTGTTGAGGCGAGAAGATGTTCGGTCGAGGGGTAATAACAAAGTGGTTTTGAGGTCGGGAATGTGGTAGTAGATTTTGTGAATAAGGCACAGCTGAGAGACTTTCCTGCGAAGCTGCAAAGAGGACATGGTTAGTTCAGTTTTTAGCGCCGAGACACTGAAAGAAAAGTCATAAGTGGATGAAATGAAGCGAGCAGCTTTGTTCTGAACTGCCTCTACAGCGTATTGATGAGGTACAGTCGATGGGTATTCCAGATGGTTGAAGCATATTCTATTTTTGGTCTGACGTACGTGTTAAAGGTTAGCTTAGGGACAAAGAGTGGAGCGATTTTTTAAGTTACGTCTGCTTAGTCCAAGAGTTCCAGATGAATTGGCGGTAATGACTTCAATGTGGTTATTCCAGGGAAGGTCAGATGTTAGTCTTACACCAAGGTATTTATACACAGTAGCGGTCTCAATCAGATCGGAGTCCAAGAAGCAATTAAATGACAGAGTGGTTTTTTTCTTGGTGAAGTGGATTAGTTTGCATTTATACTTGTTTGGTGACATAATCCACTCTTTGCACCAATTGTTAATTTTATCTAGATCTTCCTGAAGTTGGTTATTATTTTGCACACAAGTTACTTTGTTATGGATGACGCAGTCGTCGGCGAAAAAGCGTTTTTTTGAAGAAATCCCAATGGGAATGTCATTAATAAATATTAAAAAGAGTAAGGGCCCAAGTACGAACCCCAAGGGAACACCAGGAGATACATTTATTAAGGAAGATTCATGATCATCATGGACGTGACCTGTACACGGGAAAAAAGAAAGTCACGAATCCATGCAAACGGTTATTGGTCGAGGCAAAAAGATGATAGCTTAGAAAGAAGGCGTTGATGGAGGACACGGCCGAACGCTTTGGAAAAAAAAAAAAACAACTGTGTCAGTTTGGACGTGACATTCAAGGTTAGTGTGCAAGTCAGTGAAGTCGCAGAGTTGCGCTTCGCAGGAAAGTACCTTTTGAAAACCGTGCTGCTGTTTAAAGAAAAGAAATGGGATGATAGGTGCCTCATGATATTGGAGTAGAGGATATGCTCAAGTAGTTTGCAAGAAATTGAAGTCAATGAATTAGGGCGATAATTAGATGCGGAAGAGCGGCTGCCCTGTTTAAAGACTGAGAATTACCCTTCCCACCTTTTGGTCAGATGGAAGGCAGCTTTGAGATGAGGACTGAATGAAGATGAGTTTCAAAAACTCAATAGAAATAACACGGGTGTTTCTTTTAAATTTTAGGGTTGATGTTATCGGTTCCAGCGGACGAAGTAAGTTTTAGTTTATCAATCAATGTTTTAATACCAGCGGAGTTAACGTTAATAGAATGCATGCGCTCGTAAAGCTCTTCAGGGAGAGTGGGGACGAAGTCCAAGCACTCGTTAGTAAACACTGATGAAAAGTATTCGTTAAACACAGAACTATCATGCTCGACGTTGCACATCCGACATTCCTAACTCTCCCCATCTTCCTAAACGTCCGTGTGTGTCCTAACACCAGAAACCGGAATTTTAAAGGTTAAAAACGGCACGTTGCGAATATGGAACGCGCACTTTCATGCAAAGCTGACGTCAAGTGATTCAAATAGAAAAACATGCATATTTACAGTATTGTTATCTCTTCTGGTGAAGGCTAAACAACCCTTGCATCCGTTTTCGCGCACGAAACGGTGACTCCCAGAGAAAGTAAGAACGCAGTGATTGTCTTTATTTTAACAATGTAAACACACTTGCAGGCGTGCGCTGATGAAGCCTCAAAATCAAAACTCTCGTAGTGTGATTCGTGACTGCTCCGGCTACTACCCAACCTCGATGTCACGCCACTTTCTGCAAGCAAACACTAAAATTGCCAGTAAACACACAAAAGCGACATCGATACAATTATCTTGTAGAATATCACCTTATTTAATCGTAACTGTTTCAATAGGCACTACAAGTTGTATTTATTTTAACAAGAAGAAGCAAAATTGTTTTCGTGAGAAAAAACAAAATATCAATGTTAAGTCTGGTAACGTTGTAATTTTGCCGAATCATTGCCACATCTTTAGAAAAGTTTGACAAAAGTTGCGCCGAATTTTCGATTAAGGGGGGGGGGGGGGAAGAGGGTCGGGTTTGCCCCCCCACTCAAAAACAAGTTGGTACGCCACTGGCTTCCAACATCTCTTGATAGCAATCACTCTCATCGCTGCTGCGATCAATGTCGAACACTTCGACAAGACGAGCGATGCCGTAGATGTAATCGCCACGGACCGCATGCTCGAAATGCGGAAGGTAAACGGGGAAGCTGAAGCTCGAGACGCCAAGAGAGCCAAGTCTGTAAGCACGTGCAAAGGGACGCCGCGTGGGAGGCTGGCTACGTCACCAGCCTCCCAAACCACGCCTTTTCGAATGGGGCAGGTCCGAGGGACCCGCATATAGATTTATCCACGAAACTATTGTGCCATTTTCAAAACAAATTTAGCAGGATTATAGGAACATACAATGGGTCCTAGCAATATATATAGTTATCTCATATTTTATCTTTGGTGTGTCATAACCCCTTTAAGCCCTTCGTCCCATCAGCCACAAGCTGATGGGACCGATTAAACGGCGTAGAAAGCGCACCATCGCGGTATTCGTTATGTTTCTATAAGTGTTCTATCATCGCTGGACCAATAATTTACAGGGAAGGCCTAGTGACTTGCACTTTTGAAACCGCTCGATTGGTCCCATTACCTCATAGTGTCGGCCACGTCTGGACGTAAGCAGAGAAAAAGCTTAAATATGGCGGGGCCTCTTCCACAGGTGGGGCCTGGGCCGCCACAAAGCGGCGTGTACGGGAGGGCCAGGTGGGTTAACATTTTTTTGTAATGAGCCGCCGCAGACCAGAGCTGCAGGCAGGGGTTAGGGTAACACACGCCTTGGTGATACACACCGCGACGTAGGAGGCTTTGCCATATTTAGTACAGGCCTGGAACATCAATACCAAACATTGCTCTGTGGCAGCCAACCATTCGCTAAGTGTCTTTAGATGAAAAGTCGGCGTTTGCTAAAACGTCGTTCGGCTTAGTGAGTGCCACCAGTGGTGCAGTGTTGCCAGATTGGGCTACACAGTCAAACCCATTTATAACGAACAGCAGGAAACACTATGATCAGTTCGATACAGTAAGTAGTTCGATACTGCAAAAACCATTTACAACGAACCTCCACGATGCGTTCGTTGTAAGGCGAGAGCTTCTCTTTCTTTCTCAGCTCTTCACTTCCGCCTTGTAACAATGCGCTAAAAAGTTTTTTTTTTTTTTTTTTTTTGATGCATGCAATGTTTTAACGCTTTGGGATGAAAAGATTTTTTTTTTTCTGAGCATGCGTGCAGAGTGTATGTTTTTGCTTTCTCCCCCCTTCTGAATCGCTTCTCTTCGCTCAATTTTGTTGCAACTTGAGCTTTTAGAATTTCTTTATTTCCTACTTCCTTTTGGGGGGAAGGGACAGGCTAGAAGATGGTTGTTTGATGACGTCATCAAACAACCGTTTGATGACGTCATTCTGGTCACCATGCCCCAATACGCCTGAAGCGTCCCGTTAATACAGTGGAAGGTATGTTGACATGCGCTCGTACAAGTGTTTCAAAAAGTTTGCCGAACGTGCAAGCGACGCCATTTCTGGGGCATTTCGGCGCTGTTGCAGAGCACATAACACGGTATCCATTTTTTATGTTCTAAAACCCTAAAAAATGGGGAAAAAAAAAGGGACGACACGTGTTTTATTTTGTCTGTAGTGACGCACCAGTGTTCTAGCCGTTGCTTCTGCGAACTAGTGATGCTAGTGGTGTGAATATTTCTATTTGACGTATAAAAATGTATTATGTCGTCTTGTGTTTAAAACAAACATTTGAAATGGTCAGTTTTTTTGGGTTTTTTTTTTTTTGCCATTTCTAGGCTATTTTTTTTTTTTTTTTTTTTATCGACATTTGGCTATTTTTGGGCTATACCTCGTAGAAATTTGGCGGGTCAGAGTACGAACACCTGGCAACCCTGCACACGAATGAAGTTCGATTTCGGTTTCGCCTAGCGCAGTTGCTCCAAACTCGTCGAACACAAAGTTGGGGCCGAAGTTCTCGGAGCACACCGATTAGACTATCATGACGACGACTTCACGGTTTTGTCGCCAGCGTCCAATCGGCGCGTTCGGCAACCTTTCGGCTCCAACTTTGACGAGTTTAGAGTAGAGTATGACGTCTTGAACAAAAGATGAACGGATATAGGTGCTGCTGTATATCAATTCCTTTGGTTTCCCCGCTTCCCACGCAACTTTTATTATAATGGACAATGAACACTGGCATGCAATGAGTCGTAATGGATGATGAATCATAAGTGCGTTGAAGCGGTCCTCTAAAGCGGCGAACGGCAGTGCCACATTCAGAATGACCTACGACACGCAAACAACGTGTGATCTCGGCAAGCGGCTTCAAGTGCACGTGCTAAAACACACTGAATTTACTCAAAAGTACATCTTGTCGCGAAAAAGGCACGCTTTAACCATCTCGGAACAAACATTTCCCGAACATAATTTATGTCTGACGAGCGGTAAAAGCACAAGTTCATCCTTGAAGCACAGCAGTACCCGATTCCCCCCCAAAAATGTTCGCGCGAAACAAAGGAACGCAGACGACAAGACCACAGGGTCCTTCGAGCAACTCATGCAGAATACCAATACGTTACCTTGATTCGGAAGGAGTTCGTGGTAGCGTCTCTGAAGGAGTTTGAATGCCCGCGTCACACGATGTAACTTGCGCGCACTGAGAGAATATATGACATATCTTTCGGCAGATGGTCATGGACGCCGGCACACAGAGTTGCTATCTCTCTTATGGCACGCGATCTAAATGCACCAAAACATGTGTCAAGCATACCAGGAGATCACAAGTTTCTGCCATAAACACTTTCCACTGAGCTTTTAAAATATATATATATATATATATATATATATATATATATATATATATATATATATATATATATATATATATATATATATATATATATATATATATATATATATATATATATATATATATATATATATATATATATATATATATATATATATATATGTATGACAACCAAGAATTTTTTTGTTGTAATTGATAACATAAATCTTTTTTTTTTTTTTTTAATCCGAATTCAAAACTGGAGCATGTGTTGATTTTTTTTTCTCACCCGCGCTTTTTGTTTTGTTATTTCCCCACAGTAAACAGTACCCCTACTAAAGTCCGGGGGAGGGGGGCAGGGCGGGCAGGGAGACCATAATCTACAGCGTAGAAAACGGGATATCAAAAGAGCGTAGAAAACGGGACATCAAAAGACGGGGGTGAAGGGGGGCAAGCGCGAGCGGCGGCGCTGGTCATTAGCTGCGTTTAGAGTTCCTGTATATGCTACCTACGGTAGCAGAGTTGCGCATTCAGCCTCGGCGCGTGGCCGTAGCGCCGGCTTTCCCGCACGAGCTGGTTGCTTTGCTCCTCACGTGACTAAATTTGGCGAATAGCGGCGACGCGCGCGCCGCCGCGCATGAAAAACAGGAGAGGAGGAAAAGGAGGCGGAAAGCAGGGAAACATACGCCGGGGCGAGAGAAACGTCGGCGGAGCGACCGTAAAGGTGGCTTTCTTGCACGCCAAGGGATGCTTTGCTCCTCACGTGATCGGATCTCGGCGAATAGCGGCGTGGCGGCGCGGGGAAAACAAATGCGCAACTCTGGCTCCCGTAGGGAGCCTATACAGGAACTCTAGCTGCGTTCGCCCCAGCGCAGAAGGGTGTAGCCCGAAACAACCCATTCCCGTAACGACTTTCCCGTTTGATCCCGTCTGTTTCGACCCATTCCCGATCCCCCGTACCATTTGAACTTGTTTCGTTTCAAGCCCTTCCCGAAACGCCCTTTTTATTTGAACCCGTAGTTGACACACCCTTTAGGTTTGAGCCCGTCCCGTTTGAGCCCGCCCCGCACATCTCAACCCCTTCGCGAAAAGTCTCCATCGTTCTAACCCTAGTTTGCGCACCCTTTCTGCTTAAAGGGACACTGACAGGGTATTTATGCTCGCCGAGGTTTTTAGTTGTACGTGACATATGAGAGCTCAACTACCCAGAACAGAATTTGCGCCTTGAAATTCGGTTTCTTTCCGCCCGAAAACCGCCGATCAAGAATTGGCCGGTTCGAGTCTCGCTCACTCTCTTTTTCGCGGTCACGGGCCGTTTTCTAAGGTATCGATGCGACCACCAAATTTAATCAAAGTCGTGGGTCACTGAAGGCACACACTCAATATTAAAAATAGAAAAAAATATGAAACCCATTTTTTGTGGCTTCTAAAAAGCTGTAAATACGTTGATTGAAAAAAAAAGTTCCACAGACAACCGGAAGCATTCTGTGCGTTCGTCGTTTCGCGTATCGTGGGACTCGCGGGGACGGCGATGGCAGCGGACGACGGGCGTGGGACCTCTATTTCAGAACTGTCGTTCGCGGTACCGGCGAATTCTGTCTACCGTTAAAAGAGAAATTTGGGACTGATCAAAAGAATTGGTATTCATCCCGTACGACACGCCCTGCCACCAAGCCGATTTGCACGAAGACGTCGCCGAGCCGTCGCTCCCTTCTCGTGGCTGAAGACAGCGCTTGCGCAAACGTCAAGCACGACGTGTCTACTTCGAGTTGAATATGCACGCGTACGATTTCTTTACTATGTGCGAATGTTCGCAAAGCGTGGTGCTTCCCGACTTCGACCCGGGAGTGCTTTTGCTAGAGAAAAATCGACAGCAAACTTTCCAACTTACAGTTTACCGGCTGAATTATTACTAAGAAAGAGATCCACCAGAAACGAGATGCCCCAGTAGCTCAGTGGGAAAGACGACCGCTTCACACGCGGTAAGACCGGGTTCGATCCCTCGTGAATTTTTTTTTTTTTGAAACATTTTCTGATGTTTAAGTATCTTTTTCTTTTTTTTACAATCATCACTAAAGAAACGGACAAAAAAAAATAACAAACAAATGTTGTGGATGATACTTCGCTGAATTTAACGGTATGGGATTTCCGTTTTGACACCTGCGAACTCAATGTAATCACTTTCCACAAAATGCAAGGAGCATATAAATCAGGTAGCGTCCACTTTCCGAGGTGCCCAAAAATGTTCTACAGGAATTGCAGCCAGCCATTGGTCCCGATCCCGTTGATCTTTCGGAAACTCTGTCGCAGGACATGCAGGACATGATGCAGGACATGTGAGCCAGCTCTTCACGCAACATCTTGGGTTTATTCTTTTCGGAGCCGATCATGGAAATTCACCACGGACACTCACTACTCATCTCGAACTCCTCAATGTACAAAACAACTCATCTTGAAGTACAGAACAACGAGCAGTTCCCGCACGCCGCATCGCACGCCGCATGTTGTGTCGTCTGCTACCGGAGAGGAGAAAAAAAAAAACCGCACGGTCGGGTGTAGCCACGTGACTTCCGCCAGTCACTCTCTTCTCTCCACTTCTCCGACCTCCGTCGGGTTTCGGTTTCGGTTTAGAGCAGTTGCGTCTTTTGGCTTTATTAAAGAAATACGCTACTCTGTTGCAAAATATTAATTGAGTAGTCCTCCGACACCATAATGAAGCGCCTGGCAAAAAATAAAAAAATTTTTTTGGGGGGTGTCAGTGTCCCAAGGGACACTGACAGGGTATTTATGCTCGCCGAGGTTTTTAGTTGTACGTGACATATGAGAGCTCAACTACCCAGAACAGAATTTGCGGCTCGAAATGCGGTTTCTTTCCGCCCGAAAACCGCCGATCAAGAACTGGCCGGTTCGAGTCTCGCTCACTCTCTTTTCCGCGGTCACGGGCCGTTTTCTAAGGTATCGATGCGACCACCAAATTTAATCAAAGTCATGGGTCGCTGAAAGCACACACTCAATATTAAAAGTAGAAAAAAATATAAAACCCATTTTTTGTGGCTTCTAAAAAGCTGCAAATACGTTGATTGAAAAAAAAGTTCCACAGACAACCGGAAGCATTCTGTGCGTGCGTCGTTTCGCGTATCGTGGGACTCGCAGAGACGGCGATGGCAGCGGACGACGGGCGTGGGACCTCTATTTCAGAACTGTCGTTCGCGGTACCGGCGAATTTTGTCTGCCTTTAAAAGAGAAATTTGGGACTGGGATTTGCACGAAGACGTCGCCGAGCCGTCGCTCCCTTCTTGTGGCTGAAGACATCGCTCGCGCAAACGTCAAGCGCGACGTGTCTACTTCGAGTGGAATATGCACGCGTAAGATTTCTTTACTAGGTGAGAATGTCGCCAATGCGTGGTGCATCCCGACTTCGACCCGGGAGTGCTTTTGCTAAAGGAAAATCGGCAGCAAACTTTCCAACTTACATTTTATCGGCTGAATTATTACTAAGAAAAAAGATACCCCACTTCCGTTATGCTCCAGTGGCTCAGTAGGAAAGACGTCCCCTTCGCAGCCGGTAGAGCCGGGTTCGATCCCCCGTGAAACTTTTTTTTTTTTTTACTAAATATTTTTTGATGTCTACATTTCTTTTTTTTTTTTTTACAATTATTACTGAAGAAACAAAAAAAAAAAAGAAACAAATGTTGTGGACGACACGTCGCTGAATTAGATGGTATGGGATATCCTTTTTGACACCTGCGGACTCAATGTAATCACTTTCCACAAAATACAAGGAGCATATAAATCAGGTAGCGTCCGCTTTCCGAGGTGCCTGTAAATGGTTTACAGGAATTGCAGCCAACCATTGGTCCCGATCCCGTTGATCTTTCGGAAACTCTGTCGCACAATGCCACTTCTGTTTCGGACGCGGGACATGTGAGCCAGCTCTTCACGCAACATCTTGGGTGTATTCTTTTCGGAGCCGATCAAAATTCACCACGGGCACTTACTACTCATCTCCAACTCCTCAATGTACAAAACAACTCATCTTGGAGCAGAGAACAACGAGCGGAACAAACATAACTGCAAAAGAATCCCACGGCGAGCAGTTCCCAAACGCCGCATGTCGTCTGCTACCGGGAAGGAGAGAAAAAAAAACAAAAAAACACACGGTCGGGTGTAGCCACGTGACTTCCGCCACTCACTCCCTTCTCTCCACTTCTCCGACCTCCGTCGGGTTTCGGTTTCGGTTTCGAGCAGTTGCGCCTTTTGACTTTATTAAAAATATACGCTACTCTGTTGCAAAATATTAATTGGGTAGTCCTCCGACACCATAATAAAGCGCCTGGCAAAAAATTAAAAAAAAAATTTTGGGGGTGTCAGTGTCCCTTTAAAGGGATACTTCAACGAAATTTGAAATATTCCCGTCGTGTTCAAAAATAGGTTGAATATGATCCACAATATCCGTAAACGACAATTACACGTTTGTATTTTGAGCCTGGTGGCTGTATTTGTCGTTATAAACGGCCCACTCTGGCAAGCGCTCAGAGAAGGCCCAGCGGAGACCACGTGACATCCAACGCAACCGTGACGTAGGTCGTCTCAAGACGAGCAAAGCTACGACGAGGCTGACGTCGAGAGGATGGCCTAGTCGTTCCAGCCACCGAAGCGGCTGCTTTTGTACAAATTTTGAGTAACGGGGTAATCTTCTGTAATCTTGTAGGGGGACAATAGCGACTTTTGCGACACACGAAAGGCATTCTCGGGAAGAGGGGAGTTCCTCCTGCCCCTCTTCTCCCTTCGTGGCCGGAGGCGAGACAACCTCCGTCACTAGCTGTCAAGGTTAACCTAGACGGGCATTACAAGCGAGGTGTTAGCGACATCCACCAGGTGCTCTTTGCTAATCGTTTAATTCGTTTTAAAATTCCTTTTCGTGACTTGGTATGGTCGATGTGATGCTGCTCTTTTGAACACATATAGACCAAAAAATTAGTGCCGAAATTTCGTTGTAGTATCCCTTTAAAGGGGCCCTGCAATATCATATTTAAGCATCTAACTTTTTTGCGGTTTCCATATCTCTTGAGGTTTGAGCAATCCAGCCGGCACGGAGAGAGTGACTAAATATCAGTGCATCATATTTTAACCGGACGACGCGGAAAACTCCTCCACCTATGGGGGCGACCCGCGGTGCCGAAAGCGCGCAACATTTGAAGTGTTTGGTCCTGGGCTTACTAATGGTCAGAGCCGCAAAAGCGTCGTTTTAGTCGAAATACAAAATATAAGTGGCGCGAACCATTTCAATTATTTATGCAAGTAGTTTTTGTTCAGTATTTTAGATCAGAAAAGAAAAAAAATGCAGTTTATAAACCATGTTGAATTAACCTGAGACTGGGGTAGAGAAGAAACATCAAAACGTATAAGGGACAGAAAATAGACAGGACGACGTTGTACTGTCTATTTTCTATCCCTTCTACATTTTGATGTTTCTTCTCTACTCCAGTCTCAGGTTAATTCAACATGGTTAATATTCACCAGCTCGCCTGCACCCTTACGATTTTTTCAGTTTATAAAGTATATGAAAACAAGAAATGACCCGTCGACATACCCGCAATGGAAAAGGTGGCACATACTAGAAAAGGCTAGTGAGATCAGGCACCGACGAGCGTAGAAAGGTCCCGGGCGGAGGGAGTTGTGTGCTGTGAGGAAGCTTTTAAAGTTGGTGGGCTGCAACTACGACGACAGTAGAACAGTGAGCCACCACGCCCATATTCCTGTAAATGAAGCCTGCTCTGTTTTGAAAAATGACAATGCAGCATTACCCGTTTTATCTTAACAGCGCCTTCCTAATCTTTGCCTGAGAGTCTGTGTCGGCAAGCTCATCCTGCGTCATTGAGGGGGGGGGGGGGGGGGGTGCCGTTGAACCCCTCCCGAAATAAAATCCTGGCTACGCCACTGTGTGGAAGCTACGTGCTCGTTGGGCCAGTCACACTTTTGCCACATGATCACGTTCCCTCGCGCATACCCATGCGCAGCAAATGAGGTCACGTGATGAAAGGGAGGCGGCTGATTGGTCCGGCAAGCGCGTAGCTTCCTCCGCAATGTCAGCCTAAGGGTGGAGGGATTAAGTGAGGTCCGGTGTCGTGTGACGTGGTTTGGACTCGGTGACGCGCTTTGGGGACCGTGGATGTATCACAGTGAAAAGGCAGAGAGCTTACGAAGGAAAGGAGGTACGAACTAGTCCGCTGTGTTTTCAAATTTTGATACCGGAAGTCAGGCTTTTGATTTTCTACCTTTTTTCTTTTGGCCCACTGAACGATGTGCTATTAGTAAAATCATTGATTTAGGTATTCCAGCCCAAAATTCGTTTCATGGGCCCTTTAATGGCCCGGATGAGCACTTTCAAGGACCCTAACAATATTGATGGCAGTCTTTTGATTCTTTGAGACTGCGGGCTTCTAGCTCCGATTCCTTCAGACCCTATAGCTGTTACCGGATGAACATGACACAGCAATACTTCGTTCTGGGCAAAAGGGTTTATTCACTCACTTATTGCCTGGGGGGTTTTGGGATCAGGGAACGGTCGTCAGCGAGGCCGGGGCAGAGTCTGCTGCCGCTGCTCCAAGTCCCAGCAGTAGTAGTCCACACCGTGTCATGGGGACGTCGTCGTCCAGGGTCGTTGTCCAGTCCGTTTATCGAGTCCGTCACTTAACGTCTTGCCCACACTTTCCCCGCACCATCGTCCGTTTCTTGCCGAATCCCGCGCCAGCATCCTCGTCTCCCTGTCACCGCCGTTCGAGAGAGAGCCCTCTTTGTCCTGCGTCCCCTTATCAAGCCTTGGGTCCTTTGTTCCGAAAAGCCAGTCGCGTGACGTCAGTTGGCTAGGCGAGCGGTGCAGCCGGTTGTTCTGGTAATCGAGGCCACTGCCGCTCCCCCGAGGCGCATGACGTATCTCGGAGGCATGGCGTGCTAAGCTTCTGCCGGGCCCACGACAAAGTCCGAATGGCTGGAATCTGGGGCCCGGTTGGTCAGCGCGGAGGGGGTAGCCAGATCTTCACAAGACAAACAGCGAAAACCAACAATCACTTGTTTGCACTAACAGTGTCGCACCCTGTACAATAATGAAGTCTTAGAATAACGTAGGCATAGAACTTAGTTGTAGTTCTCACGTTGTAGTAGTGGTAGCAGAAATTAGCATTGCCTTAGGTTTTATATTGCGATGCTATTTTTAGGTTACACAAAGCGCTTGTGTACGTTATTCTAAAACTTCCTTACATTATTCTAAAACTTCCTCATCAGACAGGTTGACTGACGTATGATTGCGACTTCATTTTCTTACGAGTTCAAACACAGAACCCTCGTGCACACAGGAAAAAATCATAAACGAAAAAATGCTATTGCCTTGGTTGAGGAAGTCGAGCAGAAAAATCGCACCATCAGAAAGGTGACACTCCAATTTTGATAGTTTGCGGCTGTCCCCAGGCCGGCATGGCACCACCATTTGCAAAATTAAGCTGCTGCAGAGGTATCCTTGTCAAGGCCTCATCTTGTTTGATCAGCTCGATGAAGCTGTAAATGTTTGAGTGAGCCCTCCCTGACACAGCGTTTATCTTATGGTGCCAGGCAGAGGTCGGCATTTTAGGTCGCCCTCACTCACCCTCACCCTCACAGCCACACTCACCTAAGCCCCTCACTCACCCTCACCCTCACAGCTACACTCACCTTCAGCCCCTCACTCATCTTCACCCTCACAGTCACACTCACCTTCAGCCCTTCACTCACCCTCACTGAACCTCACGGCCCTCATGCACTCACCGCCCTCACTCACTCATGGCCCTCACGCCACTCACCGCCCTCATTGCCCTCATGCCACTCACCGCCCTCACGCCACTCACTGCTCTCACGCCACTCACTGCCCTCACGCCACTCACTGCCCTCACGCCCCTCACCGCCCAAGCTCACGCACTCATGCACTTATGGCCCTCACACCACCTCATGCACTCACAGCCCTCACGCCACTCACTGCCCTCACGCACTCATGGCCCTCACGCCACTCACGCCCCTCACGCACTCATGGCCCTCATACCCCTTACCGCCCTCACCGCCCTCACGGCCCTCACCGCCCTCACGGTCCTCACTCACCCTCACACTCATGAATTTTCCTGGTTCAGAAACTCACTCACCCTCACCTCACCTGTGAAGATTAGGGTGAGTGAGGGCCCTCATGAGTGAGGTTTGCCGAGGTATGGTGCCAGGTCTCCAAGGTTGTTTTGGGAGAGGAAGATGTGGAGGGAGCAAGGAGGATAGACATTGGACACTTGAACCTAATCAGCTGTTAACAAACAATGCAAACGAACCGACCAAACTGATAACGAACAATGGCCGAAGTGGGAAGGTTGTTTCGGGATAAAGTGGAATGGAAGAGGATGAAACAAAAAGGTCGTTTTGAGACGGGTCGAAACGGGAAGGTTGAATTGGGAATCGGTCGAAACGGGAACCACCTGTGCAGAAAAGTGTAAGGCAGTCTACTTCCGGTATGTGTATTTAGATACGACCGGAAGTTCACTGCCCTGCACTTTTTTGCACAGATGCAGGAGGTGCAAGTAAATCAAACGCAGCTATTTATGCTCTAAATCGCGAGTTGCACCATATCACTCAAACTTTCATATTACTATAAATGATCCTGTTGATTCGCCCCCCCGAGGCATTTTGCATACCCACTGATGTCTATGAGAACTGCTGGATTGTGCTTTCCACTCTTGCGAGTGAAGCCACCAGAGGGCCATCTTGCATGCAGCGAAATTGTGTTTTTGCAAGCGCTGCAGAAGCTGGCAGCAGCGTGCTGAAGACACGTTTTCTACTCGTTTGTCGTCATTCACCAAAGAAGTTTTTTTAAAGACCCTGTGTAAGCGTTGAGACTTGCCGTTGAGAACACTTGGAAATTTTTACGAAAGTGTAGTGCCGCAGGAAAAAGGCACAACTTGTCGAAAGCTAGTTGCGCTGGTCTTGTGGCGTGATCAAAGCTTTTTTGGCATTGTGAAGTACTGCGTCTCTGTGCCTTTGCACGCTTGGATATCAAGATTCGACGCCGTGTAGATGTGTTTTGCAAGTGCAATGTGCGTGAAGCCATATGTAGAAGCACAACTCGTCGAAAGGTCTTGCGGCGTGATCAAAGCTTCCTTGGCATGCCAAAATGCTGCGTCTCCGTGCCTTCGCACGCTTCGATACCGATCAAGAATCGACTCTGCGGCAAAGTTTGGAGGTGTGTCGCATATAGACGTCATTGCATCATATATCGGCCACGGAATTCTGGATCGTCCAGCTGTTCCGGCGAGTTGCTATCAATAAAGGGAGGAAAACAATCTCTACGGTTGCTCTAATGCACTATTAACCATGGCCATGTTCAAAATTTACATTAATAGATCACATGTCAGCACAAATCAGACTTGGACGTAGTTCAACTACTCTACTCAAACTACTGCAGTTTAACTACTTTTCCGAGTAACTTGGTAACTTTCAATTACAAGTTTATTTGGGTAACTAGTAGTTTAATTTAACTACATGTTTCAGGTAACTTCTACTCAAACTACTAACTACTTCCGAAATCTACCACTAATTTTGCTCATCACAAAAGTTTGAGCGCAGAAATAAATAAGACGCCAGCAGATGAAGTGGCATTCCGGAACAAGGGGCCCCCTCCCATTCCAGAAACTGCATCAAAGGCGTCCTTGGGCCAAGGTGGTGACGAGCAGCCAAAACATAACACCGGCGCGCACGAACGCAGGCAAAGATGCTTAACAAGCCTTGGTCGGGTATTGACCTAATCCGGTAATGCACGCAGGCGCCTGCCTCCAGCTGCAACCGTGAAAGACGGGGACACCTTCAGGGTTATTGTTGTTTTCATGTTGTCTGCCTTTAGTGACCTCTGCCTCAAGCAGTTTGGGGGTTCCACAGAGACCGCCACTGGAATGACCTCGCAGCTGACGACAAGGCGACCATGTTCCCATGGTCGCCTTGTCGTCAGCGCGTGCTCCCTTGCGAAGCCCGACTCCCCCGCGCACAAACGCAGACACGGATAATCCGTTCATGGGAGCACGTTCTCGCTTCCAGCTGCAACTGTACGAGCGACGATGCTTGTTCACGTAGTTCGACTACGCGTCCTTCCGACTTTCCACGCTAAGGAGGCCTCCTCTTTGTTGGAAACGATTTACTTGTCAGGCGTGTCAGGCGCGTCAAGGTACCGTAGTCGCCGGCCAGGATTGCGAGTCACTTTTGGGAGATCCCTTTGTTGGACCTGACATCAGCGGCGTAATATACTTCCTTTCATCTTCTGTCAAACCAAAGCAATTTTTTTTCAGTAGCGTAGCACTGCACAGTCGTCCGAATGATCTCATCGTCGTGGCGCGAGATTTGAACCCTTGACGGTCAGATGCACTCGCTCAGTGTACTCTCCGAACGTCGTGGGATAAAGAAGGGCCATTCATAACAATCTCAACTTGCCGAAGAAAACAAAAAAAAGCACGAGATTTTCTTATAAAAGACCTTCTAGCCTAGGCAAACCTCACATGTTTCGTCCCGGACACCTAAGATAGACACTCGCTTACCCGACCCTGCACAGCCTCTTTCTCCAATTCAACGCTGACGTTCCATCCAGCGAGTCGATGGAACGCATTTTAGCTTGGCTGGGGACGTCTTTAGGAGGAAAAGGGGAAAACTCCCGTATCAAGAACTTTGAAAGTCAATTGCTTCTGCGGGCGAATAATCTATTTTGGTGAAAACGCAAGCCATTAAATGACTGCATTTATTTTAGGCTCGCCGGGTTTTTCACGGATCAAAATTGATGTTCATTTCGCTACCACAAAAATATAAAAAGTAACTTCGAGAGTAACTTCAAAGTAACTCGCTACTTTTTTACAGTAGTTAGTATTTTACTCAATTACTATTGCAAATGCGTAATTTCTACTCTATTCCAATTACTTTTGGCGTCGATACTCAGTAACTTAACTACCTTTTTTGAGTAATTTGTACATGTCTGGCACAAATTAAGTAATGCTGAGGAGCAAGGATGGTGTTTGAAGGCAAAAGTACAAGGCGGCAAGATTGAAAATTTTGGAACTGCAACCCCTATGGGCGTGTGCAATTTGTTGACCGATCATAATTAGGCGAGCGGCGTGCAAACTTAATGTCACGTGCAATTGTTAATAATGAGCCAGACCATTGATCAGTGATGAGGAGCTGTTGCGCGGTATTCTGTAAACTGTCTAATGACGAAAAAAAAAAAAAACGCACCCACCCCCCTTTTCCGTCATTACTGGAAGCTGGATGAAGCTCGTTTCTGGACTGCAAGTATTGCAAGTTACAAATACAGTCATTGAGTAAAGTAAAACGCTGCTCCAGAGGCACATACGTCTTCACGCACATTGCACTCGCAAAACACATCCACAAGGCGTCGAATCTTGATTGGTATCCAAGCTTGCGAAGGCACAGAGACACGGCACTTCGGCGTGTCAAGGAAGCTTGGTCGAGTGGTGAAAGACAGACGTTTAACTGGTTCAACAAGCACATAGCTTCCATCGTACTGTCCTTTCAGAGACAAAGAGAGTATAAAATAGCTCCTTTTCAGCCAATACAGTCATCTATTTTTTGCGAGAAAGACACCCAGAATGAGAGTGAAAGAAACATGGGACCTTGGAGCACAAGGGTGTCTGCTTGCGATTCACGGTTGGGAGAACACATTGCAGATGCAGATGAAATACAATTGACACAGGTGGCCACTGAAGAACAAACTGTTTTGTAGAGTTTTTCATATTTACACTGTACGTGGTACACCACCAGCTCCGAGTTGGTGTTTTTTTTTTACTCGCATTGCTCCGTTTCGCACATTAGCAACATGGGGCCATAAGTCTCGAATTGGCATTTCGAATAGGCGCAGGCTCCTCCAACCTCCCCCTCACACATTTTTTGCTAGATGGACAGTGTCGCGAATGCTTGGAGACCTGAACACACAGTGGAAAGTTGCCCCTCAACATAACAACAAGGCGTTTGAACATTACCCTCATAATAATGTCCCTTAACATTGTTCAGAGAACACTGTGCGTGCGGGCTTATCATTGCAATTGGCCGTCTCAACCCGTCACCAAAAGGACCCGAATAACAACACATGCTACACAAGATACTGTGCGCATCACTGCGGCTTCTATGCCGTTGCAAAGCAACGATGCAAACACAAGCATTGTTGGTGTTTTTCGAACGAAATTCCCGCCTTCTGCAGTCATTCTGTGGCGGAAATGTCGGCTCGGCAAGAACCTTCTTACCCAAAAAAGGTTTTTAAGGAAACTTTTATAGAACCGAGATGGTCATCTAGTTTTGAACCAGTTACAGTGAACCATACACCTAAATGCAGTAACATGGTAATTCATTCACTAACCCCCTATCAAGTTCAAAGCTCATTACATGAATTAGAAGCAGCAGAGATTAAAAACAACAAGAAAACAATGTCACCTACATTATTACCTATGAAATGCAACTGCAGCATGGTTAGCTTTATTTACCAACAATATAGTTAGCCGTGCAAATGAGTTTCTTGATCCTGCGAGTTGCGATCTTCCATAAAGGTTGCGAAATAAGATTTTGCTCTGAAACTTTTGGCATTAGCAGTCACATCAGATTGATCAACGACTCGAAAGAAAATTATTTTCTTCATGGTTGGGTGCGTGCATCTAAGACTACTTCAGCAACAGTAGGAAACAGATAATTTTTTTCTTTAGCCTATTTTGAAAAAAAACATTAAGCCAGTAGAAACAGGAATCATCCTGGCATCCTCTAACACCAATGTTTTAACAAGCATGCACGCTACAACAGCTCGTTGCATACCTTCAGTCCTGGAAAAAATGGCTCTCATTCATAAACATATAAATATTTTCCCATAGATATTCGGATATTTGCCTTCAAGCATGACAGAGTGAGTTCTGCCCACTTGTAACAGTTACATGACACAGTGGTGCAATCTATTGGGTAAGCCTGGGTAGACCCAGAGAATTTGGCCGTTCATTGGGAAGTATAGGAGGCAAATGAGGAGGCGACATCGGTTGAAAGCGGGCTGGGAGTGTGGCGTCTTCACAAACTTGAATGTGGCCAACCAGAAACCACTAATACTCCCCTGACGGTGGTCGCGAGAAACAAAATTAAATAGTCCCTCGAAGTAACTCTCGGCGACTGAAAACACGGTGCACGTGATCTTTCAATCACGGTAACGCAAAACCATAGTGGAAGGAATATAAAGGTATAAAAAGTGTGCGCGAATAGCAGAACGATCAACGAAATCCGCACGCCAGGCACTGAAGGCCAGGAATCTGTCGTCCGAGCAACACAGTTTGAGCGGCACATTAGATTCTTGCATCTTTTTGTACGATCACAATCGAAACGTCATGTGTACCATATTTTCAACCACAAAGAGCTACTCCACTTAACTCTTACGCACTTATTAAAGCGTTTCTCACTACCGCCGCTGGGTAATTAACTTCGGCTTCTGGTTGGCCAATAGAGCGTGTGGAGCCTCCTATCTGCACCTCGTGCACGCCCTGGCTCTGCCCACTCCTCCCATCGACCATACTCTCTCTATGCTCATCTCTGGGTGTACCTGGAATACTCCATCCGTGTATAAGCTTTAAAATTCCTTTAAGGATCATTCTTTCACCGTGGGCTCGAAATATTTCTGACAATGTAACGGGCGATCATTTCTTGTAGCCAGTGTACCAGTGCACTGTTTCGTCGTACGCGGAGTTAAGCAGTTGTAACGCATTTGGTGACACTCAGGCGCAAGTGTGTGAACGAGAGTTTATAGTCTGAAAACTCTCTTGAAGAGAATCACGAGCTCGGACAAAGAAACTTGTTTACCGGCCCAGAAAACAAACGTCAGAACAAAAGAATTCCATTACAAGAAACGCGACGATCACACCTTCCCCGACAAAATTGCAGTCCACGCCAGTTCCTGCAGTTCGCTGACCTTCGGAAATTCCGCTGTGCACACGACGCAGCCCGTCCAAGACAGCCGCACGTGTGGTGCATAGTTCTCGAAGAACAGCCGAAGGCCGTAGCTGTCCGTCACCACGTGCCTCAAAGCCGGTAAACTCTTGAGCAAACTCCGCATGGTGTCGGCGTCCGTTCCTAGATCTTCCACAGTCCACGCTGTATTGAGCACGAGACGCATCACGTTCGCGAGCGTGGGCCGCGACGAACGGCGGTCGAGAAATGCGGCGCACGTGTCATCCGACGTAAGTTCCAGCCCGGTCAAGTTTGGACATGCGGCGAGGAGCGAGCGGAGCGTCGACGACGAAATGTGGCGCCCTACCGACAAACGCTCCAACTTCGGAAATGCGTTCGAAAAAGTCTCGTTGTTTACGTTGCAGCACGAGAACGCGAGCGAGCGGAGGTCCTTGCAGAAGCGCGCGACGATCGACAGCTGGACTTGATCGACGCGGCAGAGCGAGAGTTCGTCGAGGTCGAACTTCTTCAGCAGTCTCACGACGTGTCCGCCGAAGGGGCACAGCGGCGCGTCTGCTGAGAAGGTGATGGAGAGGCGGCGGATGTGCTCGAAGTCGGCGATCCGGGCGAGCGTCTCCCTGGAGGCCGCGGTGACCGTGAGGCGCTTGAGGTTGACATACAGCGGCTGGGCGCTGGCGATGTGCTCGGCGCCGACGTGCTCGATGGCGAAGCGCGGCCCGTCCGGGAGCTCTGCGTGGGAGCCCAGAATGAGTTCCTGACCGGTCTTGAACGGGGGCAGTCCGCCGGGATGGCCGCTGAGCAGCGGGTTGGAGAGGCTGATGACCTCTTCCATGGGAGCCTGGATTTCACAGAGCTGCACGGCAACGTGATATGTAATGTGGGCCACGCCATACCAAACGTGCACTAGGCATAAAGATGCATTCATTCTTGTTCTCCTATGGGCCACATGGTAGTTCAATCGTGCCCCCACAGCAGGTATAGACGAGCGTCCACATTAACGATAAAAAAAGCACAAACGAGGCTAGAGCACGAGCTCGTGCATTTGGAAGCTACTTGCGTTCGAAACGCTAGAATGATGAATCGGTGCCCTCTGCAGTGAAAAGCAAAGCTCGGCATTTCATCACAAAACCCGCAACACTGAAAGACAACCTGATTCCCTTTCTCCACACTGCGGATCCCTCTCCTTCGGCTTCATGCTGCCACATCCGAGCAAAAGCACCAGCCAATCGTGGCGTCGCATGCGGTGATGCGACTCTGGGATTGAACAATCACAACGGCACGTGACTTGCCTCGACGCAGCAATTGGCCCTTGGTACTTTACTCTCTCCCACAATCCATTTCACCTTACGATGGATTGCAGCAAATGCGACGAGCGGCTGGGGTCAGTCTAATGCAAGCTTAAAGTGATGGATTTGTTAGGATGAATCATGGCATCCACTGCAGTTCATCATAAGGTGAAATGGCACATAGCCTATCTCCCTCTCAACTGCATGCCGCAATCTTTGTGCAAGGGCATGCCCCTCGGAACATGGGCCCCCCACTCGCACCGGCAGAGTCTTGCGCCCAGTCGCGAGGGCTATGAGGCACACAAGGAGAGGGCCTCACCATGTCGCAGTTTGCCAGCAGGCTGATCAGTGTGACTGGGCACAGGAAAAGATGGTCCATCCCCAGGGCGGGCGCCGTGCCCACCACCTGCCGGAGGCGCGACGACCGCTTGCCACACACGTCCAGCCGATGCTTGGCCTCCGTCTGCAGCCGCAGGTCGTGCATCAGCACCAGCAGACGCAGCCCGGGGAACCGCTGCACCAGATCCATGACCAGGTCCCTGTTGTGGACTAGCACCAGCGTCTCCGCCTTCTTCAGGACTTCCACGGCGGCGTTGGAGAGGGCGGTGTATGTCGCGAAAGCCGAGCATCCTGCAAAGAGCGCGGCCGAGAAGCGCTGCTTGGTGAGGTTGTCCTTGTTGGCCACGAAGCTCTTCTGGTTGGTGGTGATGCGCTGCGAGCACGAGTCAAGGACGCAGCCGGCTGGGACGGCGTGCGGGCCTGACCACGGCCGGTCCAGTTTGAGGACGACCAGGTCTTGGGCGTCCACCACGTCGTCGGGATTGGCAAGTTCGGCGACTTTGTCCATGTCGACGACCGCGGGAGAGGTCTCTGGCCAGGAGCTGTTGCCACTGCGAACAGAGTTGGCTCTCTTTAATGTGGACCCTGCTATTACAAACGCCCCGCTGTATACTATACTTTCCAGACTATAGCCCGAAGGCCATACACGTATAAAGGTTGAGATTTTATGCACTGCAGACTATACGAGGATTCGTTTTTTTCCCCAACATTCTTCATTATAAAGAGAACTGACTAATAATTTCCAAATGATACAAGCATTATTGTTTGCCGGTAAAGCAGGCACTTTTTGAGGTGTACCGTGCAAAAAAAGTTTTTATGTGTAGACGATGCACCATGTGTAGACTATGCTTTGGTTACGGACTATAGAAGGACAGAATTTTTCTTCAGACGGAATCGGCCTGTGCAATCTATACACCCAGCTGCTGATTAGAAAATTACGGTGGACAAGCTTTTCGGGGCCAAACTGGGTAAACACATGCATATCGCATTTGTTTGTTTGTAGGCAATGTTGTTTGATGTGTTGTGGAATTGAATAGTGCATTCATTTATGCTGCATATGCGTGCCACCTTGCGCACATCACGAATTAATGTTAATCTATGTTGTTTCATTGTCCCACACCTGTTGAGGCCTCTGGTGCACCTACAATAAAATAAATCCCAAATATAGCCCCCCCCCTCCCCCCAGGGCCAAGTTCGGTGAAAAAGAGGGGGCAGAGGGGCACAACTATTAACATCCAAACCTAAAACAGCTACTAAGCAAATATGCTCGATTTGGTTTCTTGCCCATTTAAGCCAACACTAAGCCACGAGTATCGCATAACTTGAAAGATGAAAATAAACCCTGGAGAAGGGGAACAAGAGGGTTTATTTTCATCATTCTTGTCCAGCTCGCTTGCACCTTTGCATTTAATTGCATTATAATCATAACTTGAAAGAGCTGGAAATTTTGTGTTTTACAGCAACAGCCGTCAGTGCGAACCTCCCAGGATATTGCGAGGTCGTCCTTCGCAAAAACTCCCAGCAACGTCACCACCGTCACCGCCGAGTTTCTAAGAGAAGGAAGATTCCCCCCGTCGAGCTGGATTCGAACCGGCGACCTACGAGCGACGGCAATCGTCTTCTCTACACTCTACCGCTCCACCAACTGATCTGCCGACCGGATAAATTTCAGTCAATTGAAGGCGCATTACATTCCACTTCTTTTTATCTTTGATGACGCCCCGAGCGTGCGCGCGGCGCCGGAGGATGGCGAAAGACAACGGGCGCATGCTGGAGGTCGGACGTTCGAAGGAGACGCCCCGATGTTTTCACCTTACCTCGCAAGCGAATCTACTGGCGTAAACTGAGGGAGAGGAGACGAGAGCCCACGGGGATGTCGGAACACCGAGCTTGGGTTGCAATGATCAGTGGGTAGACGCTTCTACCCACTATCGTAATACCCCGAGATAGCCCGCCTAAAATCAAAAGAAAATTGGATGGAAATGAGGAGCGGGCTACCCTTCTAGATGCATTCGAGAAAAGTTGAAAAAATGCTATTTTTAGGTCGCATGTCCCTGCGAAACTTGTCGTCGCGGCAAGGGCCAACGAAGCAGAGACGACTGTACTTCCCAGTCAGCAATGTTCGCTTTAATCCCGCCATAGCTAACTAGAGGCATTTACTCCGGGGTCATCATTGATCCGAACATACGATTATTAGGAGTGGGCTATCTTTCGGTGCTCAATTCTTTGCTGACCGCGGGAAAAGTAGCAATTTTCGAAGGATTCTTGCAAACGCTTTTATTATCCTAACTTGAATATGGAGCAATATGACACAACAAAATGTGGTCAATTAGTTGTTCTTTCAAAAGAAACAGAGGTTGGTTTAATGCAGGAAAAAGATTTTAGAAAATAATTTCTTGAAAACACAGTGTACGTATAGAAAACATATAAAACCAAAACTTTTACAGCTATGTCAAATTAAACGACAAAAAAAGAAATATATAGAATACAAAAATTGTGCCCCACACAGACGGCTATTGCGAAAATTACTGTATTCTGACGGCTATTTTTGGTTTCCCGGAGAGTTGGCCTCCGTAACACGTGTGCTTTTCAATAAAGGAACGCTTATATGGGTGAAACGCAAAGAGTACACCTCACATCTCCAGCAGAATGCTTTCTTTGTGTTCTATCTTGGCTTTGTCACAGCCTTGATTGCAGTTCCTCCATTTAGCATTTTCGTCCGCCTTGTCGAGGAGTATAAAATGTGCACGATGGCTCAGGACAGCATTGGAAAATATAGTGAGGCTTACCGACAAACGCCTGTTAAGTGACACCTATAATATCATTTAAATTGTCCCAACAGCTCTTGAGGTCTAAAAAATATACCACAATATGGTTGAAATAAGTAAATAATGCCATCTTTGTTAGGAAGGCTAATGCAAGCAGTTAGCCATGTCAAACAAATGCAACCACCATTCCCAGGACTACTTTTGACAGCCCACCAGCTTGTGATAAAGCTCAAACATATGCTGAAATTGAAACTAGAGTTCTTCGGCTATCCACGAGGTTGCGGAACATAATTCTCCGCACTAAATTTAATTTCTTGATGGCGCATGGAAACCATCAATCGCCGGTGATTGTTGGCCCATGGGCACGGTCAGGAAAGAGCCAAAATAAAATGGCAAATCAAGCCAAAAATGGGCGACGGGTTACCTTATGGGGGTGGGGCATCTTTCGGTATTCTAGGGTAACCAATGCAACTAGAGCTCGGCGCTCCAACGTCCCCCCCCCCCCCCCCCCCCCCCCCGCTCTCGTCTCCTCCTCTCCCTCAGTTTCCGGCACGTATCGGTCCGAAGAGCGCGTAAATGCACTCAGATTTTTCTTCTTTATGCATTCTGAGTTGTCGAAGGAATAGATGCCGCGCTTTTGAAAGCTCACATGGCCTATCACATTGCATGAATCACTTTAAACCCAGATATTAAGATACATTGAAGAGGAAATACTTTTTGTGACTGCCTGTGTGCACAGCACCCCAAGGAGCTGGTGACAGAAGGGCATCCCACGTCGCATAAATTCTGTATTTCTTTTCCCCCTTTTTTTTTTATCCAATTATTACGCAGACGTATTATCAGATGTCTTACGAGTGATGTGTTGCAGAGACGGTAGCAACACACCAACTGGTTTTTTGAAGGATTCTTGCATGCGATTCATAAGCTCGGCAAAATGAAGTTTTAAGTGCAGCTAAGAACGTAAGCGTGACAACTATGTAGGCACCGTTACTGATTTTGGTAATCTAGCTTTCTCAAGAAAGCGCTATTCCCGCCAGATTTTAAGAAAGAAAAAAAAAAAAAGTACTGCCTAAGAGTCAGACAGCAGCTCAACTCTGTTGCTACGTCCTAGCCTCTTGTATATGCCTATACGGAGAGCAAGTCGTCTGCTTCGTGAGCAGGGGTTGTGGTTGCGTCAGAACGACACCGAGTTGTGATCGGCTTGGAGTGGCAAGGTGGTGGGTAGATCTCCATGCTTTAAGGTCTACCCACTACTTTTTAGATGAGCCAATAAGAGCTCGGAGTTCTGACATCATCGCAACCCCTGCGCAAGAAGCAGACGAACTTGCGCACCGCATACACGATTGTGGTACTTGTAAACGTCGCGCAACACGACCACATCAGGTCACGTTGGTTTGGTTCGAAGTCTAAAGACGTCAGCTTTAACGAGTCAGATAAATCCTTTCGAATGTGAAAAGAAAGCTTCGGATAAAAGGGCTACCCATCTCCGTACCTGTAACGTCAATGCGGCAGTTCTGCGACTGTTTATTCCTGCAGACTATGCCAAAGGTAGCACTATGACAGCGTGCACGACACAAACAATACAAGAAGCGCGCCTTTCTGGATTGTCTGTCGTCTTCGTCGTTGACTATTGTTGACTACTTTAATTCCGGTTGTACAGTGTTGTTGACGGTCTGGTGTCGTTAAAATGCCTAAACAGAATTCACCCCCCCCCCCCCAAAAAAAAAAAAAAAAAAAAAATTAATTGAAATCAAATAAATATTTTAAACTAAGAGTATGGCCAACAAAGAAAAAAACGTAGAAGCGATAGCAAATATATTCACATCGCAAACTCAAACTCGCAAAAAAGTAAAAAAAAAATGTTTGAGTTTTTGGTCAGTAAGCGTTCACACTCCTCAGTCTACGTTCGTAAGACCCGAATAATCGAGCGAGTCCGCGATCCGTTTGTTTTGGTGTCAATCGGCGGCAGTGTTCGTGCTTGAATGTTACGAAACAGCGTTTTATTTTTAAAATTCGCGAGCATGGGCCGCAGGGAGCGATCATCAAGGTAAGCGAAAAGCACCAAGGTAAGTCCCAGCCACCGTAGCAGCTCTTCGTAACAAGAGTGAAGACAATTTTTCACGTTTTTTTTTCTTAATTGTTCACTTTGCTCCTTTAAACTTGAGATTTGAAGTGTGTTTAAGAACTTTAATTTGTCTAAACATTGCACCAGCTGGTGTCTGAGTTTGGAAAATCTCGCGCTCAAAAGCAGCGAAGAAAAAAAAAAATCGTTCGCTCGCGGTTTGTTTTGTTATTTGCCATGCAAAAGTTGGTCACTGGCAATCAGCTGTGGCCATTTTTCTCGTCCCAAAGAGTTTTATATCACCGCCTTGCTGGACTACGCATGAATACGAGCTGCGAGACATAACTCGTAAGTTGTTGGTAACTGATGCGAGGAACCATGAAAGGCAAGCATACCGAGCGTACTGAAAAAAAGAAAGAAAGAAAAAGAAAGCGATACCTCCGAGAAAACAAAAAGAGGGGCAGACGACGAATACGACACCTTGACAAGTGCAAGCAAGCGGGCCAACGGGCGGGAAACCAGAAAAGTATCTTCGTGAAACCACAACTTGTGACGGGTTCCGAAATTGGGGGGTTATTTACAGTAAAGTACTGTACGTCTAAAAAGTATACATGAAGGAAAGTACGAAGTAACCAATTGAAGTAGTAAATACACCAGGCGCAATGTGCTTGAAGTATAGTACTACAAATGCAGTCCTCTTTAAAGTAAAGCACTTTTTAACATTATCTTTCAAAATGTCCTTTCCTTCCCCTGCAAAGTTTTTTTTTTTCTTTTCTTGAAGCTGGTATGCATTGTTTTAGTTGTGACATAGTAATTGTAAAGTAGTCACATAGTAATTGTTTTACTCTCGCTCATGAACTATTTAACGCAGTCAACTTACGAGTAGGATTCTGCGTTTTCGGATAAATCCGAAAAACACTTGCCCGTAAAATTTCCGTCAATTTGAATTTATCCGGAAAACTCTAAATTTCGAGTTCACGGTGGCAAATTAAAAAGCAATAAAGACGAAGTTTGACAAATAATGTTTGTTACTGCGCATGGTTGGTAATCATAAAAACAGGCATCAATTTTTTTTTTTTTTTTTTTGTTGGGTTATTGACAGGAGGGAGTCTTGTCAGGGTTCGTTCAGTACAATGGGTCAGTACAACGTCCGGTGCTACGGGTCAATGCACTTCTGGGTGACAATAAAAGCACTCTTCGTTTCCAGTTTAGACCATACTGTTGTGCTTCTTGTGTTCTTGTAACACTGAGAGATAGGAACCCATTATCTTCATAGGAGGGGGAGGGAAGCTGGGGCGTTTATGCTTCCCAACAACTACGTCCAGGAGTTTGACTACTTCAAAGTACCGACTTTTATTAAAGCAACACTTGTGTGCAAAATTTGTCATGGGGCAGTTAGTACTGCCAATCACAAGGGCACCAGCGTCAAATGCAGCTGCAGGATTATATTTCAATACCCGTTCGTTTTTATGAATTTGGGGCATGTTTTTGTTAAAACATTTATTTTTATATTGAATTTTGAAAAACTGCAATGCGGTAAAATTAAACTCAGAATTTCAAAGAATTTTAAATTTAACGCAAATAAACTATGATAAACCGTGAATTTCCAGTGAAAAATAAACTCGGAAAAACAACCTCCGAATTTTACATGAAATAAACTCTGAAAACACGGAACCCTATCTATAAGGCGCTTATTTGTATCAGTGTTGTAGCTGCCATTACTTCACTCGAAGAATTGACCGCATGACGTCTCGGAAAACAATAGCATGTTTTTACATAGCTACACACCTTTTTTTTTTTTTTAGAAGTTGGTGAGTTTTGATATTCAGCATCAGAAGTTGTGTATAATAGTGAGACAGCCAAGGACTTGAGCACGTTGTCCTTGAAAGATTTGAATTTCACCGAGACCAAATTTGGGGATGTGCTTTGAAGTGGGGAGTTGTACTTTTCTCGGACACTACCATAAAAAGGTACTTTAAGTACAGTACAAGTACATACCTACTCAGATAATGCACTTCAAGTAAAGTAAAAATTTTCTAAGCCTACTTGAAGTGGTACTTTAAGTACAGTAAGTATGTATGTATACTTCAAAAAACGGTGAACCGAAATTTGGATTTAAAAAAAACGATGCAGGAGATATAGGCGGGACGCTACAATCCCTACAGTACTACTTGTATGGCGATATCTCAAATGGACGGCCGTATTTTTGGAAAAAGAGGTCGAGATTGAACCAGGCTGACGAGGCACGTGACGTAGAGATATCTCGTTTCCCCCTCTCTTCGCTCCACTCCCTCAAGGCAGCGAGGCGGAGAAGACGCGAAGCCGTTCTCTATCCTTCTTGGAAAAACAAGACGTAAGCGTACCTGTCAAATGCGCCTCCTTTTCTTGAAAAACAAGGTCATCCGTTCAAGATATCGCTCTATAAGTGATGTTTTGGTGTTGGTAGCATCCTGTTGCACGCTTTTGCCACGTGTCTTGTGGAATCCAGATTTCTGTTCAGCATCCCTTTAAAGTAGTTCCCAACACTAGTTATTTATCTGTTTGTTTTTTTTCTATTTGTATCAGTGTTTTCCGGTTTCTACTTTCAGTGCCGGAGAGAAATCGGCGTTTATCGGGCTTGTGTTGCAGAGCAGCTAGTTACTGGAAAAAATAATTAAATTTATAAGTTACAGATTATAATATTTTCTCCAGTTATGCCGGTCAAGAGAAGGGAACGGGGCAAGTAATGTAGTTTCGATGGAAAGGAATAACTCCAAGGCGAGTCTAGTGCAGCTGTGTTCAGAGTCAACGAGAAAAAAACAAAAAAACTAGGATGGAAGATTTTTGCCCGTGACACTGCTGTTTTCTTTTTCTTTTTTTCTTCAAGGACAGCTAAAATTTGGAGTTTTCCGGATTTCACAGATTCAGAGAAAACCGCCTCGGGGGTTAATATTTAGTGTTTATTGGTATACACACCAACTCATGTTTACAAACACACCGGAGCGCCCCTAGCGGACGTTACCGGCGCCGCGCATGCGCGGTGGATGGTGGGCAAGAAGCCCGCCGTCGCCCATAAACAAACCATTGAATTGCGTTGTTGTCGGCGTCGGTGGGAGTCCCCGTGCTCTTTTTCGCTTTGGAATTGTTGATTCTACGTCCTCCTAACAATGTCTGACTACTTGAGCGGCTTCAGCAAAACTGTCGAGGCAAAACTTTGCGTGAATAATGTGACGTGCGGCGATTCATTTCACGTGGACACCGCAGAATGGGCGCTAAAGCCTGACTTCCACGATGAGATTCTGCTCGCTATTTTCAGTCGCGACGTTGCTCGGACTGCAAAAGCGTGGACCGTAGCTGAGATGGTGGACGTCGATACTGAGAACCGCAAGTAGAATCGGGCATGACAAGTCGGTGATGGCCACTGGTAACAACGATCAACACCTTCTTGTATCTGTTTACACTTAGCCTACTTACCCCAACCAACCTTCAAAAGTGTTTTGAGGCCTGCACTTCGTTCTTATCGCAATTACCGTGTCAACGTTTGGTTTACGGGCCGCTGTCGTTTGAACGAGCTGACGACAAAAAGCAGCCAAGTTTGAAACAGCAGACGACAGTTCGAACGCATGCGCAATGGAGTACGGGCAAGAAGCACCGCGTCCCGCGTCAACAAACCATTCGAATGCCACGTTGTCGGCGTCTGTGTGAGTCTGCCTACTCTTTTTCGCGTTGGAATTGTCGATTCTACGTCCTCATCGCAATGTCTTACCACTTTAATCGCCTGAGGGAAATTATCAAGGCTTGTTATGCCGCTAAACTTTCCGTAAATAATTTGACGTGCGGCGATTCATTCGCATGAACGCCGCAGAATGGACGCCAAAACCATGATGAGATTCTTGTAGCTAATTTCGGTCGCGACGTCGCTCGTGCTGCAAAAGTGTAGAAGTTAGCGGCGATGATCGACGTCGATACTGAAAATCGGAGGCGGGAACAGACCAAGCGTAACAAGTCGGTGATGGCCACAGGTACCAATAATTAATATCTTCTATCTACTGTTTACACCGAGCCTACTTAAGTCTCTTGAAGCCTGCAATTACTTATTACAATCACCGGGTCAAAGTTTAGTCTACGGGCCGCTTTTGCTTGAACGAGCAGACGACAAAAAGCAGACAACTTTGAAAGAGCGGTCGAAAGTTCGAACGATCAGGCGGCCGTGTGAATTTGAAGACGCACTGAACCCGTGGGTGGTCCAGACAACTTGGGGGTTTTCTCTCGTTCATGTTGCAACAAAGCAAATACATTTTGCGACCACAAAGTGTGGCCCGCACACGCAATCGTATTTCGACAGCGTCTGGTTTGCCCCTTTCACGGCTACTATCCACGTTCTCGGACAAACGGAGGGGGCAAAAACACATGAAAACTGATTTTCAAACCTTTCCAGACTCTCTTGGTACAAACCCCATCGCAGCATTTTGACGAGAAGACAGGTTTTTTGTCTCGTTTCTTCCAAAGGAACGCGGGAATGCATGTCTGGCACGGCGACTTCTGCCCACCGCCCCCGACCGGAAGTGCGTCCGGCGCGCCACCACCGCGGCGTGACGTAGGAGAGTTGAGTTTGTGTATACCGAAAACACGGTGTCCCTAGCTTTTATTGCAGTGGCTTTCACATTTTTTTTTTTTTTCTGTTTTTGTCCGAAGTTTAAAGGGATATTGCAGTGAAATTCAAGCGCCTATTTTATTGTCTAAATGCCAACCACGTTCTGGCCACGCAATGGAAGCACGAATGTTTAATCGAAAAGACGCCGAGACATTATTTAAAAGGAAGAAACGGAATGTCGTTACGTCAGTATGCACTCCAAAGCACCACCGCCCCGCGGAAGAAAGGCGGCAAATTGCTGGCGTGCGAGCCTTGTAGAACCGAATTTTCTTTCTCTCCCGGCCTACTGAATAACTCTTGCAGGGAGCAGGGAGGGGCAACCGAAAACGGCCAGGTTGTAACGCGTTGACGACGCCAAGTGGCAGAAAACCACGCCAGCCCCACACCAGCTTTGCCTGTGCTGGACCAAGTGACGTCACGTCCGTGACATCAATTGGTCCACCCCCGTGATGCATTGCGCTCTTTGATGGCTGATCTTCGAGCAATCGCTTGAATCTGTCCTTTAGAAAGAATAGCCATCCATCAAAAATACAAGCGTGTGATTGTCATTAGCAGATTGAGTTGATCGTGTTTTCTGAAGGGGAAAGGTATTTTTGAAGTTTTGATTTAGGTTCCCTTTAATGGACCTTTTTCCCAAAAAAAACATAATGTCGCGAGAGATGCCCTATTCCCTAAAAAGTTACCTACTTCTATTTTTGGTTCGATTTGGTATTCTTTTTAAACACCGAGAGACAGCCTCTTTCTCTATATCAACTCAACTCTGTTACATCACACCACGGTGCTGGGGTTCTGGGCACACCTGCGGTCTGGGAGTGTGAACGGAAGTCGCCAAGCGTTTTGGCCGTGTCGTTTTGGCTGAAACCAGACTTAAACTTGCCTTCTCATTAAGGCGCCGACTGGGGCTGTATTAAAAGTGCTGGGGAAGGTATGAAGATCAGTTTTCACATGTTTTTTGTCTGCTCGGTTCTTCCGAGAATGTGGATAGGTGCTGTGAAAATGGAAAACCAGACACGTTCGAACCACGGTTGCCTGTGCGGAATGCACTCTAGGTTGAATTCTTGGATACGTGTGGTTGTCAGGTTTATACATTTTGTTTTGAGATGAATGTGAGAAAACCGTCAATTTGTCCAGGTCACCCGTGGATCACTTGCAGTGCATCTTCATGTTCTAACGGTTGTCTGATCGTTCAAACTGCTCTTTCAAACTCTTTCAAACTGCTCGTTCAAATGACAGCGACCTGTAGACAAAATGTTGCAATAAGAAGTAGGTGCAGGCCTCAAACAACCTTTAAGTTTGGAGGTTGCTTGGGGTGAGTTTGCTTAATGTATATCATAGATACATAGAGATGTTGATCATTGTTACCAGTGGCCATCACTGACTTGTTACGCCCGATTCACTTGGTCCCATTCTGCTCGTGATTTTCAGTATCAGTGTCGAGCATCGCAGCTACCGTCCACGCTTTTGCAGCCCGTACGACGTCGCGAATGAAAGGAGCAAGCAGGATCTCAACTTGTGAACCGGGCTTTTGTGTCCATTCTGCGGTATTCACGCAGAATAAATCGCCTCGTGTCACATTAGTTACGCAAAGTTTCTCAGTGTAACGAGCCTCGTTAATTTCGGCCATGCCACTCAAGTAGCAAGACATTGCCAGGAAGGCGTTGAATCAACTATCCCAACGTGAAAAAGAGCACAAGGACTCACACCAATGCGGACACCACATTCGAATGAGTTGGTGACGCAGGACGCGGTGCCTCTTGCCTACACCCCATCACGCATGCGCGGTGCTGGTGGCATGCCACTAGGGGCACTCCGGTTTGTTTGTAAACATGAGCTGGTGTGTGGTTTGTGACAGGTTCAGGGGGAACTCCTCCCAGCTCTTTTCACCTTAACGCTGAAGACCAGGCAACCTCCTCTTCAGCATTCGCTCTGCTGAAGGGGAAAGAGGTGGGAGGAGTTTCCCATGAACTCTTCACCTGTCACCAACTAGAGTAATTGTTGCGTTCGGATCAACAATGACCTTGGCACGACTGCTTTAGCTGTGACGGGATATGAGTGAAGATTCTTGACCAGAAAGGACAGTCATCTTTGCTTGAAGGCCGACGACCAGTTCGCGCTTTCCACTTTTCTCCCAGTTCCTCCTCTCCCCCTCCTACCCTGTCCACCGTTGCCTGTTTTCTCCTCCCCCATGGTGAGGAGGATCTTCTGCCTTGCAGAATCTCCAATCTGGTCGTCGGCCTTTAACTGAAAGTCGGGGTGCAAACGAGCTGTCTGATATTACTACACACTTCCCGCAGTCTTGGGGGTTGTGTTACATCTGTGTTTCATTGCCTCTTTCCACAATAACAGGTTTTGCAGGGACACATTTCTTTTATTTTATTTTGTTTGCTTTTTCTTGGTTGCTCACCGAAAGTTAGCCTATTCTTTATTTTCACCCGATTTGCTCTTGATTTGAAGGGAGCTATCTCTCGGGACATTACGGTACGTGCTGCCGCCTATCGGGACATCTGGGTTCAAAATTTAGTGACTGGAAAACAATGTTTGCAAGGCTTGTCCGACCCATTTGACCATGCTATTTGCGTACTACATTCATCGCATTTTTAGGATTTCTACTCTTAGATCTTAGGGATAAGCAAATCTGATGCACATTTCAGGTGGACCACTGAGTAGTCATTCCCCAAACCGTGCGAGCCCCTCCCAGGACCGCTGTACTTTCAAACAAACCCTACGTTGCTGCGGCACGCTGCTCGCTTTACAAGGAAAACATTGTTACAAAGGAAAATGATAGCCGACACCATACATACGAAAACTATTTATTGGGAGATGCAGGTCAGAAAACGACGATGTTCTGCAAAACATGTAATTTCTTGTTTTGGAGTGTTTTATTATCTTTGAATCTTCATATTTCAAGAATAAGATAATAGGGACTGAGTGTGATAGCTGAATCAGTCAAATACACATTTGAAGAACTCCCAATGACCCAGAAAGGCATAAATTTAAAGGGGCCCTGCAGTCATATTTAAGCGTCCACCGTTTTTGCGGTTTCCACGTCTCTTGGAGTTCGAGCAAGCCAGCGGGCACAGAAAGAGTAACTAAATATCTGTGCATCATATTTTAACCGGACGACGCGGAAACCTCCTCCACCTACGAGGGCTACCTGCGTTGCCGAAAGCGCGCGATATGTGACGTCTTTGGTCCTGGGCTTACTACTGGTCAGAACAGCTAAAATCTTTTAGTCAAGGTACAAAATATAAATGTCGTGAACCGTTTCAATTATGTATGAAAGTAGTTTTTGTTCAGTAGTTTAGATCAGGAAAGAAACAATTGCAGTTTATAAAGTACGGAAACAAGAAATGACCCGTCGACAATCTCGCCACCAAGCGGCGGAAAACATGGCGCATACTAGAAAGGGCTAGTGGGATGAGGCGCCAACGAACGGTGAGCGTAGAAAGGTCCCGGATGTACGCGGCGGCGCTGCGGTTGTATACCGGCTCGAAAATCCGACCGGTTCCGAACGTTTCGAAGGCTTTCGGCGCAGGCTTGGCTGGCGATTTTGCCATTTAGCGGTATGGCAGTGCAAAGTGGCTTCCGTTCTGAACTGATATTTACCCCACGTTTGCTGTTGTTTGTGGCCAATGAAGTGTTATGCCGAATTAGTCTTTAATCGTGCAGCAAATGCAATGCGAGCCGCCCTTGCCGCCCCCTTCATACAGCCTATGCAACACGTGCTTTAATGGCGCCCCCTCGAGCCGTCGACACGGAGTGCGGCAGCCATGAGCGCTCGATGACCTCGCTTCTCCTCCTCTAGTTCACGGCCGCTCAAGCCAGGACCTACGACGTGATGAAAAAGGTTATTTTTTGCTTGTTTTTGTAGTGCTCATTTTCCTATAACTTTTGAAATGAAGCGAAATTTAAGAAAAGAAAAGTTTCATTAAGCTACTACGTTCAGTGCGCTCAGGATCGGTGCAAATTAAAAACCAGTCAAAAAGTTGTTGCAGGGCCCCTTTAAGGCATTTTTGTGTGTGTGGTTTTTCAAATTGTGATGGTGTCCGCCATCACATTTATTTTGAGAAGTAGTCCTTACCATCTCTATCGGATATTCTTCCATGGCTTCAGTTCCTCAAAAATTAATTTTAAAAATTTTCCCTCCACAAAAGAGTATTGCTGCATGCACATTTTGGTAATATTTGAACATGTTTTTCTCTTTTCATGAGTTTGGGGCATCTTCACGGTTTGTGTGCAGGAATGTGTGTTCTTAATATTTTCCTCTGAGAACCAAGTTTCATATGCATATGGTTTGGGATATATGCAATGCCACTATCAAGGTTTGGTTGGAATGTATATTTTCTACTTGAAACTTCTGTTAGCTTTTTAAAATTGGTGTTTTTCCAATTTGCAATTATTTTAAATTGTAAGGGATCTTGCAGACATTGCTTTTCTTGTTCATTGCACATAGTGATTTAGATGGAGCGAATTAGCTTATTTTACTTAGGTGTGTTGCCATGCCCTATGCGCACACAAGAACATGTTTTTCTTCTTGCACGTGCATTGCATCCAGAAGATAAAAGAACAGGCAATTCAAAACTAACACCACATTTATAAAAAATAAGATTAAGCATTAAAAACAAAAATTTTTATTCATGTATTGTAAATAAAAAAATAACAAAAAGCCTTTTCTCCCAGTAGATTCTTTTTCTTGATATGAATAAACAAAAGTTCTTCCTCCTCTTTTCTTTTTTTTGTCAATATACTTGCGTGTGTCAGCTTGTGTTAACATTTGTGGAGGCTGGACGTCTTGCTTAAAAACTAAAAACGTAATCCTGTAGCCAGGCGTAGTCTCAAAACTTCCCTCGGAAACTTGCTGCCACTGTTATGGTTTGTGTTTTGTGTTTTGGTAAGTATCGATAAACTCCGAAAAAACAACCCTGAAGCTTGTTTCATCAAAACTGGAGAGAACCGATAAACCACGAATCAAAGACGTTCTTGAATTAGAAAAACCGAGGCGTGCAGAAAGGATCTGTCTACAGATTTATTTTCCGTTCACCCACAACGAGCACAATGTTCGCGAGGCTGCTTCTGTCTTCTAGAACCACGTTCCATATCTCGTTTCCCTCCCTTATCAGTACCCGGATGTTTTTCGAGTAATTGGGCCGTGGGCTTGTTTCCTGCAGGTCGGAAAATCCCACGCCCATCTCCTGTTTTCTCGAACATAATCCTTAATAAACAACGCGCCATTTTGCCTGACTCCGAAAATTTATGCAGAAAAGAACACCCAATCTGTGGCAAAGAACTAAACTCAGAAAAAACACCTCTCAAATTTTGAGAAAAATAAACCCCGAAAGCACTAAACTCTATAGCTAGTGACAAGTTAAGGGTTCAGAAGAAACTCCTCCCACTCCTTTACACTTCAGCAGAGCAAACACCGGAGAGGAGGCGACCTCTTTCTTGATCGTTTGCTCTGCTGGAGTGAGAAGAAGTAGGAGGAGCTTGCTCTGAACTTTTAGGTTCTCGCCGACTGTAGTTGCGGCTGCAAGCAAATTCTGTTGTTTCTAAATACTGCGAGCAAATTACTGTTTCAATGACGGTGATGACAAAACTTAGCGAACCGACTTTCAGTGGTTGCTGTGCACGAAGGCTGGAGGCCCGTGTCGCAGCTGTTGCAATGCGAAGATATCGGGAAAAGTCGCTTCACCCAAGACCGGCCTAAGCACATGAGACTGTCATTTTCTTTGGTGGATTTTGCCGGAACGCATCCATCGCTAGAGCTTTATGCCGCTTGGATCACTTTCGTTTGTGAGTTGGTGTGTTCCAGAGTCAAACTTTGCCGGAAATAAGACCGTGCACCGTCCCGCAGGTTCCGTGCGGCATTGCGGAAGCCATGGTGGGAGATGTGAAAAGCCTCTTTCCCCGCGACTTTCATAAAAAATTTTTTGACGGGCAGAAAGCAATGCCTGGGTACACAGAAAAAAGTGATCCTTAAAGGAAATTTCTGTTTTCTCTCTCTTTTTAAATGCAGTGCACTCGACTTGTGACGCAATGTATGTACTTTGTTCGGCACTAAACTGGCAGTGCGGTGGAAGTTATGTTTTAATGGGACCACACCCACGTGCAGAGTGGAGTAAGGTAATGGAAGGGGAGGCGGTCGATTGGCCCAGTGAGCTTGTAGCTCCCACTGCACTGCCAACTTAGGGGTGAACAGAGCATGGTGAGTGTTAGTTCTAAAGCCACTGCTGAGGCAGTTGATTGTCATCATAGAGGAAAAATAACCCAAAGCTGCCAAACTATGAAAGGGGGACGATCGTTTTTCTTTTTCTCGATGAAGCTTTGTGCCATAATGGTTCGCAGTTCTTTCATTGTAGAGTGTGGGACACGGTCGGTCCTAATGCCCAATAACAGGTTTCTATGGTCTCACTGCGTGGCCAAAGGTGGCCGTCGAAACAACTATAATACTAACCAAATGTGGTGTAACATAGGCCAAGGATTTTATCCAATCTACAGTAAAAGGCAGATTGGATGAGAGGGGGGCAGACCCTTTGGAATCTGCAGGCCCCCATTGTCAGTGTCTGATTTGAAGGAAGCTGGCAAAAATGTTTGGCTTGTTTTGTTTCTTAGCCAGTCGGTGTGCGCAAGCTGCCATAGGCTATAGCACTTGCATTCTATTATTTGAGAGACAAAGGTAGGCCTTCGCTTAATAACTCGTCATCTAAGTTGAGAAATGAGGTCTTTGTCGCCGTTTTCAGAAGTCAGGTTTCCTGCCCCACCGCGCACATCATCCAAACCCGAGCAATGTGATTTCTAGATCTTATTGTTTAAGGGAAGCAAATGAGACAGAAAACAGATGTGGGCTACACTTTCCGGGCTTGATTATCTCCTGGGATGTTAAAGTACTTTATAACGGACTGTGCATAAATATTTGGAGTTGGGCATAAATACTTGTGCGTTAAACTGCCTAGTCTGCCTGTTTTGCATTCAGCATGCCAGTGAATGCCTTGAGCCTGAATGAATGACTGTGAATTATTTTTTGTATGGGTTAGGAGCATCTCATGCTTTGTTTCATTTAAAGTATAGTAGCAGAATCAAGGCTGCTGCCACACACTCTCTCGTGTGGCGGGAACTTTGAGCCAAGGCAAGTTTCAGATGAACGCTCGAATGCACTTCCTCTATCGCCACTGTGAAGTGAAATAACTTATGGAATACTAAGACCTCATGGTAACCTTTTAGAGCGCAGCTCTTAGGCGCCCGTTTCCGGCTTGAGCGGCGTCGCCGTCGCCGTCGCCGTCGGCGTAACCGCACGGTGCATTATGGGTAAATTTCCCCGCTAAATCTAGCGGGAAAATTTTCCCGCTAAATCTAGCGGAAAAATTTCCCCGCTAAATCTAGCGGAAACATTTCCCCGCTAAATCTAGCGGGAAAATTTCCCCGCTAAATCTAGCGGAAAAAATTTCCCCGCTAAATCTAGCGGAAAAAATTTCCCCGCTAAATCTAGCGGAAAAATTTCCCGCTAAATCTAGCGGAAAAAATTTTCCCGCTAAACCTAGCGGAAAAATTTCCCCGCTAAATCTAGCGGAAAAATTTCCCGCTAAATGTAGCGGAAAAAATTTCCCCGCTAAACCTAGCGGAAAAATTTCCCCGCTAAATCTAGCGGAAAAAATTTCCCCGCTAAATCTAGCGGAAAAAATTTCCCCGCTAAATCTAGCGGAAACATTTTTTGGTCACGTGACCCGGGGAGTCACGGGACCCCCTCCCAAGGTCACGTGACCTCTCAGGGGGGGCAGTGATTGCCACCACGTGACCCCACCGAGGTCACGTGCCCTCGGGGGGGGGGGTCACGTGACCCCCCCCCAGAACACGTGGCCCTCAGTACCCTCCCCTCCTCCTCCTCAAGATGCGCTCCAATTCGGCGTTACAGGGAGTGGTAAACGGCTTTCACTTTTTTTTCTCTGAACTGCCACCATAGTATGTTTCATGGATTCGGGCTGGTCTTGTCTTTGCAGCGGTAAACTGATTTCTGATGCTAACCGGTACATGCATCATGTAATTACTGATCCCATATTTGAATTTATTATTCCATTCTCTGCATGGTTTGAAACCTTTAATTTAATATAGGGTGGCATATGGTAACAATCAAGTTGCTTGCTAGTACCTCGTTTACTTGCAGTTCTGTTTCCACAGACCATCGAGGAACATGAAACCACATGTTAGGAGCGTTGTTTGGAATCGTTGATTCATAAACATGTTCAATTGGCTGTCATTTTCAGTTTGTGCACGCACTTGATCACGTGATGCCAAACTCATTTCTATGTTGGTTTCCAGTTGATGGGAAGCAGGTGCCAAACTCAACAGGTCTTTTTGGAGCTCATCAGAACACATGGACGCGTGTGCATCGGCAGCACTGCCCGGCTTTGTCACAGATAAGAGAATGACTATTTGTAATAGACGAGTGAGTCTGGCGCATCCAAAAAAATGCCTTCGCAGACCCAATGAAATAATATGCGGGCACTTGTACAAGAACCAGTGCTCTTGAAGGTCTATAATGGGATAAGACAGCATAGGTTCGCTATAAAATAAGACTGATGGATTAATGATTAAGATCAGGAAATTTTTCATTCAAAATCTTTGTGCCAACTTAAGGGGCACTGACAGGTCAAAATCATGTTCTTTTTTATTAATCGGAACAATTGAAAGCAAAGCCACAATATTACCCTCAAGAGTTGAAGCTTGGGCGCTCAGTATCTGTGAAGTAAAAAAGCAATTCCCAAAAGCCAAATTTGAAGTTCCCATGCGGATTAGTGCAATGAAGTCAAAGATTGAGTTGTCCTTTAACTCGAGTTTCTCTCAAGCCTCCGAACCTGAACCACCTCCACCTGCCGTTGGCAGGCCCGGAAGTGTTGTGTTAGTGTCTGCCTGCCTCCTCCTGCCTTCAACTGTGCTGCTGCTCCTCTGTGCATGCATGCTGCCTTTCGCTTTTGCTGTGAGCAACTGTGAGCAGACCACGCTTCACTTTCGAGTTTGAAGTTCTTTACGATCTCTTTCAGCGATCTCAAATTCTTTGAAACGGTGTGAGGTCGAAGAGGAGGCGCTGTCGACTTTTGTGAGCGATGCGAGGGGTCATGTCGCGCCGGTTCTGCGTGAAAGGCTGTTCCGACGGAGCCTCCACCGAAACTACGATGCACAGATGCCAAACCCAGCTGTTTCGATCGTTTGTGGATTTTCTTTGCGAAGTCTGAGAGGTTGTCAGGCACCAAAAAGGGAACTTCGAATGATTTCCCGAGTCCCCGATCATCCTCAGTGCCACATGTGCCGAACACCGCAGCGTTTTCAGAGGGAAGATAAAAAGCCAGTAGCGACATCACTTCCGGACTCTGATTTTCGGTACTTCAGACAGAAGGGCCATAGTGCATTCGCAATTGCATTAAAAAAAGATGTTTTACGAATGCCATCATTAAATATTATTGAAATGTCGCTTACAAAGCTTCTAAATTTCATAATTGATTATGTCACAAATAAAAAAAAAGCGAGGAGGTGAGAGGAGGGAGAGAAAGGCACAAAAGATAAAAAGGTGTGTGCTCGTGCGGGGAATTTTTTTTTTTGTGTTGCTTCGTGTGTTTATGACTTTTTGCATCGTTTTAGACAATAACAAAAAATATGACTTTAAGGGTGTCTGTGCCCCTTTAAATTTTGAGCTAATATGCGTATAAATGTTCTGTTCATTATTTTTTCTATATGTGGAACATTTTTTAAAATTTTATTTTTGTATCACTTAACGTTTTTTAAGGGATAAAAATTATGTTTTTATCTTTTAAATTTATGAGGTGCAGTGTGCATTGACCTTGTGATCTCTTGATTTATGTTGACTATAGAAAACTTTTTGGCATGTTTTGCCTCTTGTTTGACACTTAGAAAAATTAGACCTGGCCTCAGTGTTGTTTGTGGTTTGTTTGACTAAGTAAACATATAATATGACGACAGTGCAGTTATATTTTGAGTAATATCTGGTCTGTGCCACATATTTCTCCATGGGTACTTTTTGTGTAATTCGGTAGTTGTAGGCTCTATTTCCTTTGATGACATGAATGTGATATTGTTTTGCTCTCAACATTAGAAAAAATTTGACAATGGGACAGAGAGAGCAAATTATGTATGAAGAGAAAGCTTTGATTTATTCTCTTGAGAACCTTTTCTGATCTATGGAGCATGGCATAGCACAAAAAAAGCAATCACCAGCTTTTTCTGTTTTTCCTAAAATGTTTAAGGGCACATTGAAAGATGATCATCTGGTTCATTGACCTAGGTGGTAAAATTTGGGGCTCATCAATACTGTATTTGAGCAAACTATGGAAAGGCAGTTTTTTTGTTCATGCTAAGTATCAGGGATGGGCAGTATTTCAAATACTTTGTGTATTTTGCATATGTATTTAATTACAAATTGGGTAATGTATTTGACGTGTGTATTTAAATACTAAAACGTGGGTAGTTCAAATACAATTGTAATTAAATACAATTTTGTGGGCGAAAATACATCCCTCAAATTTATTGTCACTGTCCAGAGCAGGAAGAAAACTATGTTCTGCACCGAATGCAGTGCCTCTCAATCAAGCACAAGCGTTTAGTGACTTTGTGATTACGACCGTGCTAGTCCAGGGCAAGAATAGTGACGAAATCGACGTTCACAGGCAGACTGGCTAAATAAGTGCCTGTGACAACTTGTGATGCTTTCCAGCCTGATTTCCATTCATATTTTTGCCTGGAACATTCTAAATGCGTGGGGCGTCCACATTTTCGTAACTGGTGCGAGTTGCAACAATAAAAAATTCTCTAGCTAGTGCTGCGCGTCTTGGTCGTCTCGGTTCTTTGTTGGCCTATACCAAAATGTAATCGACAAAAAAAGCTGCTTAAAGCTCTGTACTTTTTTCACCTATTACGTCCAAGCTGATTACATTTTTTTGTGATTATATTTCTATTACGTTGCTAGAGCCTCGCACACTAACTCCCGAGTGTGTAATGCAAAATTAAAATGAGATACCCAGAAACTCGTTGCAGGTGCCTTAAAGTCGCTGACGCAAATTTTGAGGAATGTATTTGGAAAAGTATTTCGAGGAGACCAAATACATTTGGTTGTATTTGTATCTTGTATTTAAATGCTTTTTTGGAAATGTAGTTAGATTTGTAATTAAATACATTTTTGACGAAGTATTTTGTATTTGTATTTCTATACATATTTGCATGTATTTTCCCATCCCTGCTAAGTATTTTGCAATATTTTTTTTGATGGTTCAGATTTTTATTTTATGAACATGAACCTTGCTTCCTTGATAAAGTATGAATCCTGGTGTATTTTTGAATGAACCCAAAGGCATTTATCAAAGCCAAACTTCACCATACACTCTGGTTAGTAATACAGGCATTCTGAAACATGCCAATGTTTATTATGTTCAAAAACATAATAAACATTGGATTGTGTAAGTTGTTTACAAAACTATCAATCAGTAGGTCCAAATATGGATTTCAAAAACAAGGTCCATCAAACTATCACTTATGTATATGAAGTGCAAAATCAATAACTAATATCGAAAGTGTGCCGTATATTGGAGGCTACTCCTGGGTTTGTGTATAGCTTTGGATTCAATATTGACGACTCCAGCAAAATCGGTGGCACCTAGCGGCTAGAACAGAATGCTGTGGCGGCAGGTTTGATTGCCAGCCTTCTTGACTGAATCAGATATTCACACTGCCTAGCAGTCCGAAGACGGATTCATGAAAGTAGGTTCAAAAACGGGTGGTGAAAATCGCCAGTAGGGTGACATTTTTGTCCTAAAACCCCAGTGTTATGTCCTACAAGGTTGCAACTCAGCTAAATTATAACTCCTACCTGTCGAATTGTGAACAGTTTGTATGAACAGAACTAGCTCCAGGGCAATTTTTACGCTTAGGTAGGATTACGTCGGGGTTTTCCTCATTTGGTAAAGCAAGGGGACCCTGTCTCAGCTGAATACTGAGGCACGTATTACTGTCCCATGGTGAATGCCATATGCTGTACTTTATTTCTATTGAAGTTGCACTTTCATCTGTAGATATTGTAATTATATCCTGGCTAGCATACATTTTATTTGTGTGGTGGTGTGGGTGTGCGTGTTCAGCTGCAAACTGTGTGATATCTTTTACAGCCGATTATTACATGACGCAACAGGGTGACCGAACAGCTATCAGCCGTTTCCATAACCCATACAATATGTTTTGTGCTAGGGCCTTAAACAAACACTGAATTCCCAAGCTTTTTTTTTAAGTGCCTGTATAGGATACATAAATCACAAAGGAAACCCCACCCCCCAAAGAAAAAATTGCTTTAGTGCAATTTGAGTTAGGGGCATCTATTTCTGGTTGACATATTTTGTGTGAAGAGTGATTCCCACATGTGCCTCTATTTTGGAACATCTTCCCAAAATAGATGTATGTTTTGCGATCGCATCCAGATACACTGAACTCTGTAAAAATATTATTTTTTTTAGAAATAAATAAACAAAATAGAAATGTTTAGCCTGGTATTAAGTTGCGAACTGTGGAGTGATTCCGAAATGTGCTTCTAGTTTGAGCAGATCAACCTGAAATAGGAATGTCTTTCAGAATTTTGCAAATGACTTGCAACTTAAATATTGCACTAATACTTCCAATTGTTTTGAGGGAAATTTATTTCCTGGCATACAAGTCCTGTACAGGTCCTTATAAAAAGTTTTTGGGTGTTCAGTATTCTTTTAGGAGTTGCATATCATTCGTTCACAACTCAGCTTCTAATTGTTCGTTTGCGTGGCTTTTTTTATATATATTTGGCAGCACAAGTCTAAAAGCATCTTGTTCACAAATTTGTTCTTAGTTTAGCTATGGTTACGGGTAAACAACTTTGCAAGCTTGGGTAACTCTGCCACACAAAAGTTTGGTTTTGGCCGGGCAGCATTATTCCTGCGGCTTCTAGTTGAACTCTCCTGTCACATAGTTTCTGCTCCCACTGCGAAGTGTGGGAATGTCCCATTAGGTGACCAAAGAGTTTAACTGGTTGTTCCTTTAAAGCATGAAACACTTTTTAATAAAACTCCCCAATCCCAAAGTGTCTGTCCTTTCGTCCGTCCCTCTGTGCATTTCCCACGAAAGTTAGCGGGGAAAATGATGTCCCGTGACCTAAACACCAGTTCGGTTTACCTGCTAGATTTAGTGGGAAAGTTTATGTCGCACGACGGCGTCGCAAGATCTATACAGCGAGTCAGTTTCCTTGCTACATTTAGGGGGAAAGTTGACATCAGATGACCTGATGTGGTGAGACCTCTACATCAATTAATTTTCCCCTCTGAATTTAAAGGGGAAATGAATGTCACGTGATCTCTGCGCCAAGTCGGTTTCCACACTAAATTTAGTGGGAAATTGATAAAAATGTAAGTTCTTCACTCCCCCAGAATCAACCGTTTAACACGTTTAATGCATCACTTCGTAAATGCTGCATTTATTTATTTATTTACCCTCAGGGCCAGCCGACCGAGGTGCCCGCAATATGACAGAGGCTTATTGCGGAGAAGGCGCCGTGTAACCAAGCTTTCGGTTGCACGTCAAAAGATCCCCAGGTGCTCGAAATTAATCCTCAGTCCTCCGCTGGGGCGTGCGAGATGCCCGTCGTAGGTTTGGCACGTAAAGCCCCCAAATTTGAACCCTCGGGGTTAGAGGCATTACAGATTGGAGTGGTTTGCTTAAAAATACATTGGATAAGCACACAGCAGCATGGAGAACTAAAAAAGCTGCTAATTGAAGTAATACAGGTTGATCACGGCACGAGTTGTAATAATATATTTTATGGAGCAAACATCAGTGGGAGACTTTTCTGCAGAGTGAAGAACACTAAGCTGGTCTTCATAGCCATTGCGCTGGCAGTATGATGGTAACTAGAAAGATTAAAGTGGGAGGCACGATTCTGAACATATTCCAATTCTGAAATGAGTGAGTCAAGACGGGGGTTTCGGATAGATGCAGTATATTCCAGCTAGCTACGAACGAGGGTTTTGTACAGGAGTAGTTTCAATGACGTAGGTGCACATAAAAACGTTTCAGGTTAACCGAGCATTTGATTAGCATTGCTAGTGATGAATTTCTCTCCAGTTTTCCAGGACAAATCGCAAGTTTTATGTACGCCCAAATACTTGTAAGAAGACACAAATTTAAGAGGAATGTTACCAGTGGGGCAACCGGCTGTAACATGTCACGACGGGACATATGCATGTATTTACATTATACAGTATTAAATTTCATGCACCACGTGTTACACTATTTAGAGATAGACTTAACATCATCAGACTGGAGGAGAGATATATCAGAGTCATTGTTAATTTCACGATAAAGAACGCTCTAATCTGCAAACAGACTGGCGGATGGACATAAATTGTTAGGTAAGTCGTTAGTATAGATTAGAAATAAGAGTGGCTCCTGATCAGAGCCCTGGGAAACACCTGAAGTTACTAGAGAAGGTTGAAAGTCGACATCATTAACAGTAACAAACTGCGATCGGTTAGTAAGAAACGAGTGTTACCATGCAATGACATTAGTCAGTGTTAAGTTTGTTCAGCTTTTGAATCAGGAGGAAGTGAGGGACCTTGTCAAAAGCTTTGGAAAAATCGAGAAATGTGCGGTCTACCTGGGGGCCGCAGCCAAGAATGGAGTGAAAATCGTGTGAAACATAACAGCCGAGTCTCGCAAGAGTATGATTTCCGGAAGCCACGCTGAGCTGGATTGAAGAAAGAATTAGACTAAAAAATTAGCGAGATGCAAGTATATAACACATTCAAGAATTTTGCAGGATATGCTAGTAACTGAGATGTAGGGCTAGTACTATATTTATTTGGAGAAGGTTTGTCACCTGATTTGTGCAAGGGAAACACCCTCCCAATCTTCCAATTATCAGGGATAAGGCCTAGCGCGAGAGACTGCTCAAAAAGTTTTGTTAATATAATAGCACTGTACATTTAAGTATTTTTCAAGCATTTAGAATTGAGGTTGTCAGTACTATAAGGGGTAAGCCTTTCAAGGTTATAAATCATATTGGCTACGTCTACAGTGTCCTATAATGCAATTCATGCATTATAAAACAAAAATAAAAAGTCGCTGCCAAAAAAAAACTTAAAAAAGTGGATGATTATGTGGGACATCCTTTCTTAATCGCTCATCTGTCTTCAAAACTTATGGTCGTGCCTCTTTGCAGGTGACCCTAGGTCCAGTGTGACTGCAGCTGAAAGGCCTTCGACATTTGTCCCGGGCCGTTTTTATTTTGTGTGTAACTGCTGCATCTACATCTGCCAGAACTTCAGCAAGCTTTACCAGTACCCGAGAAGCCATGACAATTGCAACTGAATGGCCGTCGGCATTTGTAACAGGTTGTTTCTTCTTTTGCAAAGGCCGCAACTATATTTGCGTGGAATTGAATGAATCACCAGCACTGGGGAGGCCAGGACATATGTCTTCTATTGCTGCCTGAATGCCACGGCTGACTCAAAAAAGAATCTGTCTTAGCGCATGCTCTCGCACATGGGCAAGGAAACGCTTGCCTGGGGGAGGGCGACAGAGGTTCTTATACCTCTTCTGAAAAAATAACCATATTAGAACGTCCAAGCAGTAGCTGTTGTCTAGTTAGTAGTCCAGGTTTCAAGAGGCTTTGGGCAATCTTAATTACTTTAGAATTTAAAAATTTTCTTGAAGGGTCTTTTTTTGCAGGTTTACAGGTGGGAGTTTGTTCTGTTGAATTCCAACTCAAATGAAACATTAAAACAAATTTCCCAGGCATGGACATCAATCAGTTTTCTGCCAGGACAACTTAAAGGTTTTTGTTATTTAAAGCTCTGACAGTACAGGTGTAATATTTATTTCAGTGCCACTACCACCCACAAACTTCCCAGTTGTCACTGATTGTTCACGACTTTAAAATAAAGAGCTGCTGGCTTGCTCAAAGCAGTGGATGAGAAATGTGCAGCATAATGAGCTGCATCCCCATGGCTACTAGTCTTATTTACTAGCATTCTGCATGTTTCCCATAAAAACGTGAATGGTCATCTTCATTCCGAGCAAGCTGTTTCTGGAAAAACACTGCATCTTTGTGAGCATTTCAGCTTGAAAAGAGCCCTACTAGAAGCCTTAGACTTTTAGTGGATATTTCACTAAAGGACTTGGCTTTTTGAAGGCTTAGCGCTAAATAAAATAAAGCCTCAGCAAATGTCAGATATCAGTGGGATGCTTCTAAGGGGTTGCTTTCAGGTTCCTCTTATCAGGTTCTTCTACAGCATTATTGCATGGTTTTATTGTTTTTAACTAATGCTTCTACAATACATAATCTTCATGAAAAATGATTATATCTGTTGGCAGCAATGTTCAAGTTCATAAGTAAGTGTTTTCAACACCTTGATACGCATGTTCATATTTTAAAATCAATTTATTTGTTGGCATCAGTCTAAGTCCATAAGGAACGCTTTGTTTTAGGGTGTTCATACTGTTAAAGCATAATTGCACTGTGTTATGGCTTTTTCAATGTAACTCGTGCCTGTAATGTGCTTGGTCCCATTTGTAAAAAAGACTTGCAGTCTAACCATGCAATGGTAACTTTTGTTAGAAAAGGAGGAAAACACTGTCTACTACCATTGCAGAGAAGTGTTTTGTTTAAGTTGACTTGGTGTAACAACTAAAGCTAAACCTTGGTGTCCTGTCATGCTATGTTGGTGCTAAGTGCATGAAGTCTTATTTTACTCTTGCACATTCATTGTAGCTTTTCCTATTATACCAAGCTACCTGCAAGGTGGGTGCTGGTGTCATTTAAATATTGTTAAAATGTTCAAAATTCTTGTTTTTTGTAATGTGAAGTGTGTAATTACCTTTCAGCAAGATCAGCTTTGTATGTTAATTTCTGTTTGTCATTATCATTGTGTGCTCAGTATCCCACACTTGTTTTGTGCTTATAGTAGGTATGCTTCCCTCTCTGACAATTCTATTTCAGTCATGGGGTATGGCTAATAGATGGTTGGAGTCCTTGTGCTTATGAAAGCGCACATAGAACCTGCTGAATGATTGGATGCCAATTTATTAGGGTCACATCCTGGCACAGGTTTTCTTTGGTCTCTGCCCTTGTTTTTTTATCTGTTGGGGCAATCTAACATTTCTTCCAAGTTAAAAAATAGTTTTTTTTTTTTTTTGGCTGACCAGTTTGACTGACCTTGCTGTTTTAGCTCATTGCCCTAATGGTATTGCATTCAGTGTTTTATGTTTTAACATGTGTCATCCAACATGAACCCAGGTAAAGGTAACCTGTAGTTGTGTTTTCCAGTGAGTCAGGATTAGGTTTTCCAGTTCTGTACATACTGGCGTACCAAGGACCGCTCGTCACAGGCGCTCACAAGAACAGTAATGATATTATTTCATTATATATAACAGTAATGATATTTTGATTTTTTTTCTATTTGGGGTATACAACTTTGCTTTATGCTCTCTTAAAAATGTTTTCAGACATACACCCTTGGACTTAAGCTTAATTTGGTGTTGCAGCTCTGTAAGCCCATGTTCATTGTTCTTCATATTTTTTCTTGGCTCTTTTTTGTTCTGATATATGTTTATTGGCCCACTTCAAGTTTTGCATTTCCTGCTCTTCCAAGTTTCATAGACCTCAGTGTGTCTGAATCCCTTTTTTTTATGTTTGTCATTTGAATTGTTTTTTTATCACCCATTAAGTCTGTCCTGACCTCCAAACATCCAGTTTTGACAGCTAAAAAATAAAAAAAAACACTAACCACATTTTGGGTTTTGGAACGTTTGTTATGTTTACACAGGGAAGATAAGCAGAAACCTAAAAATGGTGTGTGGTATTTACAAGGAGCAAGTTTATTAACTTTGCTTTTATTGACACACCTCTAAGCTGGAGTGTCGTAGCAAGGGAAGTGTAGACATGTGAAGTTTTAATGTGCCCAAGATTGGAATTTTGGTTTGCTGGCTGTCATAGGCTATGAAATTGTGATGTGCACGTAAATGCTGCAGTTCGGAGCTCAGGTTGCTCATCCTACAATCGAAGTTGTTCCTGCACATTGTGGAGTGAACTTGTTTCAAAAAGGCTGAAGAACATAATTTTTGGCTGTAACATATTGCCGTCGTGACACCTGTGTGATGCGTAATTTTAGTTAATTATGCACTCACTCATAAATGAAAATTGGCGTTATATAATCTGACAAGATAAAGGCAGTTACCACAGCAGAGTACCGCTCGTTTCCGGCTGGATGGACCGAACCATTCTCCTTGACCGTGGCAGGGAGTTTTCACTGTAAGTTCGAGAAATGGCGCAATTATGGTGTCCTTTGTAGTCCTTTGCATGTTACAAAAACCGGCGACTGGAGTGAGCCCATAGACGACAACAGACACAGGATAGAGTCCTGTCTATCCTTTGCATATTGCGTACCTATCTCTTTAATTTTTCACGTTTTTGTCATGTGTAATGCTTTCCATTCGCCTGAGTTTAGGTACATGTTAGGTTTACAATGTGCAATATGTTCTTCGGTGTCAGGGAACACTCCTCCAAGTTTCTCATGATAGGAGGGAGGAGGTTGTAGCTTTGTCAAGTGACTTGGGGTGATTTGCCACAGACTGGAAAGAGTTGGTGTCCCCTGGTAATATGCATGGCAGAAGTAGCACGAGTGAGTGCTGCATCTCTTCTGCTTTAATTTTCTCAACTCTGCTACTTGCCCCTTACTTGCCGACATCACTTTTTTCTATGGCTGCGCATTTGCTGAGTATTAGTGAATCTTTATGTTCCTTATCAACGGCCGTGCCTTTAGTGGTGACTCGCTTCGGCCACTTTTTGCTGCAAAGATGGGGCATGTGCAACTGCCTCATCCATTCTTTATTTATTTATAATATACAGCAGTTAATTTTTTAATAAGCCACCGCAGCTAAGTGTGGGCTACACAACCAGAATATCACTGCTACAAACACACGAAACAAACACACATTTCATGCACCGTTTCGCTTTAAATAAACATGCTCATTAAAAACACTAATTATTCCCCGGTGAAAAAAAAAATGGATGCATCCAACAAACATGAGAACATAAGTCATATAAGAATGTGTATGCCTCATACGCACCTGATATAATTTATAGAGTTCAAGTAGGTTCATTAGACAAATCGCACTCAATTCTTTTTCTTTTCATTAGGGTACCTCATTTTTGTTGAAACGTGCGCACTCCGGACAGACGAACGGATGTTTGGTGCCACTTAGCCTAAAAATGTTTTTCCTTTCCCCCCTAGTTGAGAGCCTCCTGAATGGGGCCATAAGCGCTTCCGGCTTCCTCGAGGGCCGCCTGATCAAGACCGAGCCCCAGGACCCGGACGTGTCGCGGGACTACACGGCGGCTGGTGAGGGGGGGCCCCCTTACCGCTGCCCTGTGTGCTCGGTGGGCTTTGCCCGGCGCATCAGCATGGCCAACCACGTGCGCATCCACACGTTCGACTCGAGCCGCGAGACCCTGTACCCGTGCCCGCTGTGCACCATGGTGTTCGACAAGCGCGACCACCTGGTGCGCCACGTGCGCACCCACACGGGCGAGAAGCCCTACAAGTGCCCTCACTGCCCGATGGCCTGCGCCGTCAAGTGGAATCTGGTGACGCACATGCGGACCCACACCGGGGAGCGCCCCTACAAGTGCCACCTGTGCCCCAAGACGTTCGCCCAGAGGTCCCCGCTCACCACCCACCTCCGGCTGCACATGGGCTGCAACCCGTTCAAGTGCAGCCGCTGCTTCCAGTCCTTCCGGAGCAGGTGGATGCTGGCGAGCCACGAGCAGACGTGCAACGGGGCCTAGCGCTGCGTGCTCAAGAGCTTGCCTCGCGGCGGATCGCGGTCGATCTGACGCCGCAATGCATTTGCGGCTGTGAACTCGCGTGATACGTGTGTCGGGTCGTCGCGTGACGTGTTCGCGCGACTGGGTTGCTGCGCCTCCTCTCAATGATCCGATGGTACCGGAGACTCGTAGCTTCCGCCGCAGCTTGTTTCTGGCCGATGGCGCTCGTCGGAGGCGACCGGAGACGGGGGAAACGTGGGTAGAACTGCGGTACTTGGAGAACTCGTCTTCGACTGGTGTGTCCACCATCCTATCCCGCCCGTGCGGTTGCAAGGGGTTACAAAGCGGCGAGGAATTGCCTCGCAGGAGCCGCCATGTCACACCTTCGGGTGTCGCCGTCCCAGTGGTTGGTCGTAGAAACGCTGGCAAAAATGGCGAGCGGACGCGAGGGTGTCTGCCTTGGTTTCCATCGAATTTCTGGCTTCAGGGCAATGTATGCTCTAGAACGAGCGCCCGCCGCATACATCTTAATTTGTTGCCGTGTCACTGCCGGGGTCGCGATAAGCAACGGCACGAGCTGCGTAACACTTACGATGTTGTCGGTAGGAAAACAACAAACTCGAGAATGTGGTAGGCAGGGTAGTTGGAGGTGCACTGAGCACCCTGGGTGGAACTGACGTTACCACATTATCAGGTCAGCTCAATGGTGGACCTTCACGTGTCGCCTGCGAGGGTTTTTATAATGACTCGGGCGATGTTGTCGTCATTGGCTAGCCCTCTTCATACTTTCGGGTGACAAACTATCTTAGGAATGTATGAGTTTGTTATTTGCAATATAATGTTTCCTCTTTCGAAAATGTACCATTCTGTTTGTAGCACATTTCCTCGTGTTGACACAATCACATCAAAACATGTTCTCGCTTTCGAAATATCAAAATTAAGCTTCTCAGCACGCGTGATGCAGTTATGGTAGATTCGCCTAAATCCACCAAGTCGACCCGCAGAGAAACCTGTGTGCTTCACTTTACTCTAAGGTGCAGAGCCGATAATGTGTGGGTTTTTTCCAAGACTAGCAGCCTGTGGACAAAGTGCCAAACGCACTGGCAGTGCCGCCGCTACTGACACCCGGACACGGTTTTGAGCGCTTCCTGTAGTACAGCACCCACGGGAAGTTCCGCAAGCGTTCAGCGTCCTATCATGCCCATACAAGAAAAGTGGTCCCGAAGTGGCAACGAACAACGTCGGAAACGTTGGAGTGTCGCGCTGTCGGATATCACGATCCTGGTAGTTGGTGCTAGAAGTATAGGCAAAAAGCACGCGCGAAAGGGGAGCGTCGCCGTCGTTGCGGCGTACCAACTCCCGCCGGTTGTAACTTTCATTGACTGAAGCCGGAGCGTGATCCGCAGCAGAAAGCGCCTGCCACGTTCACCACTGCTCCGGCGACACGACCGGCAAGATCGTGGGCGGCGACAGCACGACACTTCTATGGAACGTTACCAGATCAGAGACAGTTGACAAGCTTTTTAGAACGCCTGGCGCCTTTTCGTGGCGCGTGCGCTCATTGCCTGCGGTGAAAAGTGGCCACAGTGCAGGGCTGCCAACCTTAGGGGAATTTCCCAGATTAAGGTAATATTCAGGTCTATGTGAGAATAAGGGAAGTCTTGCTAGTTTGAGGGAACTTTTGGGCACTGTATATATCTGGAGTATTTAGGTCAATCATGTTTTTGTTTTCTTTCGAGATAACATTGAATTTCATTGGCTTTGGTTACATTTTGGGTTATTCCCTCCATCTGCTTGGCGCTTTGTAGTGAGACCATCTGGCAACACTGAGGAGCTCTGAAACAACTTTTTTTCGGCAAAATCAATTTTCATCACCGCCATGAAAACTACGCAGGAAGGGATCAGTCAACTTGAAGCTTTTGAGAGCGCAGCTATGCCTTTTCAGAAAAGAAAGCTTGAGTACAAGAAAATACTGAGATGTCTGGAGGTACAGACACCATGTCAAAGATACAGGCTTACCATGACTAATAATATTTCGCGAAGTGCCCTGGCACGAAATGGTGCTTGTTATGTGTCGTGTTCCATGTGCTCGAATTTGAGAGCACTAGCTTGTGTTACAGTTTTCGTTTTGAACCGTCTATTATAAAAAGCGCTAAAGAAGTTATTAAACGAGTACCATGTTCTGATGATGTGCATTACATTTTAGGCGACGATAGGGTTTCATTTGGCACGTCGAATCTCCCAGTAACACTTCCCCTCGCTAGATCTGCTCTGACCACTCTTTTTTTGCGAAACATATGCGGGGCGTAAAGGCAACATAATTTATCTCTCATCGTAAGAATGGAAGTGGTGCAGGTAACAACGAATATTTAGTATTATATAATTATTTGGGCAAGTGAGGGAAATTTAAGCAGAAATAGGGAATTTTAAGGTGTCCGCAAGGGAAATTCTTCCTTTCTGTGTTGGCAGCCCTGCCACTTTGGTCGTCACGAAGTGGCGGCACGTGGTACTATCCATGAACGCGAGGTCCTCGGTACACCTACCCCTGCAGCTGGTGGTGCCAGCTATACGGGTAAATCTGCATAATAAAAACTAGGCAAATAAAAAAAAAAAAAAATCAACAGAGACATTTGTTTACGTGTAGGATTGCGAAAGCATTTCTACATGCTGCGCATTCCTATGAGCAGCGTGCCACGTCTTCCTTTTTCACACGGCGCTCTGGCTGTGACCTTGGCTCATGCATCAAGCAGGCGCGGCGAACCCCGCCAGCTTCACGACGGCTTCCCTCACGAAGCATCTGCGTTGCTTTGCTTTTGTTTGTGTTTTATTTCTGAGGCACTTGCTTGATGACGTATTGGTGGGGTCAACTTCCGGGCACAACGGCGCCGCTTTTTCCCGTAATGGGACAAGTAAGGCTTTTGCCTTAAAAAAGAACGCGAACGAAGCTCACGTGGTGGGTCACACCGCGGGAACCGCTTCGACTCATTGCAGTCGACGCTCCACCGGCTCCATTTCTTACGGCTTGCCCGGATATGCAAGAATTTTATAAAGGATAGCTACTCAGCTTTGTTCATTCAGCCATTGAGGCACTCGTGCACGCAACAAAAAATGAAGATTATTTTTCTTTTTTTTTTTTTTTTTTTGTCAACATGCCGTGGAGAACATAGCGGGGCTTGGGAAATGCTGGCTAGCCCGCGGAAACGAAGTGCCAGGAACATATCAATAGTTTCTATTTCGACCGCCAGATGGTGCAACAGGTTTTTTTTTAAGCAACAGTGCACGCAGTGCCCATATTTGCTTGCGGGCGTGCAACGAAGAACCATCTTCGAATGCCGCTTGCCCGCGGAGCAATTGACCTTTTTCAGAGTTTGGCAAAGATCGTGGCGCGCCCTCGCGGGAATCGCTCGAAACACTTTTGGTGGCTCCGGGAACGTTTCTCCGTCGTCCGCGCCAGGCCTGGCTTGTCTCCCGGTCCATGTGTTTGCGTGTGTTCTCTGGTGGTGTTGTTCCGTCCTTCACCAATTTGAACGTGTCTTTCTGTCGTCGCTTCGCGTGCATATTTTCTTCGAAATGGCTGAGAACGATCTGGAGGATTAACCAAAGTCAATGTCTAGGATACAGAGGACCTCGTTCGTTTTTCTACCTTCAGGGATGGATAGACCGCCGACGCCGCATCGGTTCTTACCATCGACCCGGAGTGACTTCATCGTCACTTCGGTGTCGCGTCTTGCAAGCAACTAAAAAAGGGGTCTGCTTTCAAAACAGAGTCGCAGAGTGTTATGTAAGGAAAGTAATGGTGACCAGCTTGGATACCGACCCAACCATCCACCTTGTGCGGAGCTTGTGAGCTCCGTTTACGAGGCCCGGCCACCACAAACAGCTGATTTTACTCTCCTTGATCGCTTAAGTTATTCAGCTTATCGCGCCCGTCACTTCGCCGTCCTGTGTACCGCGCGAGAGCACGGGACATTGCCGTATTCGGGAATGTGTAAACAAACTCGGACGGTGCGAAATCCGGGCCGTCTTTATATCGCGAAGGATTGCCTGCACCGTCAAAAAGTAAGGAACGGTATGTTAGAAACAATCCATCTTCAAACCTACGAACCTTCGACAAAGTGGGCCCAGCAAACGGGGGGTTCACGGTTGGTTGCCAAGAAATTTCATCAAGAGACTGTCTCCGTAAGGCTTAAATTCGTTTCGCTCGCTTTAATTGTTTTGTCACTTTTTTTAACGTGGCAAGACGCGAGTTTGTATACGCCTGACGAACGGAAAGCGTTATGCTGTTATTTTTGAATTGAGTACTGGGTACGGCATGATTACGTCACACAACCTCGTTTGCACGTTTACTATTAACAAAAAATGGTCTGAGTGCAGGCGAGCTGGTGTAAGTTTAACAAGATGGAAAACTTGATATATGAATTCATGAAACCTTGATGGAACATCAAGGACAGGGACGGAAAGAGTACTTCTTTCAAAAAGTCCTGTATCCGTCCCCGTCCTTGATGTTTTATCCTTTCATGTATTCGTATCTATTCACCAACACGCTCATTTTCAATTATTAAACCTGAGACTGAGGTAGCAAAAGGAAAACGCAAAGGAAAAACGGGCAACGTCTCAGGAGACGTTGCCTGTCCTTTTTCTGTGTCCTTTTGCGTTTTCCTTTTCCTACCCCAATTTCAGGTATATCATCATGTTCACATTTACTGTATTTTAGCTAAAAGCAGAATGTCCCGCCGTCACATTGATGATCCAGCCACCTGACACGGGAGACTTTCGTCATAGGCTTTTGAAAGAAGGGCAAAAAGGGCGGGGTGTTTGACATCGGGTGCTTTCGTGCACCACCAGGCTACAAGAACTTTATAATATTTGGCATTTTTAACAATGTTTCCTTCTATTTGTGTAACCTTCTGCTGCGCAGTGGTGAGGCATGACGACTGTGACGCAAAGCCGCGAGAATACCGGAGGAGTCAGGCCAAACCAGCACTGTCTGAGCGACCGAGCGGGCGAGAGAGCCACCAAAAATGGCGCCTTTCCCTTTCCTCTCCTTTCTCAGAGTCGGCGCATGCGCCCAGCGATCTCTGAAAAAGGTCAATTGTTAACCGATCTGAGAACGTTGCTTTTATGAAGTCTTCAAGCGGAAATCGACGGACCGCTTTTTTGGACGCAGTGCACACCTGTCGGAGACGGGTTCCAGGCACGGTTAGCACGAGCAATCGAGCGAGCAATCGTCGGTGTGTCTCCGAACGAAAGGTATCGTCAAAATTACACTCCGTTTCATGTTACGATTGACCGTGGCAGAGTCCACAAATCATTGGAGCCAGTCCAATGCCTCGCGAGTGTCGCATGACCTTTGGAATACCCAAGGTCACGCGGATCCTCAAGGTCGCTGTGCCCTTTCATCCAGGAAAGGGCACGGCGGGGTGCGTAGCAGCACGACACTTTCAAGGCTTTAGATCCGGACGTCGGTTGTGGTTTGTCGTAAGGTGAAACGGATTACTGTACGGAACGGAAAGTGCTCATCTGGGTTACCAACTTGGGTGATACAATTTGGTGTTCACGAACCTTTTAAGTGCTCCTGTGCAGGTTTCAGTGTCGATTTGCTCCCCATATATCTATCCCAGCTGGGCTGCCGATTTTATTCTTACGCGTAGAGCATTGTTTTTTTGTTGTTTTTTTCTTTTAACAACACGAGTTGGCGGCGAGCTGAAAGTTTTGTTTACGGAACGTTTGTCTCGGTTTTTTGCTCCTTCGTCCCGGAAAAGCGAATCTACATCGTTCAACCTCCCACTTCATGGCAAACACCGAGATCTAAAAATTTGTAATAAACTAATTTAGTATAATAAACTAAATAAGGAAGTTCCCGTTCCTAGTAAAAAAATGTCGGTTAAAGCCACTCTCCGAAAGAGTGATCTTGGGGTGTGGGGCCGGGGTGCCACTTGTTGTAGTACCGCGTCTCGAAAAGTATAATTCGAGAAAAATATATTCTAGGTTGGAGGCATGCAGACCTTCATTGACTAAGTCCATAGATCAGTGTGTCTTCGATAAATACCTATACTTCCTAAAGCACGCTACATTTTTTTTTTCTGCACGAGGCCGAAATGTGTGTTTGACATGAGGGAAAAATAACCTGGTATGCGCGAGGAAGGTTTGAAAATGCACAGGGTCGTGTATGCCCTACTTGTGTCACGCTGCGTTTTTAATGAGCAAATATGACATTCGTATCTGTCGGATTTGCATACAAGGTCTGATATGCTGTGTGTGACATCGCGCACCGTCGGTCAGATATTGTAAAAATGTGAGTTGTGTATTGTAACGCTGTCCTCACTGTGGAAATGCTCGTGAAATGTTAGTTGTAAAATAAATAATGGTATGATTAAAGAAGAAAAATTAACCCATGACCCTGCAAGCTCTCGTTTTCTTCATTAAAGGAAACAAAACACACACGTATACTTTGCTTCGATGGGGGCTTCTGTTAGAAAAGCTAGGGCACGATCGGCGCAAATTTGCCCAATGCGATTTTGCTCCTAGGCCAGCGGCAGAGCGGCGCGGTTCCAGAAGGTTGGATATTTTTTGCGGCGGCAGAGCAGCAGTAGCATATCCTCGCTGGCCATTCATAGCGTGGCGGGCGGTCACGTGACAGGTGGAGAAACAGTGCTGAAAAGCATGCGCATAGGATTGCGTTTCCGAGCAGACGACGTGCAGAGAAAATACGCAGCTGATCTGGTTTCTCATGCTGGAGTCCTTTTTGGTTGGCCTATTTTCCGCTTCAGTGGTGTGTCCAGGCTTGAAGGGGTTAGCCTGTCTGTCTGGGTTAATAGAAGAGTCTCTGTGAGTTCGATTCCTTTTTCATCTTCACTTTTATGCCACAATGTGTATGTATTCGCATTCCTTGTACATTTGAGACGAGCTTTAAAAAAAATGCAAAGCAAAGGCACCCCAATATTTTTCTTTTCAGACAAACTGAAACTGTAATTTGGATGAAAAACCGTCTAGGATTGTTTTTTTGGGTGACTAACCTGAAAGAAACCGTTATTTTAGTTTGATGTTAACCGTAACCTTAGTGCAGTAACCAGTAACCTATAGATTGGATCAACTTTTTGTTTTTAAACAATAATACAGCGGAACATTATGAATAATCTTGAAATGCCATAGGCATTTGCAGACTGCACACCGTCTCTATTTTGCTTACTTTCTTTGCGAAAGGAGCAGGGAAGTGAAAACGAAAGCATCGGCATGCTGAGCTGGTGGCGGGTCCGTGTTCCAGGCGGTAGGGCGGCCAGGACGGCGCCGCTCTCGATGGAGGCACCGAGGCATGCTTCCTTTGCTACGCACCTACTGGGCTGGCGGGCCAAAAAGAGCCGGAGCGAAACACGTGACAACGCACCACCAAATCAGAAACTTGAGTGAGCGCTGTCACCTGTTTCGCTTCGATGCTCTTGTTGGCTTTCATAGAATCGTAGACCTAGACGTTTGCCTAGCTAACGATCACAGTGACAGCTCTGCTATGACCGGAGGTCCATGTAACCTCGACGGTTGGAACAAAGCAAGAAAAGCTGCTCCCAACACGACTTTTGGTAGCCAATATTGTCACGGGTGGTGACCAAAAGAAAACAGGAAATAAACAAGAAGAAATAAACGTTTAATGTGGCGAACTTGTGCCAAAAATAAAAGAGTACAAAAGATAATAATAGAGCGTCGCGGGCGTCGAAGTCGGCGTGGCAGCAGAGTCGAACGCTGGGGCGAGACTGACTCGACAAGGTCGCGGGCGGCCTCTTATCTAGAGTGCGCCGCTATCTCGAAGATTCGGCGAAAGCGGTTCGAGCGTCGCGTGATCGGGGCGAGAATGAACACGCACTTTCTAGAAAACAAAAGCAGGGATAAATGATAGAAGTTACGTGCGGTACATGAATAAACGGGAACTTTCTGGAGGACCGTGACCGAGCGTTGCTTTCTCAGCCTTGCGCGCGGCATTACTCCCCCCTTTAAAAGTGCATCGCCCCGATGCAGTGTAAAACAAATCAAAATAAAAAAGAACGATAAACTAAAGAGTCTTTTGGAGCACAAAAGGTCCACAGTCCTATCGAGCGTAGTACGGCTTCAGGCGCACGACGTGGACGACCTCAGGTCGTGGTGGGCGGCGTGACGATGTTCGTGTTCCGTCGGGCATCACCTCGTAGTTCAGTTCGCCGAGGCGACGAAGTACCTTGTATGGTCCAAAGTACCGTTTCAGCAGTTTCTCACTGAGGCCGCGGCGACGGATGGGCGTCCATACCCACACCCTATCTCCGGGCTGGAAGTGGACGTCCCTGCGACGAAGGTTGTAGCGGCCGGCGTCGACGCGTTGCTGGTCTTGAATCAGGAGTCGGGCGAGCTGGCGAACTTCTTCGGCGCGTTGAGCAACCGCCTGGGCGTCGTCGCTCTCGTTGTCAGATGGCTCATGGGGCAGCATGGCGTCCAGCATGGTCGTTACCTTCCGACCATGTACCAGCTGGAAAGGGGTGAATCCAGTGGTCTCTTGAACCGCCGTATTGTAGGCGAACGTGACGTAGGGCAGCACCTCGTCCCACGTCTTGTGCTCTACGTCGGCGTACATAGAGATCATATCGGCGATTGTCTTGTTGAGTCGCTCCGTCAGCCCGTTGGTCTGCGGGTGGTACGCTGTGGTGCGGCGATGGCTGGTGTGGCTGAGACGAAGGACTTCTTGCGTCAGCTGGGCCATGAATGATGATCCACGATCTGATATCAGGACTTCGGGAGCGCCGTGCCGGAGGACGATGGATTCAATGAAAAACTTGGCAACTTCCACAGCAGTTCCGGAAGGAAGGGCTTTCGTTTCGGCATACCGCGTGAGATAATCTGTGGCGACGATGATCCAGCGATTTCCCGACGTCGACGGCGGAAAAGGGCCAAGTAGATCCATTCCGATCTGCTGGAAGGGTGCTGTTGGCGGAGGAATTGACTGCAAGAGTCCGGCCGGCCTCGTCGGAGGTTTCTTTCGTCGCTGGCATTCATGACATGATCGCGTGTACAGGTGGACGGTTTTGGGGAGCTTGGGCCAGTAATACTTTTCACGAATACGTGCCAGGGTCCGGCTGTAACCAAGGTGTCCGGACGTCGGGTCGTCGTGGCAGGCTTGAAAGATCTCTTCCCGAAGGTCGGTCGGGATTACCAGCAGCCATGGCGAGTTGTTGTTCCCGAAGTTCTCTTTGTAGAGTACACCTTGTCTAATGGCGAAGGTCGGCAGCGCTCGTGAAAAAACACGTGGCATCGCACTCCCGCGCCCTTCCAGGTGCTCTATTAGTGCGCGCAGCTCAGGATCGTCTCGTTGACGCCGGGCCATGTCGTCGATGTTCACTGCGCCCAGAAAACACTCGTCGTCATCGTCGTCGCTGCTGCCGGAAGGTGTTGCGACGGGAGCTCTGGACAGGCAGTCGGCGTCGCTGTGCTTGCGGCCTGACTTGTAGACGACGGTCATGTTGAACTCTTGTAGTCGGAGACTCCACCGCGCGAGGCGTCCTGACGGGTCCTTGAGGTTCGCAAGCCAGCAGAGCGAGTGGTGGTCCGTGACTCCCCTCACCGGAGAACACAAACTCCAGCTGAACGCTGACACCCCTACCCCCCTCACCGGAGAACACAAACTCCAGCTGAACGCTGACACCGCATTCAGTTAAGTAATTCGAGCGCTGAGTCATTGTATTTATTGTCCCCATCTGTGTACTTCTAAGGTTAACCGCTCGGGGTGCCACGGTCTGATCTCCCCAATAGGCCAAGATGTCTTGAAACCTCTTGTAGTCGTTTATAAAATGTCATACTGCACTCTCTTTTTGGGGCTGCAAGGCTTCTTATAAAATCTCTTAGACGTTTTAAAGGCAGCTACAAGACATATTCTAAAATGTCTCATGACGTTTAAGGCCCATTCACACACTTGCATTTTACTACAACCTAATGAAACAAGACTGGTTCTTAAGCCTTTTGTGACGGCTTACGACCAGCTGCGTAGCAGCGCATCCGGTCGTAAGCCATTGCAAGAGGCTTTAAAACCGGTCTTGTCTCAGCCAGCCGTATTCGGCCGCAAGTGTGTGAACGGGCCTTTAAACAATAGCTACAAGACGTCCCTTAGATGTCTTGGGAAGACATTATATAGCCCAAGGTGTCTTGAAACCTCTTGCAGATGCCATAATGCACCCTCCTTCTTGTGCTTTAAAGGCCCGTTCACACACTTGTGACTCTAAGAACCGAGTGCTTTGAATCCTCTTAAAGGGATTGTCCGGTCAAATTTTGTATTCGAGAAAACAATTGAATATCATTGTTATTGCCTCGAGAAGCATCGTTCGTGCAATATCCGAATTTTATATGCCCCTCTGCGTGAGTAATTGAATTTATACTGCTCCAATCGCATTCTAGCGTAAACGCTGCTTTCGTAGGCAACATTGAAGCTCTGACGTCACAAAACACAAAGCGAGCATTTTTGTCTCGTTGTTTGCCTGCGAGTGAACGCCAGAGCGTGCTTCGTTTTTGTTGTTGTGCGCGACTTGTTTTGTGGTTGGGTGAGATTTTTGTTGCGCGGTTGGGTGCCACAACCACCGGGCAGCACATGCGAGCCAAGACATGACTAGAGCACTATATAGCTCCTTCGGAGCAGAGTAGCGCAATCTAGAACGCCGCCTCTCGGCGACTAGCGGCGAACGCCCGGAGGTTCCAACTGCGGTCAGAAATGCATGGAGAACGTGAGAAAATCGTTGTTTCTTCAGTAATGTGGGAATGTACGGAATGGCAATCGTTTTTGACATAATAATGGAACATTTTAGAATAATTTGCGCTAAGTTTTGTGCCCCGAAAGGACCTGACTTTTTCTAAAAAATTGCTTGAGCGGCATCATGCAGCAGACGACACGGCGACGTCACACCATTCACGTGACCCGCTCTGGCCAACCCGAAAAGCCCATCTCCGCTGCGAGCAAAAATCGTCTGCTTCAAACGCCATTGCCTTGGAAATTGCCTTCTCAAAATTTGCACATGCATCCGATATTATTAAAACTTTGATAAAGTGTTTAGTGCTTTACTAACTTCACGACAGGCTAGTTTTGAAAAGTGTGAACTCGCCGTTCATTTTTTAATCAGCCGTGTTGTATCGATCTCCATGTATTCTCCCATAGGGCGGGCCGCCTCCTGGAACCCTGAGTACCACGTGACTCGCGCCGAGCCGCTCTGTCGGCCCTGTTGTCGGCAAAACACGGAGTTCAAAGGATTGCGCTACTCTGCTCCGTAGGAGCTATATAGTGCTCTAGACATGACGTTCCACACTTTTCCGCGAGACGTGCAGTGACGAGCAAAGTGGATCGCCGTCGTGCATAGGGACTGGGTTCCCGTCCAGATCGAGATCCTGCGTATGCAGCAATCATCTCACAGAAGAAAGCTACGAGCTGAGCTCTCAGCGGACAGAAGGCTTGTAAGCTGAGGTGTGATGCTGTGCCAACGATATTAAACTACGTCCACCCACTCCTCGCCCAAATCGGATCAGTCAATTTAGGTCTGTTCGATTCGCCTGAACCGGCTGAACTAGTTCGGCAGTGCAGGAACTGGCGCATTCGATTCAACCGGAAGTTGCACGACCGCTGCACTGGCGCGTTCGATTCATCCCAGTTCTGGACGAGTTCAGACCCAGTTCCTCAAAATCTTGCACCGGCTCCGGACTCGGTTCAGCGTCCGTGCATAAGCAGACGACAAGAGCAGACGGCGATAGCAGAACTCCTCGTAGCTATGATTCACCAAACTCGTCCAAGTCAAGTGACGACATGCGTTTGAACGGTTCGCCGTTTGCCTTCGACCCGCGCGCCTCTGAGGGAATGACCCGCAGCCTCATCACCGATCCAGTGGATCCGCCGAAATGTGTACCCAGATGCCGCTTCGTGTACCTAAGTGCCGCTTTAGAGGCGAAAACTGCATCCTTTGCTTTGCAAGCGCCCCTAGTTCGATCGGCGTCCGTCGCAATTGTGTTGGCGCGAAACGGCATACGTTTGCTTGAAGCTTATGGCTGTCTGCGAGTAATATCCTGCTAAAAGGCGTGCCTTTTTTTTGCACGTGCTTGGGAACTGCATTAAAAGAGCCGTATTTCAGTAGGGTACTGCCTAGGAGACTACATAATTCGAAACAAAACACAAGACATCCATCGACCAACGCTTGTTATCCCGACCATCCGACAAACCTTTGCGTTTTGTGACGTCACGCAGCCCCTACGGATGTCAGCCATTGACACTGGTGAAATTCGAGGTGCAGTTTCGTGCATAGGATCATGAAATGTTTAATTACTAACGGGAGATCATATATCAAAATAAGAATGACGTTTGTCTATATGAAGGCTCCCTCGACGTAACGAGCGCAAGAACTTAAGTACTTCCGGTTTCGACCGGACAATCCCTTTAAAATTTCTTAGAACGAAAGAATGGACTGGCACGCTGGCACCATCTATGTGGTGAACCTGGAACTGCATTTCACTAGAGCGAAGGTTTTGCGGGATTTCCGAGGTCAAATGTGCGTAATACTTATGAGGAGTAGTCATTTATGACGTTGACAAAAGTTTTTCGAGGCAAGAAAGAAAGGATGATGCGCGACAGAAATAGAAAATATGAGGGACCGCTAAGTTTCCACTCCTACCCAATAGATGGCGCCAGTGTGTCCTCTCGTCTAACTCTACTCTCGTTTAGAGGATGCGCCTTCAGGCAGCTGTGCATGGGCGCCGCCATTACCGACCTTCAGTTTTTGTTTCCTCTTATTCCGTTCACTTCACTAGGTTCTACTCTGTCCTCCCCAGCATAGGCCTTTGTGCAGGCTCGTCAACGCCCGCTTCAGTGACTCGGCATCTCGGTAAGATGAGAGAAGGTCGGCAATGGCGGCTCAATCTGGCGCTTGTTTAAAGCGTCTATACACCTTTCCAAGAAACACTCGACCCCAGGGGCACCGAACCGTTTTCGAGCCCACAGTGACTGGGTTTGAGGCTAGACTGTCGCCGGCGTCTCTGTTAACCCTAACCGAGTTGACTGTGATTTCCATAGGCGCAGCCTGAGTAGGCGCACTTTTAAACACTGCTTGCGGCTAAATTCTTGTATTTTCCCGCTGTATTTTGTGTTTCATGGTGCATGTATTTTCCCGAAATCATTAAAGCATTGTACCACATTTGAAAAAAAAAAAAATATATATAAATAAAAAACAACAAAAAAACATGGAAACTATTTTTGCTGGGTAAGCGCGTGACAGAACGAATTCGACTGGAATGTATAGGTCTAGTTCTTTTTCTTTTTTTTTTTTTTACGATAAGTTTTGACGGCGCCGCAGGATTAGCCGCGTGTCAAACAACAATATGCTTAGTTGTCGAAAATAATTTACAACAGAAGATAGCCGAAAGGCATGCATTTTTCAGGTTCACAAATAAAGTGTTTACCGATGGACAGAACACGGACATACGATTAAGCAAGCAAGCAAGTACGTACCTCACGATGCAGCGTTATCTGAAAAGAATTTATTTGAGAAAGATAACACAATCACAGTCGATGGCAGTCACATCTTGAAGATCAGACGGAATCCAAGATGACTTCGTTTTGGGGCACGTTTTGGGGAAAGCTCCCTTTTTTCACAACACCAAGGCAAAGGAATGAACGCGACTGACCTTATCCCACCACCGTGTTCCTGCCCCAACCCGGACAATTACCAGTTCTGGCGAATGGTACTTACCTGAAGTTAGAGCGGGAATTGTACGAAGCCTAACTATTTTGGGAGATGAATGAGGGTTCTACGCGGATTATCTCTTGGAGGGGGGAGAACAATGTTCACAAAATCGCGTCGAGGGCCGTTCGACGTCCTTCACCTCCCTCATTTCCCGTTAATGTCAAGCAGAAAAGCTTGAATGGCAGGCACTTACCAGCTCTGTTTCTCGCAATGAAAGATAACACAAAAAGGGTAGGCAAAACACATAAAAAAAAAAAATGAAGTAGAAACTTTTAAGAGGGGCTAGAAAACATTGAATGCAAAACCGTAAAAACGGAGGTAGAGAACAGCGCTGAGTGGCTCTTCACAGTCCAAGAGAGGCAGAAAGTTTCTAGCTGATAGAGGGCGCAAGAGTCGCACCAGCCACATCAGCATCAGCAACATGGCGGCGGCCTAGGAGCGTTTTTTGGAGAACCAATCTGGAGATTTATCAAAACTGAAAAGGATGCTAATGAAGTACCGCTGGTATGCTGACGAATATGGGGTTCTGATGTGCGATATAGTGACTTTCACGTGGCTTAGTGGAAATTAGAGCTCCTGGGTAGGCTGCCTGCAGGCGCCAGAGCTGCGCTTTCATTCCCGTAGCGCCGTCTTTCTTGCACGGCATGTTGATCCTTCTCCTCACGTGACTGAATTCGGCGAATAGCGGCTCTTGCGTTCAAGGCGCGCGGCGTACTCAAAAGCAGGGGAACGTACGCCAGGGCGCGTGCAACGACTACAATCAAACCTCATTATATCGAACACGGATATATAGAATTATTGCTTATATCGAATCATTGTCGAACTATCATAAGAATTACATGCTTTTTTATTTTTTATAGCAAACTCGGTCTGTTAAAAAGTGAATATATTGAACTTCGCAGTGCCGGAAAGCTGCACTCCAGAGACAGGCGGCAGGCTTTCCCGCAGCACATCGGAGGATACGGCGGGCTTTCCCGCGGCACATCGTAGGATAGCGGTGGCGCAGCAGGCATTTGCGACTTTCAGTCAGCTCCAATCGTATCACCAGCATCGTACTTTTTTTGCCCTGTGCGTGGCTCCCTCAGTTTCGTTCCTCCAGGTTCGTTCCTCCGGCGTTGCTTCAACAGCATTGGCGTACTGATGGCAACAAACGTAAAGAAATGTATATCGCTGACGTTTGCGACGAAGCTTGAGATCATGCGCCGCGTTGAAAAAGGAGAAAAGAAGTCCAGCGTTGTCGAAGCGTACAACACTCCGCGAAGCACTTGGAGCACGCTGCTGAAGACTTAAAGGGATACTTCAACGAAATTTGAAATATTCCTGTCGTGTTCAAAAATAGGTTGAATATGGTCCACAATATCTGTAAATGATAATCACACGTTTGAATTTTGAGCGTGATGGCTGTATTTATCGTTATAAATGGCCCACTCTTGCAAGCGCTCGGAGAAAGCCCAGCAAAGACCACGTGACAGCCAACGCATTCGTGACGTAGGTCGTCTCAAGACGAGCAAAGCTACAGCGAGGCTGACGTCGAGAGTATGGCCTATCGTTCCAGCCACCGAAGCGGCTGCTTTTGTACGAATTTTGAGTGATGGGTTAATCTTCTATAATCTTGTAGGGGGATAATAGCGACTTCTGCGACACACAAAAGGCATTCTCGGGAAGAGGGGAGTTCCTCCTTCCCCTCTTCTCTCGTTGTGGCCGGAGATGAGACACTCACCGTCACTAAAGCAGTCAAGGTTCCTAGAGGGGCATTACAAACGAGGCGTTAGCGACATCCACCAGGTGCTCTTTGCTAATCGTTTAATTCATATTAAAATTCCTTTTCGTGTCTTTTTTAACAAGATATTGGTGTGTTCGATGTGATACTGCTTTTTTGAACACATATAGACCAAAAATTGAGCGCCGGAATTTCGTTGTAGTATCCCTTTAAAGCGACATGAAATAGAAGGCTGAACGAAGCAAACACTCCGGCGCACGCCGTGTTCGGACACCGGCCCAGCACCGGCCTAAGTAAAGGTGGAAAGATCACTTCACATGTGGTTTATGGATGCAAGGGCTCGGAACATTCCGGCGTCGGGGCCGATGATTCAACAGAAAGCAAAGGACTTCGCGTTTATCCACCAAGCACAAAACGTCGCCGGAAGTAGCGGGTGGCTGCAACGCTTCAAAGCCTGTTACGACATTGTCGGGAAGACGGTCTCGCTTTTACGCTGCTACTGCAGTGCAAACGACGGTAGTGGTCTGGCACTGGTGGACTGCTTGGAGACAGTGGAGCGGGCCGTAATAAGTCAACTCCATTAAGCAATCTACGCTGCGGCAGTTTTTTTCGCCGGAATAAATAATTCATCATAACGCTTCACGTGAGTAGTTATTTTTTGCCGCTAGCCTTTTAGTGATTAAATCGCGCTGTACTTTGACGCTTTTCTTGTGTGATTTTTTTTTATATCGAATTTCACTTATATCGAGCTATTTTATGGTCCTCGCACTTTTCGATGTAGCGAGGTTCGACTGTACTTTCCTGCGCAGCCCTTGATCCGGCTCATCACGTGATCGGATCTTGGCGAATAGCGGCGCGGCGGCACGTGGAAAACAGACACGCGACTCTTGCTCCCGTACTCCCACCACACGACGTGGTCGCCCCCGACGATTGCTTGATCGCCGGACACGGCGCCGTGCCAGCCACCAGCGCTGGACCCCCAACTCCCCCTACCCCGCCATCTCCCGGCTGCCCAGTATTTTATAGACCTTTTCCGCTTACTCTCGCCGCCGACCGCCAAGTAGGCATATCCGGTATGGGTGACAAAAAATGGAAGTGCTTCCTCCGACGCCCGTCGGACGAGTGAGGCCTGTGTGGAAATCACTCCTCAGGCCCCAGAAGTGACGTGGACCCGTCGGAGGAGAGACGGCAGTGTGGAAATCACTCCTTCGACGCCGGAAGTAACGTATCACCCAAGGCCCCTGATGTTACCTTTGTTATGATATGTGCCCCACCATGTGCGTCTCGGCTCTTGCGTCTGGCCCTGTAGGCTGTAGTTCCGCCTGCCCCGTACTACCCGTACTGCACGTATGTACTTACCATTCGTTCCTGCCCGCGCTGCCATCGGCTCCAGTCACGCAAGCTATTTTGACTGATTTTCGCACTATTTGAAGCGTTTTGTTTAGCATTTATGCCTCGAGTTTTGGTAGCCGGCGATTCAATGGTGAAGTGCTTGCACCAGTACTTCCCATTGAATAACTGGATGGCTGTTGAGGTTGTGGCGTTTAGTGGCATTAGGATTGAGCAGTTGTTTTCCCAGGCATCTGAGAGGCGGCCCGATTTTTATCTTGTCATCCTGCACGCCGGCACTAACCCCAATATTAGTGCAAGCGTGTACATCGACAAATATCGTCGTCTAGCTGCCCAGATCTGTGAACGCAACCCAATGAGGCGATCGCCTTTTCTGCCGTTCTTCCGAGACAAGAATAGGTCCTGCTCATTAAAATGGCAGCGTAGTCACACTGCAGAGATCCAAGCTCTGAAGTGGATCGGCCGCGACGACTTCCACCCAAGCCGGATGGGCGACAAGGTACGAAAGTGCAATATGTCGCTGCACTAAAGAGCGCGAATATAGGACGGCGACGATTGCCAGGATCGCCGTAAAAAGGTGACCTGAAAATTGACCGTCGGACGTGGCGAGCTAGAATGCTGGTTGGATCCAGCACTGTACAAAATGGAAGGTTGACCAGTCTTTATTGTCAAACACCGAGTATGAAAATAAATAATAGGTTGGGTGAAGTCCACGTTTCCGGGTGGAAGAAAGCGTAGTGCAGCTCTGTGAGGAACGCTTCAGCAGTGGCGTACCAACTTGCTTTTGAGTGGGGAGCAAAGCAGACACACACCCCTCCTCTCCAGGGCCGGGGGCAGTGCCCTTGGTATCCCTTGGGCGCCGCCGGCCAGTGTTTGCTCTGCCCAGTGGCTGCTGTTTCCGGAGGGGCAAAACATGCTTTGCCCCCCCCCCCCCCCTCCCACCCCACACACTCTGAAAACTGGGGGGCGGGGGGGGCAAGCACGCCCTTGCTTTCCCGGTTGGTACGCCCATGCGCTTCAGCTGTCTCGTGAGCCAGTTGCGACGATTTAATCGTCCTTTCAGAGCTAGCATTCGTGCGAGGTGAAAGATTAGCCGCTAGCATCTGTCAGCATCAGTGAAGTCCTCAGCTTTTCTTCCCCTCGCTTGAAGAAAGGTGCTCACCCAAGTTTCCGCATTGCACAGGTGAAGTCCTGATAGGACGCGGCAGCGCTCCCACCCAGCAAGTCGCAACAGTCAAACATTTTCGAGGTAGACTTCCCGCCATTTTAACTATTGTGCCCTGCGCAGCGGTTTTCTCTTCCGTCTGGTTTTCCCTAGGTGCCGAGAAGCTTCCAACGCAGACCTCGGTTAAAGAGGCTGAACTGCGTGCAATTTTAGCCGCAGCCAAAGATATCCGTGAAAGAATCGACCCAGGTAACAGGGCCTGGATCTTCACAGACTCTCAGACGGCACTGAAAGCTTGACGCAGCTGCAGAACGAGAGGCAGAACGGTCAAGAAGATCAAGAATATTGCGGAGGAGCTCAGGAAGCTGGATTCCAACATAACGATCGAGTGGCTACCCGGACACAACGATATCCCGGGGAACGAGAGGGCTCACCAGGCCGCAGCGGAGGCAGCTAGCAGCACCAGCTCCGCGCCAGGCCTTACCTCTCGAGTCGAAACGACGAATGAAATGTCAATAGACCCAGATGAAATGGCCGAGCAAGCCAAAGAAGGGAGGAAACTGTACCTGAAGGTTCTTCTGCTAAGAGAGGAAGACCCGATACCACCAGGGTACACGAGATGGGAGACGGTTCGGCTACGGCGAATCAGGACAGGGACGGCACTAACTACGGCGAAAAAAGCATCCTTCGGACTGAAGGACCACGAGGACCCAACGTGCAAGACATGCACAGAGGGATCCATGGCAACGACCAAACACGTGCTCTGGGAATGCAAAGGCCTGGAAGACTTTAGAGTAGAGTCATGGGACTCGCTACCCAGCGAGAAAAGGCCCACGAACCTTGAAGACTGGACCCACCCCAAGGGACAGCCGCAGCACAGAAAAGAAATCCTGGACTCCCTGATCAGCTACATCAGGGACTCTGGGGTCCATCTCTTCATCTAGATTTATTCATTGTCACTTACCCTTTCCTATAAATCCCTACATTCCTTTTCCCTCTCGCCTCAGGGACACCAACCCATAGACGAGTGAACCTTTCATTAAATAAATACATGTTCTCTCTCTCTCTCTCTCTCCCTAGGTGCCCTCCGATTGCTCAAGTGCATCTTTCTGTCCTCGAAGTACGTACATACCCCAACTGGGAATGTGAAAACCATTTAAACTCCAACTCCAAACGTCTTACTGGGACCGGTTGGCATCTCAACTGGTTTCAACTGGGACTAACAGGTCCCCAGTTCAGCCCTACTCGTTCCCCAACTGGGCTTGGTCGATTCAGTTGACTCCCGATTGGGAATGGTTCAAGCCATTTGACCTTTCAGCTAGTCCTAGTTGGACTCCTATTTGTTCCAGCTGATTCCAACTTGGGATCAGCTAGTACCAGTTGAAACCAGTTGAGATGCCAACCGCTCCCAGTTCATGGAGAATAGAAGGGTACGGGAGGGCATGACGTCAGCCGCGTAGCCTCCACAAGCCAAGCTCCCTTGACGCCTCGCCTCTTTCTCATTTTCCTTCTTACTTTCCTCACTTATCAGCCCAATATGACCACATCACGTGACCGTAGCTAGCCTTCGTCTAGCCTTTGATCTGATAAAACCTACCAGACAAAGCGTGCGCAAGCCTGCAAGGAATCCTCCTACAATCAACCATCCATCTCGCACGTGACATGTCACGCGCACCAATCGCTAGAGAGATATGCGGTCACACTGGGCACAATATCGTTTACACTTTTAGAGCGCAGCTCTTAGGGGCCCGTTTCCGGCTTGAGCGGCGTCGGCGTCGCCGTTGGCGTCGCCGTCGGCGTCGCCGTCGCCGTCGGCGTCGCCGTCGGCGTAACCGCGCGGTGCATCATGAGAAATGTCCCATAATGCACCGCGCGAGCCCCCCACCTGGGTCACGTGACTTCGTGGGGGGCACGTGACCCCCCCGAGGTCACGTGACCCCCGAAGTCACGTGACTCCCCTGAGGTCACGTGACCCCCTCCTCGAGGTCGTGACTCCCCTGAGGTCACGTGACCCCCTCCTCGAGGTCACGTGACCCCCGCCGATGTCGCGTGACCCCCCGATGACGTCATCGACACTGATGACGTCACCGGCATCCACATCGTCATCGTCATCATCACTGATGACGTCATCAGTGACGATGACGATGCGGATGCCGGTGACGTCATCAGTGATGATGACGATGTGGATGCCGGTGACGTCATCAGTGATGATGACGATGACGATGTGGATGCCGGTGACGTCATCAGTGATGATGACGTCATCATTGACGATGACGATGTGGATGCCGGTGACGTCATCAGTGATGATGACGATGAAGACGTGTATGCCGGTGACGTCATCAGTGATGATGACGATGACGATGCGGATGCCGGTGACGTCATCAGTGATGATGACGATGACGATGTGGATGCCGGTGACGTCATCAGTGATGATGACGATGACGATGTGGATGCCGGTGACGTCATCAGTGATGATGATGATGACGATGAGGATGCCGGTGACGTTACCGACATCCGCATCGTCATCGTCATCATCACTGATGACGTCATCAGTGACGTCACTGATGTTGTCACCGGCATCCGCATCGTCATCGTCATCATCACTGATGACGTCGTCAGCGACGTCACTGATGACGTCACCGACATTCTCAACGTCATCGTCATCATCACTGGTGAAGTCATCAGTGACGTCACTAATGACGTCATCGGTACCCGCATCGTCATCGTCACTGATGACATCATCAGTGACGTCAGTGATGACATCATCGGCATTGGGGGTCACGTGACCCCCAAGGTCACGTGACCCCCCAAGGTCACGTGACTTCCCCCCTGGTTAGTCTAACCCCCCCCCCCCCAGCGCCCTTCCCTCCTCCTCCTCAAGAGCTGCGCTCTAATTCGGCGTTACAGGGAGTTGTAAGCGGCTTTCACTTTTTTTAAGACTAGGCTTCACCAAGTCTTTATCTGTGAAACCACTTTATCTGTGAAACTTCCTTAACTTCACTTTATGTATCTGTGAAATCTTCCTTAACAATTTGAACGACTGAGGTGGGCTCCAGCTGAAAAGGTTGGGCTGACAGTCAACTTTGGTGCTAATGTCAAGTACTGTGTGCAGGTCCTCGCTGTGTCATGGGCAAGCAAGTGCGGAACATCCTGGAGAAGATGGCCAGGGTCAGGGTCCAGCAGGACCCCAAGGAGACAATGCCAAAGCAATAGCGCCAGTGACACCATCTTTGTGTCATGGCGCAGGCACGTGGGTCGAAGCTACTGCAGCTGGCTCTACTTGCTCGAGCGGAGCCGGTTGCGATAACGCCAATCCACGTGCCAGGCCGCAGGTACACAAAAGAAAGAGCGGAACAATGACTTCACCGGCGCTCTTGCACAGTGTTTCAGGTTCAGTTTGATGCCGTGTATCAGGGTGCCATTTCTGGACCCAGTAGTGCCTACTAGAAATTTCTTTATCAAAATTTGACTGCACTGTTAGAACATATTGAGGTTAAGCTTCAATGGACCTTTTTTCAGTAAGCTTCTGGGCATGCGTACACTCCCGCTGTCGCCATTTTTATAGGATACAGGTACGCGGTGCCCTGCAAAATCGACAGAAACATCGTCAGCATCAATCTTTGTGCGTATTTAGGCGATTTTGACACTTTGTTTTTTAGTATCGGCAGTATGGGGTATAAACAGCACTGAAAACCGATACGACGCAGTGCTAATGCGTTTTGATGGGCGGAAGCATGTTGGGCTGCTCTTCTATTGTACTTTGCAGACAGCGCTCGTTACTTGAAAAAAGGTTCATTTCCCAAAAGCAATTTGTGTCCTCAAGTGAAAAATTAAAAAAAGTTAATGAAATAATTTTAGTTTCTTAGCTATCTAATTATTTGCCTTTTTCTAGTGGCCACCATGGCCTTGTGATGTTGACTCTAGATGTTTTAATTTTTTTAATTGAGATGACCATCATATTGATACTGTGTTAATTGATCCATTTCTCGAGCTCTGCAGACATTGAATGGTGAAATATCCATCACAGTCAGTTGGCTAATGAGCTAAAATTTGTCAATTAACGTTTTCATTACTAGCTCTACAACTACTTCTCAATTATTAAACATGACATGGCCCTTTGTTCTAATAGTGTTAACTTTTCACTGTTGATGTATGATGCTTTTAATCTTCTTTTTTATTTAATTTAGGCCTCTCGGCTAGGTTGTCAGCCACCCGAGAATGGCTGGGGAGCGCATTCTCGGGTGGCCGATAGAGAAATGTTCTGTGCTAGGAAGTTGTGTAGGATGATAATTGGGGTTTAATGGTTTAACAAAAGCTTGGGGCCATATTGTGCCAATGAAGTTGTGTAAGCAACTTCCTAACACAGGATAACCGTTCGGGCCCTTGGACCACCAGGCTTTTTCGTGTTAGAACTTATTGAAGAGTGTTGTGTGAAGCAGCGAACCAGGCCTACGCAGGGGCTAATGATTTTGTTGGGTTTGAAGTCTCGAACAGTAGACTGCCTTTTAAGCTTACAATATTGGCTATGATTTATTGTCTCACTCTGCTGCATGTGAGCCACCATGCAGGCTGATTTGCATATTGTTAACGTTTCATTTTTGCTGATAGATTCAGCATCAATTATGGCAAAATCAAAAAGAAGAAAGCTTATTTGGTTTCCCAATTGTGACATTCTTGATCTAAAAAACATTATAGCTTATTTGGTTTCGCAATTGTGTCATTCTGGATCTAAAAAACATTATAGCATCATCTTTCCCGTGCCGAACAGGTTATGTTGCTGCATTATCTCAGGGTGCCTACCTAGTTATCTCTTCAGAATTCTCAGACTTTTCCAGCAGTTTCGTTAATCTGACCATATAGTTATTCTGTAGAGATTGCCTTTATTTGTGTCAAGGCGATGGCTGGGGAAATTATAGCAAAACGTTTGTGGGCCTCACATCTGGTAATAAGAAGGCTCCAAATACGAGGCAAGCTTGATGCCTCGAAAACTGAGAAAGTTGCTACTTGTGCAAATCGGCTCTTAAGAAACCAACAACTAAGCAATACTGTACAGTCTGAGGATTCTTTCCAAGTCTGAAGTGAGACGGGGAAATCGGAATTTTGTGTTATGATGCGAATAAATTGTTTCGCATTACAAATCAGTTTCGATGTCGTTCACTTACAGTTGGTGGGGTGCCAATTTGTCTTATATTTTAGTAATAACACACTGCATCTGATATCAGTCCTGCCCCAACAATAGCTAGCGCACATGGGACCCTTTTTCTGGTACTCGACAAAGAATGCCTGGCGCTTCTCTGCGTGCACCAGAGCAATGCAAGAAAGCTAACCACGAGAGCGCTGGCGTTTCTCCGCGTGCACCGGCGCAGCGTGGGAAAAGTTACCAAAAGGGAGCTGGTGCTTTCCGCATGCACCGGTGCAATGTAGAACGGCTTACCGCGAGAGAACATGCGCTTCACCGCGTGCACCGGGGCAATGAAAGAAAGCTAACCACAAGACTGCTGGCGTTTCTCCGCGTGCACCGGTGCAACGTGGGAAAGGTTACCAAGAGGGAGCTGGTGCTTTCCGCATACACCGGTGCAATGTGGGAAGGCTTACGGGAGAGCCCATGCGCTTCTCCGCGTGCACTGGTGACATCCTACTTTGTGGCTGCTGGCCCAGATAACTAACAATGCGTCGGTTCTCCTGCAAGAATGACAGTCGCTTCCAGCAATTCTTGTATTGGAGCCAAAGCAGCAATTATTAGAGAGTATTAGCTTACCGCCTACCGGGCGACCGGGGGGTTACCGCGACCGTCACTGCAGAACTGCGCATGCGCCAATTATGCCACGCTACTCGGTTTACCGCGTTTACCGTCAATGGCGACTGCCGGGCATCGGCTCCGACGGCCGGCGTAGACTAATCACTTACTGTTTTGGAATGGCGGGGGAGGCGTCTAGAAACAATCGTCGCACCACATAACATGGGAAAGGGCAAGTGAAGCGGCTCTGGTTGGCCTATAAAGGCTTTCGCCTACCCGAGGTCCATAGCAAAAATCCGGGCTTCCATGGCCGCCGGACAGGCCGGTTGAATAGATGGATGGTAACTGCTATGCCCCTTGTTTCGGGCGGCAACCTGAGCCACCTAGCCGACATTAGAGACTGGTGCTGATGGCAATGGAGCTGCGAATGCAAACAAGCAGCGTACAGGATGATGCTGTTTGCTTGCATTCGTGGGAGAACGGTGGCCGAGTGGGCTAACGCACCACTAGTGCCACTAAATAAGCTACGCTTCAGAGTAACGACACTTGGCCATATTGTGTCTTAAAATCATGGTTCCCAGTTATCTGAGGCTTTATCTGAAATCACAGAAAATGCTTTTCCGCCCTCCACAAATGTTTAAACCGTTCGCGACAGAGCAAAGCAATATTACATGACCTTCCTAACACCGAATCTAATGCTGAGGAAGTCGCACTTTTGAATCATGACGATCGGCCGTTGCGTCTGCTCTGCATACGAGCCAAAATGGCGGCGCCCACAACAATGCCGGGGAATGGAGTGCCGATACTCTAAACGCAGCTTATTTAGTGGCTCTACGCACCACAGCTCGGAGCACGTGTAGCGAAAGCTCGCGCTGCAGAACTCAGAGCACTGGGTTCAAATCCCCGTCCCTGCCCGGTTCGATCTGGACGAGCATCGTACCGGCTGCGTTCGTATAACCATGACTGGTGGTGCACGTTAAAGACTCCAGGTTTTCGGTCGTACCAAGGAAGTACCACTATAACTACTCGTAATGAGGAAAATATTTTTTAAAAGTGGCTTTTTATGCGGCATTTGTCCAAATAAATGTACCGCTTTAAAAACGAACCACGCCGGTATTCACTATCATCATCATGACTTTTTCCAGCCGTTGGAGAAAGAAGAAACTTCCATAGGCGCGGTCAGGCGCGGTTACGGTATGCTAAAACGTTCTTTACCCGCTACGCTCTCGGTCCGGTACCGGCTCGATGGTCGCGGTCGCTGTAACCCCGGCGGTCGCCCGGTACGCGGTAAGCTAAAACTCTCTATTGTCTTCGTCGCCAACTTTTTTTATCTTTTTAGTCATGTGGCCTTTGGGCCTGCTGCATCTGGTCGCGATGATCGCCTCCTGGGAATCTGTGAAAATTCTGGCTTTACTTGCCGTCACTAAGATGCTCAGGAGGTATTCGATCGCCGCAAGAATCGCCCTGAGCTCGGCTTCTTTGACGGATGTGCCCTCCGGTAGCGCTTCGGCCCACCTCTTGTTCCTTCTTGGGTCGTGCCATGCTGCTGCTGAGGCTCACTCGGTCCTTGCTGCGTCTGTATAGTGTATCTCGTCGCCCCTTCCATGTTTCTCGCACCAAGCTGCATGTAGTCTAGCAGCCCTTGCCTTGTTCTCTTCGTTTAGGGCTTTAGGGAGTGGCCGGTGGTATGCGACTGCCTCATCTTGCCATGGCGGAAGGGGTTCTTCAAGTGGGGGTTTGTTCCCTGTGTCCAACCCCAAATCCTCTAGAATTTGGCGACCTTGCCTGGGCCGCTCCAGTCGTTAAAATTGAGCGATGTTCTGTGCGTCGGCTCTGTCTTCATTACGGCTCACCTGAGTTTCTTGCCTCAGCTCTTCGAGTGGCGTGTAGTTGGGAAGGCCTGTGATCACCCTCATGGATCGGTGATTCAATCTTTCTAACTCCTTCCACTGCCGCGGGTGAGATTTAGCGAGTTGCAGCTATATAGACCTCTCGACGTGAGCTGGGCTTCAGCCAGAAAACTCGTCGGCGCCCCATGACTTGTTGGTTGTTTTTCTGCTGAGCTTCAAGCCCTGAGCCCGGTTTTACTCTATTTCTGGGAGCCATTTCGTACTTTTTGCCGTTTCCTCGAAGGTGACTTCGAGGATTTTGATCTGTTGTTTTCTGCCAGTCTCTTGCCCGTTTATCTTGATTCGTACCGATTTGGCGATTCCTTCCCGATGGTCTCAGGGCCTGGCTACTACCATGTATTGTGTCTTCTCAGGTGACGCTTCCATTCTGAACTCCTTGAGATACTCCAGGAATCGTTCTATGCCGCGTTGCATCGTCCATTCCTGCTCACCCAAGGATCCGCCGCGGGCCCAGAGCGTCACGTCGTCAGCGTATACGGTGAAACCTAGTCCTTCAATCGTTTGAAGTCGGGTCGGAAGACCTGCCATCACCATGCTGAAGAGGACCGGCGATATCACTGCCCCCTGCGGTACTCCTCTACCTTTCGGTGTCTGGAGATCTTTGGTGTCTCCTATTTTCACCTGGAAGTTTCTATTGCGCAGGAAGTCCTCTATAAAAATCAGGGCCTTTCCTCGAATGCCACATGCCTTGGCTCCTGTAGCTACGGCCCAATGAGTGACAGCGTCAAAATCCTTTCGGATGTCGAGATCAACGACAAGTCGCGGATCTTGTTTATTCTTGTCGGCCATAACCTCTTTGTAGAGAAGTTTGAGGCTGCCATGGGTACCCATTGCCTCCCGAAAGCCCGTCTGTCTGGGATCTAGGCACTCGCGCTTCTCCAAGTACCACTAAATTGTCCTGAGTACAATCTTCTCTATCGTCTTTCCAACGTTAGATGTCAGGGAAACCGGTCTCAGATTTTCAATTTGATCGAGGGGTTTGTCAGGTTTGGGTATCCGAGTCACCCAGGACAGCTTCCAATCCTCCAGCAGTCTCCCCAATTTTCAGACCTGATTATATTTTTCCAGGAGTCTTTTATAGGCTTCTTCCGGAAGATTTCTGAGTGCTTGACAAGTGACCCCGTCCGGGCCGGGGGCGCTGTTGGTGTTTGTTGTGAAGATCGCTTCTATGAGTTCTCTCATGCCAAGCTCATCTTCCATCCCAGCTTGTAGTGGCATGTCCAAGTCTTCGGCCGTTGCTCTGGGGGTCGTCGGTGCTCCGTCGTGGGGAAAAAGAAGTTCATCGGCCTTGATTGCGAACTCCTCCTCGCTTATGTTTAACTTAAAGGCCGCTGTACAAACGGGACGTTCTGCAGGGAAGAACCTTCTCTCCCGAAGCTGGAGACGGGGAGGGAAAGGGCCAGCGTTGGGTGGAAAGGGTGTCTAGAGAAGGGGATTAGCCTCGGGGCGAGGCCATCCTCTCGAGAAGGAGTGGGGACGGAACATAGCTGCCGTTGGGGTTCCGGCTACCAGGTGGAAGATAAGCTTGTCAAACGGCGACCTCGGATGCGAGGACGGGCACGTCAGAGAATTTGAAAATAGCTGCTTGATTAGCCGGACGACCCAGTGCGGTCTACTGGCTCTAGAAGGTGACTCGGATGAAGAAAACTCGTTTTGCTCCAAAACTCAAAACGCATTCTGGAACGTGAACTCTTGCCACAAATAAAAATAACACATACATGAAAAACTACGAAGGCACATAAGCTTTCTCCTATGATGTGAAAATGCGCGAGCATTACAGGCAGAGTTATGTTGGCGCAACTTGCAATAAAGAAAGAAAAAAAAAAGTTATGTCGGCGCAACTAGGCGCAACGAATAGCGCGCTAGTTTCACGATCAAGAGGGCCTAGCTTCGAAACCGGGCAGGGGATGATTTTTTCTCGTGTTCTTTTTTTATTTCGTTTATTTTTTTTTTGCTCGGTCACGTGACAATAAAAATTACATGAACAAAATTTTTTTTGGCCACGTCGCCAGGGATTTTTTTTATTATTATTACTTCTCCTTTTCTTCTGTCTTTTTTTTTTTCCTTTTTTTCGGTTTACGCTCCCTTTTGCAAAACTCTTTGGACCTATTTCGCGTTACATTAGCGTTAGCCAAATCATTTTATTTATGGCAGGGAATTCTGCCGTACGTATCTTATGTTACTATTACCAACCCTGGCTTACAATACGCATAGAGAATTTCGTCCGGCAACCAGTTTGGGAATGACGAGGCCAAATTTGTGTTATAATGTTTTTGAGGTATAAGCATAATTTCGGCCTCATTATCCGTCGGTCTCTATGGTTGGCTCTTCAAGTATCTTTTGGGAAGGCAGACGACTGGCATTTTTAGTGTGCACGTGTGTCGACCAGAGTGAACATTGCTGAAGCGCCTCCAGTGTCATTTTGGCCGTAAATAACTGGAGGCCCCGGGCAAACCCACCCAATGTAGAAAAGTATCTACCTTTCTCGTTTCATAGAGAGCTATGAAAGGGACGAATCCCAGCCGAGTCAAACTAGAGGCTTGCAAACGCAATCGTGTTGACAATAGCTCCAAGGAGTTTGTATGACTCTCTCTGGCAGTGTGCAGAGGGTAAAGGCACGGAGTTAATATATGCTTTTGCCTAGTCACCTCGCGAACGGTTGCATGGGTATTCGCTGCAGTGATTCCTTTCGCTTTGTTTTATTACCGGGATTATAGCTTGATTTCTGTGTTCCTAATTTCATAGACAGAACGAAATCGCTTTTCTCGTGTGGCGTCACGGCGGTGAGACAGAAATGAATCAGTGTACCGGAATTCGATACTTGTGCTCGTTCTAGAGCGCTTCTAAAAACCGTGTGATCACGGCTGTCCAATTAACGTCAACAATGCATAAACTGCAGTTACTTGTACTCGTATTGCATCGTGAGGGAACGACTATGACTGGGTAAACAGGAATAGGGAGAATGGGTGCGTGTGATTTGTTGAAGTTCGAATCAACAAATCAAGCTTCAACGAATGCGATAGTATTGCATTCACTGAACCAGCTATATGAGTTTTCAGACGGTATATACCTTCCAAGTATGCGATTCGTGTTCTGCCAGTGGTGCCTCAGCTAAATTAAAAAAGCCAAATCCACGTTAAAAAAAAAAAAAAAAAAGTTTACGGTGACTCGAGCCGCTCCCGCGCCGAATCATGTTTCACGTAAGCGTAATCTTGGGGTCGATGCACGACGAGTTGTCTTCAATCCTAAAAATAGTTTGATTACGATTATTGGCAGCGCTAAGAATTTGAAAGCCAAGCAGTGAAGACAACGGTGTTCTTAGAAATATTATATACATTTTATTTTACACTGTTTGACTACGCTGCCGTCGTTATGTTCTTGAATTATTGGCTAGCTTGTGGCGGACAGGGAAGTCTTGCAGGACCATATGATAGGACCTACACTAAACCTGCCGCACTTCAAAAAATGTTAGTCCAATGCATACAAGCTTGTTCAAGGCGGACGGAGCGTTGCGCGTCCGGCAAAGCGCATACGGTCGCAGCCCGCGGCGTTTTTTTTTTTGTTTTTTTTCGAGCAGCAAAATAATTTTTAGTCAAGCAGCAGGCCCCCTCTTCGGCGGGTTAAGCCGGATTAACGGAGGCGTCTCCTAATCCATTCTCCATGTTGTCCCCTCGGGGGAGGGCGGTAAACAGGTGGGGGAGGGCGGTGAAGGAAGGAAAGGAGGGCAGGAGAGGAGGAAACGCAGAAAAAGTGGAAAGCGCGAACTGTACGGCGGCCTTTAAAGGGGTACTGACGCAACAAAATCATATATTTTTTTATTGTTTGAAAGGATTGAAAACGATGCCTGGACATTACCCTCAAAATTCAAAACTTGGAAATTTAGTATTTGTGAAAAAAAAAAAAAAAAAAACAATTTCCAAATGCCAAATTTGAAGTTCCCGCGCGATCCGCGCCAGTGTAGTGACGTCAAATTTCGAAGGCTCCTGAGAGTCGAGTTTCTTTCGCGCCTCCGCTCCGAAACGTGTCTGCGCGACTCGAAGCGAGGTGCTGGGAGCAGGAGGAGGGCGCCGGTGTCGCGGGAACCACCGTACCAGGAAACCGGTTTCCTGCGTGAGTGCCGTGCTGCCTATCGCTTCGAGCAGACGGCGGTGCCCCGGCGGTGTCACAACCGAAGCTACGATACACCGACACTAAACCCAGTTGTTTTGACCGTTTTACGATTTCCTTTTCGAAGCCTGAGAGGTCGTCGGGCACCTAAAAAAGACCGCTTCGTCCGATTCCCCGACTCACCGATCACCCTCTGCTACATTCGTCGAGCGCCGCTATGTTTTCCGGGCGAGGCTAAAAATCCAGATGGCGACATCACAACGGACAATGGTATTTCAAAAAGAAGGGCCGTAGCGCGTTCGCAATTGCGTTAAAAAAAACATGTTTTACGATTGCCGTTATTAAATGTTAAAGAAATGTCGCCTACAAAGCTTCCGAATTTCATGATTTTTGACGTCACGAATCAAAAGAAGGGAGGAGGCGAAAAGCGGGAGAGCAGTGCGCCAAAAATAAAAAGGCGCGCGCGCGTGTAAGAATTTGTTTTTTCACGATGAGGTTTTTTTGTGTGTGTGTTTATGATTATAACGTGCATCGTTCTAGAATTTAGACAATAAAAAAACAACGACCTTTGGAGTGCGAGTTGTAGTGGCAAGAGCAGCGGCCACCGCGTGAAGATTTTGCGCGTAGACGACACCGAAGTGCTGCTGTTCTGAGACCTAGGAACCGTGGCAAGGGGCTTGAGTAAAGAAGAACGAAGCGCCGTCGACACTCGCTTCATGTCTAGAGCCAACACCTGGTGTTGCTAGAGCCCAGCGGACATGGCCTCGTCGTCCGCTAGCTGGATATTGCTACACGCCAGCCTCGTCGTCGGCGCTGCTCGGCGTGTACTACTGTGGTTCGACTGAACTTTTCGCGACGCAGAACAAGGGCTAATGTGAAATATTTTAGGTTTTCCTTTGCACAAAGGCCTCTAGAGTGTGTGCTATCCGTTACGTTTATTATTCGAGTGTTTTTGATGGAGATAATTTGATTAATGTCGACCCCCCCCCACCCCTGGATATTGCTACACGCCAGCCTCGTCGTCGGCGCTGCTCGGCGTGTACTACTGTGGTTCGACTGGAGCTTTTCGCGACGCAGAACAAGGGCTAATGTGAAATATTGTAGGTTTTCCTTTGCACAAAGGCCTCTAGAGTATGTGCTATCCGTTACGTTTATTATTCGAGTGTTTTTGATGGAGATAATTTGATTAATGTCGACCCCCCCCCCCCCCCCCCCCCCCCACCCCTGGATATTGCTACACGCCAGCCTCGTCGTCGGCGCTGCTCGGCGTGTACTACTGTGGTTCGACTGGAGCTTTTCGCGACGCAGAACAAGGGCTAATGTGAAATATTGTAGGTTTTCCTTTGCACAAAGGCCTCTAGAGTGTGTGCTATCCGTTACTTTTATTATTCGAGTGTTTTTGATGGAGATAATTTGATTAATGTCGACCCCCCCCCCCCCCCCCCCCCCACCCCCACCCCTGGACATTGCTACACGCCAGCCTCGTCGTCGGCGCTGCTCGGCGTGTACTACTGTGGTTCGACTGAACTTTTCGCGACGCAGAACAAGGGCTAATGTGAAATATTTTAGGTTTTCCTTTGCACAAAGGCCTCTAGAGTGTGTGCTATCCGTTACGTTTATTATTCGAGTGTTTTTGATGGAGATAATTTGATTAATGTCGACCCCCCCCACCCCTGGATATTGCTACACGCCAGCCTCGTCGTCGGCGCTGCTCGGCGTGTACTACTGTGGTTCGACTGGAGCTTTTCGCGACGCAGAACAAGGGCTAATGTGAAATATTGTAGGTTTTCCTTTGCACAAAGGCCTCTAGAGTATGTGCTATCCGTTACGTTGATTATTCGAGTGTTTTTGATGGAGATAATTTGATTAATGTCGACCCCCCCCCCCCCCACCCCTGGATATTGCTACACGCCAGCCTCGTCGTCGGCGCTGCTCGGCGTGTACTACTGTGGTTCGACTGGAGCTTTTCGCGACGCAGAACAAGGGCTAATGTGAAATATTGTAGGTTTTCCTTTGCGCAAAGGCCTCTAGAGTGTGTGCTATCCGTTACTTTTATTATTCGAGTGTTTTTGATGGAGATAATTTGATTAATGTCGACCCCCCCCCCCCCCCTTCCACCCCCACCCCTGGACATTGCTACACGCCAGCCTCGTCGTCGGCGCTGCTCGGCGTGTACTACTGTGGTTCGACTGAACTTTTCGCGACGCAGAACAAGGGCTAATGTGAAATATTTTAGGTTTTCCTTTGCACAAAGGCCTCTAGAGTGTGTGCTATCCGTTACGTTTATTATTCGAGTGTTTTTGATGGAGATAATTTGATTAATGTCGACCCCCCCCCCACCCCTGGATATTGCTACACGCCAGCCTCGTCGTCGGCGCTGCTCGGCGTGTACTACTGTGGTTCGACTGGAGCTTTTCGCGACGCAGAACAAGGGCTAATGTGAAATATTGTAAGTTTCCCTTCGCACAAAGGCCTCTAGAGTGTGTGCTATCCGTTACGTTTATTATTCGAGTGTTTTTGATGGAGATAATTTGATTAATGTCGACCCCCCCACCCCTGGATATTGCTACACGCCAGCCTCGTCGTCGGCGCTGCTCGGCGTGTACTACTGTGGTTCGACTGGAGCTTTTCGCGACGCAGAACAAGGGCTAATGTGAAATATTGTAGGTCTTCCTTTGCACAAAGACATCTAGAGTGTGTGCTATCCGTTACGTTTTTTATTCGAGTGTTTTTGATGGAGATAATTTGATTAATGTCGACCCCCCCACCCCTGGATATTGCTACACGCCAGCCTCGTCGTCGGCGCTGCTCGGCGTGTACTACTGTGGTTCGACTGGAGCTTTTCGCGACGCAGAACAAGGGCTAATGTGAAATATTGTAGGTCTTCCTTTGCACAAAGACCTCTAGAGTGTGTGCTATCCGTTACGTTTATTATTCGAGTGTTTTTGATGGAGATAATTTGATTAATGTCGACCCCCCACCCCTGGATATTGCTACACGCCAGCCTCGTCGTCGGCGCTGCTCGGCGTGTACTACTGTGGTTCGACTGGAGCTTTTCGCGACGCAGAACAAGGGCTAATGTGAAATATTGTAGGTCTTCCTTTGCACAAAGACCTCTCGAGTGTGTGCTATCCGTTACGTTTATTATTCGAGTGTTTTTGATGGAGATAATTTGATTAATGTCGACCCCCCCACCCCTGGATATTGCTACACGCCAGCCTCGTCGTCGGCGCTGCTCGGCGTGTACTACTGTGGTTCGACTGGAGCTTTTCGCGACGCAGAACAAGGGCTAATGTGAAATATTGTAGGTCTTCCTTTGCACAAAGACCTCTAGAGTGTGTGCTATCCGTTACGTTTATTATTCGAGTGTTTTTGATGGAGATAATTTGATTAATGTCGACCCCCCACCCCTGGATATTGCTACACGCCAGCCTCGTCGTCGGCGCTGCTCGGCGTGTACTACTGTGGTTCGACTGGAGCTTTTCGCGACGCAGAACAAGGGCTAATGTGAAATATTGTAGGTTTTCCTTTGCACAAAGGCCTCTAGAGTGTGTGCTATCCGTTACGTTTATTATTCGAGTGTTTTTGATGGAGATAATTTGATTAATGTCGACCCCCCCCACCCCTGGATATTGCTACACGCCAGCCTCGTCGTCGGCGCTGCTCGGCGTGTACTACTGTGGTTCGACTGGAGCTTTTCGCGACGCAGAACAAGGGCTAATGTGAAATATTGTAGGTTTTCCTTTGCACAAAGGCCTCTAGAGTGTGTGCTATCCGTTACGTTTATTATTCGAGTGTTTTTGATGGAGATAATTTGATTAATGTCGACCCCCCCACCCCTGGATATTGCTACACGCCAGCCTCGTCCTCGGCGCTGCTCGGCGTGTACTACTGTGGTTCGACTGGAGCTTTTCGTGACGCAGAACAAGGGCTAATGTGAAATATTGTAGGTTTTCCTTTGCACAAAGGCCTCTAGAGTGTGTGCTATCCGTTACTTTTATTATTCGAGTGTTTTTGATGGAGATAATTTGATTAATGTCGACCCCCCCCACCCCTGGATATTGCTACACGCCAGCCTCGTCGTCGGCGCTGCTCGGCGTGTACTACTGTGGTTCGACTGGAGCTTTTCGCGACGCAGAACAAGGGCTAATGTGAAATATTGTAGGTTTTCCTTTGCACAAAGGCCTCTAGAATGTGTGCTATCCGTTACTTTTATTATTCGAGTGTTTTTGATGGAGATAATTTGATTAATGTCGACCCCCCACCCCTGGATATTGCTACACGCCAGCCTCGTCGTCGGCGCTGCTCGGCGTGTACTACTGTGGTTCGACTGGAGCTTTTCGCGACGCAGAACAAGGGCTAATGTGAAATATTGTAGGTCTTCCTTTGCACAAAGGCCTCTAGAGTGTGTGCTATCCGTTACGTTTATTATTCGAGTGTTTTTGATGGAGATAATTTGATTAATGTCGACCCCCCCCACCCCTGGATATTGCTACACGCCAGCCTCGTCGTCGGCGCTGCTCGGCGTGTACTACTGTGGTTCGACTGGAGCTTTTCGCGACGCAGAACAAGGGCTAATGTGAAATATTGTAGGTCTTCCTTTGCACAAAGACCTCTAGAGTGTGTGCTATCCGTTACGTTTATTATTCGAGTGTTTTTGATGGAGATAATTTGATTAATGTCGACCCCCCCACCCCTGGATATTGCTACACGCCAGCCTCGTCGTCGGCGCTGCTCGGCGTGTACTACTGTGGTTCGACTGGAGCTTTTCGCGACGCAGAACAAGGGCTAATGTGAAATATTGTAGGTTTTCCTTTGCACAAAGGCCTCTAGAGTGTGTGCTATCCGTTACTTTTATTATTCGAGTGTTTTTGATGGAGATAATTTGATTAATGTCGACCCCCCACCCCTGGATATTGCTACACGCCAGCCTCGTCGTCGGCGCTGCTCGGCGTGTACTACTGTGGTTCGACTGGAGCTTTTCGCGACGCAGAACAAGGGCTAATGTGAAATATTGTAGGTTTTCCTTTGCACAAAGGCCTCTAGAGTGTGTGCTATCCGTTACGTTTATTATTCGAGTGTTTTTGATGGAGATAATTTGATTAATGTCGACCCCCCCACCCCTGGATATTGCTACACGCCAGCCTCGTCGTCGGCGCTGCTCGGCGTGTACTACTGTGGTTCGACTGGAGCTTTTCGCGACGCAGAACAAGGGCTAATGTGAAATATTGTAGGTTTTCCTTTGCACAAAGGCCTCTAGGGTGTGTGCTATCCGTTACTTTTATTATTCGAGTGTTTTTGATGGAGATAATTTGATTAATGTCGACCCCCCCACCCCTGGATATTGCTACACGCCAGCCTCGTCGTCGGCGCTGCTCGGCGTGTACTACTGTGGTTCGACTGGAGCTTTCCGCGACGCAGAACAAGGGCTAATGTGAAATATTGTAGGTTTTCCTTTGCACAAAGGCCTCTAGGGTGTGTGCTATCCGTTACTTTTATTATTCGAGTGTTTTTGATGGAGATAATTTGATTAATGTCGACCCCCCCCACCCCTGGATATTGGTACACGCCAGCCTCGTCGTCGGCGCTGCTCGGCGTGTACTACTGTGGTTCGACTGAACTTTTCGCGACGCAGAACAAGGGCTAATGTGAAATATTGTAGGTTTTCCTTTGCACAAAGGCCTCTAGGGTGTGTGCTATCCGTTACTTTTATTATTCGAGTGTTTTTGATGGAGATAATTTGATTAATGTCGACCCCCCCCCACCCCTGGATATTGCTACACGCCAGCCTCGTCGTCGGCGCTGCTCGGCGTGTACTACTGTGGTTCGACTGAACTTTTCGCGACGCAGAACAAGGGCTAATGTGAAATATTGTAGGTTTTCCTTTGCACAAAGGCCTCTAGGGTGTGCGCTATCCGTTACTTTTATTATTCGAGTGTTTTTGATGGAGATAATTTGATTAATGTCGACCCCCCTACCCCTGGATATTGCTACACGCCAGCCTCGTCGTCGGCGCTGCTCGGCGTGTACTACTGTGGTTCGACTGGAGCTTTTCGCGACGCAGAACAAGGGCTAATGTGAAATATTGTAGGTTTTCCTTTGCACAAAGGCCTCTAGGGTGTGTGCTATCCGTTACTTTTATTATTCGAGTGTTTTTGATGGAGATAATTTGATTAATGTCGACCCCCCCACCCCTGGATATTGCTACACGCCAGCCTCGTCGTCGGCGCTGCTCGGCGTGTACTACTGTGGTTCGACTGAACTTTTCGCGACGCAGAACAAGGGCTAATGTGAAATATTGTAGGTTTTCCTTTGCACAAAGGCCTCTAGAGTGTGTGCTATCCGTTACGTTTATTATTCGAGTGTTTTTGATGGAGATAATTTGATTAATGTCGACCCCCCCACCCCTGGATATTGCTACACGCCAGCCTCGTCGTCGGCGCTGCTCGGCGTGTACTACTGTGGTTCGACTGAACTTTTCGCGACGCAGAACAAGGGCTAATGTGAAATATTGTAGGTTTTCCTTTGCACAAAGACCTCTAGAGTGTGTGCTATCCGTTACGTTTATTATTCGAGTGTTTTTGATGGAGATAATTTGATTAATGTCAACCCCCCACCCCTGGATATTGCTACACGCCAGCCTCGTCGTCGGCGCTGCTCGGCGTGTACTACTGTGGTTCGACTGGAGCTTTTCGCGACGCAGAACAAGGGCTAATGTGAAATATTGTAGGTTTTCCTTTGCACAAAGGCCTCTAGAGTGTGTGCTATCCGTTACTTTTATTATTCGAGTGTTTTTGATGGAGATAATTTGATTAATGTCGACCCCCCACCCCTGGATATTGCTACACGCCAGCCTCGTCGTCGGCGCTGCTCGGCGTGTACTACTGTGGTTCGACTGGAGCTTTTCGCGACGCAGAACAAGGGCTAATGTGAAATATTGTAGGTTTTCCTTTGCACAAAGGCCTCTAGAGTGTGTGCTATCCGTTACGTTTATTATTCGAGTGTTTTTGATGGAGATAATTTGATTATTGTCGACCCCCCCACCCCTGGATATTGCTACACGCCAGCCTCGTCGTCGGCGCTGCTCGGCGTGTACTACTGTGGTTCGACTGGAGCTTTTCGCGACGCAGAACAAGGGCTAATGTGAAATATTGTAGGTTTTCCTTTGCACAAAGGCCTCTAGGGTGTGTGCTATCCGTTACTTTTATTATTCGAGTGTTTTTGATGGAGATAATTTGATTAATGTCGACCCCCCCCCACCCCTGGATATTGGTACACGCCAGCCTCGTCGTCGGCGCTGCTCGGCGTGTACTACTGTGGTTCGACTGGAGCTTTCCGCGACGCAGAACAAGGGCTAATGTGAAATATTGTAGGTTTTCCTTTGCACAAAGGCCTCTAGAGTGTGTGCTATCCGTTACTTTTATTATTCGAGTGTTTTTGATGGAGATAATTTGATTAATGTCGACCCCCCCCCACCCCTGGATATTGCTACACGCCAGCCTCGTCGTCGGCGCTGCTCGGCGTGTACTACTGTGGTTCGACTGGAGCTTTCCGCGACGCAGAACAAGGGCTAATGTGAAATATTGTAGGTTTTCCTTTGCACAAAGGCCTCTAGGGTGTGTGCTATCCGTTACTTTTATTATTCGAGTGTTTTTGATGGAGATAATTTGATTAATGTCGACCCCCCCCACCCCTGGATATTGGTACACGCCAGCCTCGTCGTCGGCGCTGCTCGGCGTGTACTACTGTGGTTCGACTGAACTTTTCGCGACGCAGAACAAGGGCTAATGTGAAATATTGTAGGTTTTCCTTTGCACAAAGGCCTCTAGGGTGTGTGCTATCCGTTACTTTTATTATTCGAGTGTTTTTGATGGAGATAATTTGATTAATGTCGACCCCCCCCCCACCCCTGGATATTGCTACACGCCAGCCTCGTCGTCGGCGCTGCTCGGCGTGTACTACTGTGGTTCGACTGGAGCTTTCCGCGACGCAGAACAAGGGCTAATGTGAAATATTGTAGGTTTTCCTTTGCACAAAGGCCTCTAGGGTGTGTGCTATCCGTTACTTTTATTATTCGAGTGTTTTTGATGGAGATAATTTGATTAATGTCGACCCCCCCCCCACCCCTGGATATTGCTACACGCCAGCCTCGTCGTCGGCGCTGCTCGGCGTGTACTACTGTGGTTCGACTGAACTTTTCGCGACGCAGAACAAGGGCTAATGTGAAATATTGTAGGTTTTCCTTTGCACAAAGGCCTCTAGGGTGTGTGCTATCCGTTACTTTTATTATTCGAGTGTTTTTGATGGAGATAATTTGATTAATGTCGACCCCCCCCACCCCTGGATATTGGTACACGCCAGCCTCGTCGTCGGCGCTGCTCGGCGTGTACTACTGTGGTTCGACTGGAGCTTTCCGCGACGCAGAACAAGGGCTAATGTGAAATATTGTAGGTTTTCCTTTGCACAAAGGCCTCTAGGGTGTGTGCTATCCGTTACTTTTATTATTCGAGTGTTTTTGATGGAGATAATTTGATTAATGTCGACCCCCCCCCACCCCTGGATATTGGTACACGCCAGCCTCGTCGTCGGCGCTGCTCGGCGTGTACTACTGTGGTTCGACTGAACTTTTCGCGACGCAGAACAAGGGCTAATGTGAAATATTGTAGGTTTTCCTTTGCACAAAGGCCTCTAGGGTGTGTGCTATCCGTTACTTTTATTATTCGAGTGTTTTTGATGGAGATAATTTGATTAATGTCGACCCCCCCCACCCCTGGATATTGGTACACGCCAGCCTCGTCGTCGGCGCTGCTCGGCGTGTACTACTGTGGTTCGACTGGAGCTTTCCGCGACGCAGAACAAGGGCTAATGTGAAATATTGTAGGTTTTCCTTTGCACAAAGGCCTCTAGGGTGTGTGCTATCCGTTACTTTTATTATTCGAGTGTTTTTGATGGAGATAATTTGATTAATGTCGACCCCCCCCCACCCCTGGATATTGCTACACGCCAGCCTCGTCGTCGGCGCTGCTCGGCGTGTACTACTGTGGTTCGACTGGAGCTTTCCGCGACGCAGAACAAGGGCTAATGTGAAATATTGTAGGTTTTCCTTTGCACAAAGGCCTCTAGGGTGTGTGCTATCCGTTACTTTTATTATTCGAGTGTTTTTGATGGAGATAATTTGATTAATGTCGACCCCCCCCCACCCCTGGATATTGCTACACGCCAGCCTCGTCGTCGGCGCTGCTCGGCGTGTACTACTGTGGTTCGACTGGAGCTTTCCGCGACGCAGAACAAGGGCTAATGTGAAATATTGTAGGTTTTCCTTTGCACAAAGGCCTCTAGGGTGTGTGCTATCCGTTACTTTTATTATTCGAGTGTTTTTGATGGAGATAATTTGATTAATGTCGACCCCCCCCACCCCTGGATATTGGTACACGCCAGCCTCGTCGTCGGCGCTGCTCGGCGTGTACTACTGTGGTTCGACTGGAGCTTTTCGCGACGCAGAACAAGGGCTAATGTGAAATATTGTAGGTTTTCCTTTGCACAAAGGCCTCTAGGGTGTGTGCTATCCGTTACTTTTATTATTCGAGTGTTTTTGATGGAGATAATTTGATTAATGTCGACCCCCCCCCACCCCTGGATATTGGTACACGCCAGCCTCGTCGTCGGCGCTGCTCGGCGTGTACTACTGTGGTTCGACTGAACTTTTCGCGACGCAGAACAAGGGCTAATGTGAAATATTGTAGGTTTTCCTTTGCACAAAGGCCTCTAGGGTGTGTGCTATCCGTTACTTTTATTATTCGAGTGTTTTTGATGGAGATAATTTGATTAATGTCGACCCCCCCCCCACCCCTGGATATTGCTACACGCCAGCCTCGTCGTCGGCGCTGCTCGGCGTGTACTACTGTGGTTCGACTGGAGCTTTCCGCGACGCAGAACAAGGGCTAATGTGAAATATTGTAGGTTTTCCTTTGCACAAAGGCCTCTAGGGTGTGTGCTATCCGTTACTTTTATTATTCGAGTGTTTTTGATGGAGATAATTTGATTAATGTCGACCCCCCCCCACCCCTGGATATTGCTACACGCCAGCCTCGTCGTCGGCGCTGCTCGGCGTGTACTACTGTGGTTCGACTGGAGCTTTCCGCGACGCAGAACAAGGGCTAATGTGAAATATTGTAGGTTTTCCTTTGCACAAAGGCCTCTAGGGTGTGTGCTATCCGTTACTTTTATTATTCGAGTGTTTTTGATGGAGATAATTTGATTAATGTCGACCCCCCCCACCCCTGGATATTGGTACACGCCAGCCTCGTCGTCGGCGCTGCTCGGCGTGTACTACTGTGGTTCGACTGAACTTTTCGCGACGCAGAACAAGGGCTAATGTGAAATATTGTAGGTTTTCCTTTGCACAAAGGCCTCTAGGGTGTGTGCTATCCGTTACTTTTATTATTCGAGTGTTTTTGATGGAGATAATTTGATTAATGTCGACCCCCCCCACCCCTGGATATTGGTACACGCCAGCCTCGTCGTCGGCGCTGCTCGGCGTGTACTACTGTGGTTCGACTGGAGCTTTCCGCGACGCAGAACAAGGGCTAATGTGAAATATTGTAGGTTTTCCTTTGCACAAAGGCCTCTAGGGTGTGTGCTATCCGTTACTTTTATTATTCGAGTGTTTTTGATGGAGATAATTTGATTAATGTCGACCCCCCCCCACCCCTGGATATTGGTACACGCCAGCCTCGTCGTCGGCGCTGCTCGGCGTGTACTACTGTGGTTCGACTGGAGCTTTCCGCGACGCAGAACAAGGGCTAATGTGAAATATTGTAGGTTTTCCTTTGCACAAAGGCCTCTAGGGTGTGTGCTATCCGTTACTTTTATTATTCGAGTGTTTTTGATGGAGATAATTTGATTAATGTCGACCCCCCCCCCACCCCTGGATATTGCTACACGCCAGCCTCGTCGTCGGCGCTGCTCGGCGTGTACTACTGTGGTTCGACTGGAGCTTTCCGCGACGCAGAACAAGGGCTAATGTGAAATATTGTAGGTTTTCCTTTGCACAAAGGCCTCTAGGGTGTGTGCTATCCGTTACTTTTATTATTCGAGTGTTTTTGATGGAGATAATTTGATTAATGTCGACCCCCCCCCACCCCTGGATATTGCTACACGCCAGCCTCGTCGTCGGCGCTGCTCGGCGTGTACTACTGTGGTTCGACTGGAGCTTTCCGCGACGCAGAACAAGGGCTAATGTGAAATATTGTAGGTTTTCCTTTGCACAAAGGCCTCTAGGGTGTGTGCTATCCGTTACTTTTATTATTCGAGTGTTTTTGATGGAGATAATTTGATTAATGTCGACCCCCCCCACCCCTGGATATTGGTACACGCCAGCCTCGTCGTCGGCGCTGCTCGGCGTGTACTACTGTGGTTCGACTGGAGCTTTTCGCGACGCAGAACAAGGGCTAATGTGAAATATTGTAGGTTTTCCTTTGCACAAAGGCCTCTAGGGTGTGTGCTATCCGTTACTTTTATTATTCGAGTGTTTTTGATGGAGATAATTTGATTAATGTCGACCCCCCCCCACCCCTGGATATTGGTACACGCCAGCCTCGTCGTCGGCGCTGCTCGGCGTGTACTACTGTGGTTCGACTGGAGCTTTCCGCGACGCAGAACAAGGGCTAATGTGAAATATTGTAGGTTTTCCTTTGCACAAAGGCCTCTAGGGTGTGTGCTATCCGTTACTTTTATTATTCGAGTGTTTTTGATGGAGATAATTTGATTAATGTCGACCCCCCCCCCACCCCTGGATATTGCTACACGCCAGCCTCGTCGTCGGCGCTGCTCGGCGTGTACTACTGTGGTTCGACTGGAGCTTTCCGCGACGCAGAACAAGGGCTAATGTGAAATATTGTAGGTTTTCCTTTGCACAAAGGCCTCTAGGGTGTGTGCTATCCGTTACTTTTATTATTCGAGTGTTTTTGATGGAGATAATTTGATTAATGTCGACCCCCCCCCCACCCCTGGATATTGCTACACGCCAGCCTCGTCGTCGGCGCTGCTCGGCGTGTACTACTGTGGTTCGACTGGAGCTTTCCGCGACGCAGAACAAGGGCTAATGTGAAATATTGTAGGTTTTCCTTTGCACAAAGGCCTCTAGGGTGTGTGCTATCCGTTACTTTTATTATTCGAGTGTTTTTGATGGAGATAATTTGATTAATGTCGACCCCCCCCCACCCCTGGATATTGGTACACGCCAGCCTCGTCGTCGGCGCTGCTCGGCGTGTACTACTGTGGTTCGACTGGAGCTTTTCGCGACGCAGAACAAGGGCTAATGTGAAATATTGTAGGTTTTCCTTTGCACAAAGGCCTCTAGGGTGTGTGCTATCCGTTACTTTTATTATTCGAGTGTTTTTGATGGAGATAATTTGATTAATGTCGACCCCCCCCCACCCCTGGATATTGGTACACGCCAGCCTCGTCGTCGGCGCTGCTCGGCGTGTACTACTGTGGTTCGACTGGAGCTTTCCGCGACGCAGAACAAGGGCTAATGTGAAATATTGTAGGTTTTCCTTTGCACAAAGGCCTCTAGGGTGTGTGCTATCCGTTACTTTTATTATTCGAGTGTTTTTGATGGAGATAATTTGATTAATGTCGACCCCCCCCCCATCCCTGGATATTGCTACACGCCAGCCTCGTCGTCGGCGCTGCTCGGCGTGTACTACTGTGGTTCGACTGGAGCTTTCCGCGACGCAGAACAAGGGCTAATGTGAAATATTGTAGGTTTTCCTTTGCACAAAGGCCTCTAGGGTGTGTGCTATCCGTTACTTTTATTATTCGAGTGTTTTTGATGGAGATAATTTGATTAATGTCGACCCCCCCCCCACCCCTGGATATTGCTACACGCCAGCCTCGTCGTCGGCGCTGCTCGGCGTGTACTACTGTGGTTCGACTGGAGCTTTCCGCGACGCAGAACAAGGGCTAATGTGAAATATTGTAGGTTTTCCTTTGCACAAAGGCCTCTAGGGTGTGTGCTATCCGTTACTTTTATTATTCGAGTGTTTTTGATGGAGATAATTTGATTAATGTCGACCCCCCCCCACCCCTGGATATTGGTACACGCCAGCCTCGTCGTCGGCGCTGCTCGGCGTGTACTACTGTGGTTCGACTGGAGCTTTTCGCGACGCAGAACAAGGGCTAATGTGAAATATTGTAGGTTTTCCTTTGCACAAAGGCCTCTAGGGTGTGTGCTATCCGTTACTTTTATTATTCGAGTGTTTTTGATGGAGATAATTTGATTAATGTCGACCCCCCCCCACCCCTGGATATTGGTACACGCCAGCCTCGTCGTCGGCGCTGCTCGGCGTGTACTACTGTGGTTCGACTGAACTTTTCGCGACGCAGAACAAGGGCTAATGTGAAATATTGTAGGTTTTCCTTTGCACAAAGGCCTCTAGGGTGTGTGCTATCCGTTACTTTTATTATTCGAGTGTTTTTGATGGAGATAATTTGATTAATGTCGACCCCCCCCCCACCCCTGGATATTGCTACACGCCAGCCTCGTCGTCGGCGCTGCTCGGCGTGTACTACTGTGGTTCGACTGGAGCTTTCCGCGACGCAGAACAAGGGCTAATGTGAAATATTGTAGGTTTTCCTTTGCACAAAGGCCTCTAGGGTGTGTGCTATCCGTTACTTTTATTATTCGAGTGTTTTTGATGGAGATAATTTGATTAATGTCGACCCCCCCCACCCCTGGATATTGGTACACGCCAGCCTCGTCGTCGGCGCTGCTCGGCGTGTACTACTGTGGTTCGACTGGAGCTTTTCGCGACGCAGAACAAGGGCTAATGTGAAATATTGTAGGTTTTCCTTTGCACAAAGGCCTCTAGGGTGTGTGCTATCCGTTACTTTTATTATTCGAGTGTTTTTGATGGAGATAATTTGATTAATGTCGACCCCCCCCCACCCCTGGATATTGGTACACGCCAGCCTCGTCGTCGGCGCTGCTCGGCGTGTACTACTGTGGTTCGACTGAACTTTTCGCGACGCAGAACAAGGGCTAATGTGAAATATTGTAGGTTTTCCTTTGCACAAAGGCCTCTAGGGTGTGTGCTATCCGTTACTTTTATTATTCGAGTGTTTTTGATGGAGATAATTTGATTAATGTCGACCCCCCCCCACCCCTGGATATTGGTACACGCCAGCCTCGTCGTCGGCGCTGCTCGGCGTGTACTACTGTGGTTCGACTGGAGCTTTTCGCGACGCAGAACAAGGGCTAATGTGAAATATTGTAGGTTTTCCTTTGCACAAAGGCCTCTAGGGTGTGTGCTATCCGTTACTTTTATTATTCGAGTGTTTTTGATGGAGATAATTTGATTAATGTCGACCCCCCCCCACCCCTGGATATTGGTACACGCCAGCCTCGTCGTCGGCGCTGCTCGGCGTGTACTACTGTGGTTCGACTGAACTTTTCGCGACGCAGAACAAGGGCTAATGTGAAATATTGTAGGTTTTCCTTTGCACAAAGGCCTCTAGGGTGTGTGCTATCCGTTACTTTTATTATTCGAGTGTTTTTGATGGAGATAATTTGATTAATGTCGACCCCCCCCCACCCCTGGATATTGGTACACGCCAGCCTCGTCGTCGGCGCTGCTCGGCGTGTACTACTGTGGTTCGACTGGAGCTTTCCGCGACGCAGAACAAGGGCTAATGTGAAATATTGTAGGTTTTCCTTTGCACAAAGGCCTCTAGGGTGTGTGCTATCCGTTACTTTTATTATTCGAGTGTTTTTGATGGAGATAATTTGATTAATGTCGACCCCCCCCACCCCTGGATATTGGTACACGCCAGCCTCGTCGTCGGCGCTGCTCGGCGTGTACTACTGTGGTTCGACTGGAGCTTTTCGCGACGCAGAACAAGGGCTAATGTGAAATATTGTAGGTTTTCCTTTGCACAAAGGCCTCTAGGGTGTGTGCTATCCGTTACTTTTATTATTCGAGTGTTTTTGATGGAGATAATTTGATTAATGTCGACCCCCCCCACCCCTGGATATTGGTACACGCCAGCCTCGTCGTCGGCGCTGCTCGGCGACTACTGTGGTTCGACTGAACTTTTCGCGACGCAGAACAAGGGCTAATGTGAAATATTGTAGGTTTTCCTTTGCACAAAGGCCTCTAGGGTGTGTGCTATCCGTTACTTTTATTATTCGAGTGTTTTTGATGGAGATAATTTGATTAATGTCGACCCCCCCCCCACCCCTGGATATTGCTACACGCCAGCCTCGTCGTCGGCGCTGCTCGGCGTGTACTACTGTGGTTCGACTGGAGCTTTCCGCGACGCAGAACAAGGGCTAATGTGAAATATTGTAGGTTTTCCTTTGCACAAAGGCCTCTAGGGTGTGTGCTATCCGTTACTTTTATTATTCGAGTGTTTTTGATGGAGATAATTTGATTAATGTCGACCCCCCCCACCCCTGGATATTGGTACACGCCAGCCTCGTCGTCGGCGCTGCTCGGCGTGTACTACTGTGGTTCGACTGGAGCTTTTCGCGACGCAGAACAAGGGCTAATGTGAAATATTGTAGGTTTTCCTTTGCACAAAGGCCTCTAGGGTGTGTGCTATCCGTTACTTTTATTATTCGAGTGTTTTTGATGGAGATAATTTGATTAATGTCGACCCCCCCCACCCCTGGATATTGGTACACGCCAGCCTCGTCGTCGGCGCTGCTCGGCGTGTACTACTGTGGTTCGACTGAACTTTTCGCGACGCAGAACAAGGGCTAATGTGAAATATTGTAGGTTTTCCTTTGCACAAAGGCCTCTAGGGTGTGTGCTATCCGTTACTTTTATTATTCGAGTGTTTTTGATGGAGATAATTTGATTAATGTCGACCCCCCCCCCACCCCTGGATATTGCTACACGCCAGCCTCGTCGTCGGCGCTGCTCGGCGTGTACTACTGTGGTTCGACTGGAGCTTTCCGCGACGCAGAACAAGGGCTAATGTGAAATATTGTAGGTTTTCCTTTGCACAAAGGCCTCTAGGGTGTGTGCTATCCGTTACTTTTATTATTCGAGTGTTTTTGATGGAGATAATTTGATTAATGTCGACCCCCCCCCCACCCCTGGATATTGCTACACGCCAGCCTCGTCGTCGGCGCTGCTCGGCGTGTACTACTGTGGTTCGACTGGAGCTTTCCGCGACGCAGAACAAGGGCTAATGTGAAATATTGTAGGTTTTCCTTTGCACAAAGGCCTCTAGGGTGTGTGCTATCCGTTACTTTTATTATTCGAGTGTTTTTGATGGAGATAATTTGATTAATGTCGACCCCCCCCACCCCTGGATATTGGTACACGCCAGCCTCGTCGTCGGCGCTGCTCGGCGTGTACTACTGTGGTTCGACTGGAGCTTTTCGCGACGCAGAACAAGGGCTAATGTGAAATATTGTAGGTTTTCCTTTGCACAAAGGCCTCTAGGGTGTGTGCTATCCGTTACTTTTATTATTCGAGTGTTTTTGATGGAGATAATTTGATTAATGTCGACCCCCCCCACCCCTGGATATTGGTACACGCCAGCCTCGTCGTCGGCGCTGCTCGGCGTGTACTACTGTGGTTCGACTGGAGCTTTCCGCGACGCAGAACAAGGGCTAATGTGAAATATTGTAGGTTTTCCTTTGCACAAAGGCCTCTAGGGTGTGTGCTATCCGTTACTTTTATTATTCGAGTGTTTTTGATGGAGATAATTTGATTAATGTCGACCCCCCCCCCACCCCTGGATATTGCTACACGCCAGCCTCGTCGTCGGCGCTGCTCGGCGTGTACTACTGTGGTTCGACTGGAGCTTTCCGCGACGCAGAACAAGGGCTAATGTGAAATATTGTAGGTTTTCCTTTGCACAAAGGCCTCTAGGGTGTGTGCTATCCGTTACTTTTATTATTCGAGTGTTTTTGATGGAGATAATTTGATTAATGTCGACCCCCCCCCCACCCCTGGATATTGCTACACGCCAGCCTCGTCGTCGGCGCTGCTCGGCGTGTACTACTGTGGTTCGACTGGAGCTTTCCGCGACGCAGAACAAGGGCTAATGTGAAATATTGTAGGTTTTCCTTTGCACAAAGGCCTCTAGGGTGTGTGCTATCCGTTACTTTTATTATTCGAGTGTTTTTGATGGAGATAATTTGATTAATGTCGACCCCCCCCACCCCTGGATATTGGTACACGCCAGCCTCGTCGTCGGCGCTGCTCGGCGTGTACTACTGTGGTTCGACTGGAGCTTTTCGCGACGCAGAACAAGGGCTAATGTGAAATATTGTAGGTTTTCCTTTGCACAAAGGCCTCTAGGGTGTGTGCTATCCGTTACTTTTATTATTCGAGTGTTTTTGATGGAGATAATTTGATTAATGTCGACCCCCCCCACCCCTGGATATTGGTACACGCCAGCCTCGTCGTCGGCGCTGCTCGGCGTGTACTACTGTGGTTCGACTGAACTTTTCGCGACGCAGAACAAGGGCTAATGTGAAATATTGTAGGTTTTCCTTTGCACAAAGGCCTCTAGGGTGTGTGCTATCCGTTACTTTTATTATTCGAGTGTTTTTGATGGAGATAATTTGATTAATGTCGACCCCCCCCCACCCCTGGATATTGCTACACGCCAGCCTCGTCGTCGGCGCTGCTCGGCGTGTACTACTGTGGTTCGACTGGAGCTTTCCGCGACGCAGAACAAGGGCTAATGTGAAATATTGTAGGTTTTCCTTTGCACAAAGGCCTCTAGGGTGTGTGCTATCCGTTACTTTTATTATTCGAGTGTTTTTGATGGAGATAATTTGATTAATGTCGACCCCCCCCCCACCCCTGGATATTGCTACACGCCAGCCTCGTCGTCGGCGCTGCTCGGCGTGTACTACTGTGGTTCGACTGGAGCTTTCCGCGACGCAGAACAAGGGCTAATGTGAAATATTGTAGGTTTTCCTTTGCACAAAGGCCTCTAGGGTGTGTGCTATCCGTTACTTTTATTATTCGAGTGTTTTTGATGGAGATAATTTGATTAATGTCGACCCCCCCCACCCCTGGATATTGGTACACGCCAGCCTCGTCGTCGGCGCTGCTCGGCGTGTACTACTGTGGTTCGACTGAACTTTTCGCGACGCAGAACAAGGGCTAATGTGAAATATTGTAGGTTTTCCTTTGCACAAAGGCCTCTAGGGTGTGTGCTATCCGTTACTTTTATTATTCGAGTGTTTTTGATGGAGATAATTTGATTAATGTCGACCCCCCCCCACCCCTGGATATTGGTACACGCCAGCCTCGTCGTCGGCGCTGCTCGGCGTGTACTACTGTGGTTCGACTGGAGCTTTCCGCGACGCAGAACAAGGGCTAATGTGAAATATTGTAGGTTTTCCTTTGCACAAAGGCCTCTAGGGTGTGTGCTATCCGTTACTTTTATTATTCGAGTGTTTTTGATGGAGATAATTTGATTAATGTCGACCCCCCCCCACCCCTGGATATTGCTACACGCCAGCCTCGTCGTCGGCGCTGCTCGGCGGTACTACTGTGGTTCGACTGGAGCTTTCCGCGACGCAGAACAAGGGCTAATGTGAAATATTGTAGGTTTTCCTTTGCACAAAGGCCTCTAGGGTGTGTGCTATCCGTTACTTTTATTATTCGAGTGTTTTTGATGGAGATAATTTGATTAATGTCGACCCCCCCCACCCCTGGATATTGGTACACGCCAGCCTCGTCGTCGGCGCTGCTCGGCGTGTACTACTGTGGTTCGACTGGAGCTTTTCGCGACGCAGAACAAGGGCTAATGTGAAATATTGTAGGTTTTCCTTTGCACAAAGGCCTCTAGAGTGTGTGCTATCCGTTACTTTTATTATTCGAGTGTTTTTGATGGAGATAATTTGATTAATGTCGACCCCCCCCCCACCCCTGGATATTGCTACACGCCAGCCTCGTCGTCGGCGCTGCTCGGCGTGTACTACTGTGGTTCGACTGGAGCTTTCCGCGACGCAGAACAAGGGCTAATGTGAAATATTGTAGGTTTTCCTTTGCACAAAGGCCTCTAGGGTGTGTGCTATCCGTTACTTTTATTATTCGAGTGTTTTTGATGGAGATAATTTGATTAATGTCGACCCCCCCCACCCCTGGATATTGGTACACGCCAGCCTCGTCGTCGGCGCTGCTCGGCGTGTACTACTGTGGTTCGACTGAACTTTTCGCGACGCAGAACAAGGGCTAATGTGAAATATTGTAGGTTTTCCTTTGCACAAAGGCCTCTAGGGTGTGTGCTATCCGTTACTTTTATTATTCGAGTGTTTTTGATGGAGATAATTTGATTAATGTCGACCCCCCTACCCCTGGATATTGCTACACGCCAGCCTCGTCGTCGGCGCTGCTCGGCGTGTACTACTGTGGTTCGACTGGAGCTTTTCGCGACGCAGAACAAGGGCTAATGTGAAATATTGTAGGTTTTCCTTTGCACAAAGGCCTCTAGGGTGTGTGCTATCCGTTACTTTTATTATTCGAGTGTTTTTGATGGAGATAATTTGATTAATGTCGACCCCTCCACCCCTGGATATTGCTACACGCCAGCCTCGTCGTCGGCGCTGCTCGGCGTGTACTACTGTGGTTCGACTGAACTTTTCGCGACGCAGAACAAGGGCTAATGTGAAATATTGTAGGTTTTCCTTTGCACAAAGGCCTCTAGAGTGTGTGCTATCCGTTACGTTTATTATTCGAGTGTTTTTGATGGAGATAATTTGATTAATGTCGACCCCCCACCCCTGGATATTGCTCCACGCCAGCCTCGTCGTCGGCGCTGCTCGGCGTGTACTACTGTGGTTCGACTGAACTTTTCGCGACGCAGAACAAGGGCTAATGTGAAATATTGTAGGTTTTCCTTTGCACAAAGACCTCTAGAGTGTGTGCTATCCGTTACGTTTATTATTCGAGTGTTTTTGATGGAGATAATTTGATTAATGTCAACCCCCCACCCCTGGATATTGCTACACGCCAGCCTCGTCGTCGGCGCTGCTCGGCGTGTACTACTGTGGTTCGACTGGAGCTTTTCGCGACGCAGAACAAGGGCTAATGTGAAATATTGTAGGTTTTCCTTTGCACAAAGACCTCTAGAGTGTGTGCTATCCGTTACGTTTATTATTCGAGTGTTTTTGATGGAGATAATTTGATTAATGTCAACCCCCCCCCCCCCCCCCACCCACCCCTGGATATTGCTACACGCCAGCCTCGTCGTCGGCGCTGCTCGGCGTGTACTACTGTGGTTCGACTGGAGCTTTTCGCGACGCAGAACAAGGGCTAATGTGAAATATTGTAGGTTTTCCTTTGCACAAAGGCCTCTAGAGTGTGTGCTATCCGTTACGTTTATTATTCGAGTGTTTTTGATGGAGATAATTTGATTATTGTCGACCCCCCCACCCCTGGATATTGCTACACGCCAGCCTCGTCGTCGGCGCTGCTCGGCGTGTACTACTGTGGTTCGACTGGAGCTTTTCGCGACGCAGAACAAGGGCTAATGTGAAACATTGTAGGTTTTCCTTTGCACAAAGGCCTCTAGAGTATGTGCTATCCGTTACGTTTATTATTCGAGTGTTTTTGATGGAGATAATTTGATTAATGTCGACCCCCCACCCCTGGATATTGCTACACGCCAGCCTCGTCGTCGGCGCTGCTCGGCGTGTACTACTGTGGTTCGACTAGAGCTTTTCGCGACGCAGAACAAGGGCTAATGTGAAATATTGTAGGTTTTCCTTTGCACAAAGGCCTCTAGAGTGTGTGCTATCCGTTACTTTTATTATTCGAGTGTTTTTGATGGAGATAATTTGATTAATGTCGACCCCCCCCCCACCCCTGGATATTGCTACACGCCAGCCTCGTCGTCGGCGCTGCTCGGCGTGTACTACTGTGGTTCGACTGGAGCTTTCCGCGACGCAGAACAAGGGCTAATGTGAAATATTGTAGGTTTTCCTTTGCACAAAGGCCTCTAGGGTGTGTGCTATCCGTTACTTTTATTATTCGAGTGTTTTTGATGGAGATAATTTGATTAATGTCGACCCCCCCCACCCCTGGATATTGGTACACGCCAGCCTCGTCGTCGGCGCTGCTCGGCGTGTACTACTGTGGTTCGACTGAACTTTTCGCGACGCAGAACAAGGGCTAATGTGAAATATTGTAGGTTTTCCTTTGCACAAAGGCCTCTAGGGTGTGTGCTATCCGTTACTTTTATTATTCGAGTGTTTTTGATGGAGATAATTTGATTAATGTCGACCCCCCTACCCCTGGATATTGCTACACGCCAGCCTCGTCGTCGGCGCTGCTCGGCGTGTACTACTGTGGTTCGACTGGAGTTTTTCGCGACGCAGAACAAGGGCTAATGTGAAATATTGTAGGTTTTCCTTTGCACAAAGGCCTCTAGGGTGTGTGCTATCCGTTACTTTTATTATTCGAGTGTTTTTGATGGAGATAATTTGATTAATGTCGACCCCTCCACCCCTGGATATTGCTACACGCCAGCCTCGTCGTCGGCGCTGCTCGGCGTGTACTACTGTGGTTCGACTGAACTTTTCGCGACGCAGAACAAGGGCTAATGTGAAATATTGTAGGTTTTCCTTTGCACAAAGGCCTCTAGAGTGTGTGCTATCCGTTACGTTTATTATTCGAGTGTTTTTGATGGAGATAATTTGATTAATGTCGACCCCCCACCCCTGGATATTGCTACACGCCAGCCTCGTCGTCGGCGCTGCTCGGCGTGTACTACTGTGGTTCGACTGAACTTTTCGCGACGCAGAACAAGGGCTAATGTGAAATATTGTAGGTTTTCCTTTGCACAAAGACCTCTAGAGTGTGTGCTATCCGTTACGTTTATTATTCGAGTGTTTTTGATGGAGATAATTTGATTAATGTCAACCCCCCACCCCTGGATATTGCTACACGCCAGCCTCGTCGTCGGCGCTGCTCGGCGTGTACTACTGTGGTTCGACTGGAGCTTTTCGCGACGCAGAACAAGGGCTAATGTGAAATATTGTAGGTTTTCCTTTGCACAAAGACCTCTAGAGTGTGTGCTATCCGTTACGTTTATTATTCGAGTGTTTTTGATGGAGATAATTTGATTAATGTCAACCCCCCCCCCCCCCCCCACCCACCCCTGGATATTGCTACACGCCAGCCTCGTCGTCGGCGCTGCTCGGCGTGTACTACTGTGGTTCGACTGAACTTTTCGCGACGCAGAACAAGGGCTAATGTGAAATATTGTAGGTTTTCCTTTGCACAAAGACCTCTAGAGTGTGTGCTATCCGTTACGTTTATTATTCGAGTGTTTTTGATGGAGATAATTTGATTAATGTCGACCCCCCACCCCTGGATATTGCTACACGCCAGCCTCGTCGTCGGCGCTGCTCGGCGTGTACTACTGTGGTTCGACTGGAGCTTTTCGCGACGCAGAACAAGGGCTAATGTGAAATATTGTAGGTTTTCCTTTGCACAAAGACCTCTAGAGTGTGTGCTATCCGTTACGTTTATTATTCGAGTGTTTTTGATGGAGATAATTTGATTAATGTCAACCACCCACCCCTGGATATTGCTACACGCCAGCCTCGTCGTCGGCGCTGCTCGGCGTGTACTACTGTGGTTCGACTGGAGCTTTTCGCGACGCAGAACAAGGGCTAATGTGAAATATTGTAGGTTTTCCTTTGCACAAAGACCTCTAGAGTGTGTGCTATCCGTTACGCTTATTATTCGAGTGTTTTTGATGGAGATAATTTGATTAATGTCAACCCCCCCCCCCCCCCCCCCCCCCCACCCCTGGATATTGCTACACGCCAGCCTCGTCGTCGGCGCTGCTCGGCGTGTACTACTGTGGTTCGACTGAACTTTTCGCGACGCAGAACAAGGGCTAATGTGAAATATTGTAGGTTTTCCTTTGCACAAAGACCTCTAGAGTGTGTGCTATCCGTTACGTTTATTATTCGAGTGTTTTTGATGGAGATAATTTGATTAATGTCAACCCCCCACCCCTGGATATTGCTACACGCCAGCCTCGTCGTCGGCGCTGCTCGGCGTGTACTACTGTGGTTCCACTGGAGCTTTTCGCGACGCAGAACAAGGGCTAATGTGAAATATTGTAGGTTTTCCTTCGCACAAACACCTCTAGAGTGTGTGCTATCCGTTACGTTTATTATTCGAGTGTTTTTGATGGAGATAATTTGATTAATGTCGACCCCCCCCCCACCCCTGGATATTGCTACACGCCAGCCTCGTCGTCGGCGCTGCTCGGCGTGTACTACTGTGGTTCGACTGGAGCTTTTCGCGACGCAGAACAAGGGCTAATGTGAAATATTTTAGGTTTTCCTTTGCACAAAGGCCTCTAGAGTGTGTGCTATCCGTTACGTTTATTATTCGAGTGTTTTTGATGGAGATAATTTGATTAATGTCGACCCCCCCCCACCCCTGGATATTGCTACACGCCAGCCTCGTCGTCGGCGCTGCTCGGCGTGTACTACTGTGGTTCGACTGGAGCTTTTCGCGACGCAGAATAAGGGCTAATGTGAAATATTGTAGGTTTTCCTTTGCACAAAGGCCTCTAGAGTGTGTGCTATTCGTTACTTTTATTATTCGAGTGTTTTTGATGGAGATAATTTGATTAATGTCGACCCCCCCACCCCTGGATATTGCTACACGCCAGCCTCGTCGTCGGCGCTGCTCGGCGTGTACTACTGTGGTTCGACTGAACTTTTCGCGACGCAGAACAAGGGCTAATGTGAAATATTGTAGGTTTTCCTTTGCACAAAGGCCTCTAGAGTGTGTGCTATCCGTTACGTTTATTATTCGAGTGTTTTTGATGGAGATAATTTGATTAATGTCGACCCCCCACCCCTGGATATTGCTACACGCCAGCCTCGTCGTCGGCGCTGCTCGGCGTGTACTATTGTGGTTCGACTGAACTTTTCGCGACGCAGAACAAGGGCTAATGTGAAATATTGTAGGTTTTCCTTTGCACAAAGGCCTCTAGAGTGTGTGCTATCCGTTACGTTTATTATTCGAGTGTTTTTGATGGAGATAATTTGATTAATGTCAACCCCCCACCCCTGGATATTGCTACACGCCAGCCTCGTCGTCGGCGCTGCTAGGCGTGTACTACTGTGGTTCGACTGGAGCTTTTCGCGACGCAGAACAAGGGCTAATGTGAAATATTGTAGGTTTTCCTTTGCACAAAGACCTCTAGAGTGTGTGCTATCCGTTACGTTTATTATTCGAGTGTTTTTGATGGAGATAATTTGATTAATGTCGACCCCCCCCCCACCCCTGGATATTGCTACACGCCAGCCTCGTCGTCGGCGCTGCTCGGCGTGTACTACTGTGGTTCGACTGGAGCTTTTCGCGACGCAGAACAAGGGCTAATGTGAAATATTGTAGGTTTTCCTTTGCACAAAGACCTCTAGAGTGTGTGCTATCCGTTACGTTTATTATTCGAGTGTTTTTGATGGAGATAATTTGATTAATGTCAACCCCCCACCCCTGGATATTGCTACACGCCAGCCTCGTCGTCGGCGCTGCTCGGCGTGTACTACTGTGGTTCGACTGGAGCTTTTCGCGACGCAGAATAAGGGCTAATGTGAAATATTGTAGGTTTTCCTTTGCACAAAGGCCTCTAGGGTGTGTGCTATCCGTTACTTTTATTATTCGAGTGTTTTTGATGGAGATAATTTGATTAATGTCGACCCCCCCCCCACCCCTGGATATTGCTACACGCCAGCCTCGTCGTCGGCGCTGCTCGGCGTGTACTACTGTGGTTCGACTGAACTTTTCGCGACGCAGAACAAGGGCTAATGTGAAATATTGTAGGTTTTCCTTTGCACAAAGGCCTCTAGGGTGTGTGCTATCCGTTACTTTTATTATTCGAGTGTTTTTGATGGAGATAATTTGATTAATGTCGACCCCCCTACCCCTGGATATTGCTACACGCCAGCCTCGTCGTCGGCGCTGCTCGGCGTGTACTACTGTGGTTCGACTGGAGCTTTTCGCGACGCAGAACAAGGGCTAATGTGAAATATTGTAGGTTTTCCTTTGCACAAAGGCCTCTAGGGTGTGTGCTATCCGTTACTTTTATTATTCGAGTGTTTTTGATGGAGATAATTTGATTAATGTCGACCCCCCCACCCCTGGATATTGCTACACGCCAGCCTCGTCGTCGGCGCTGCTCGGCGTGTACTACTGTGGTTCGACTGAACTTTTCGCGACGCAGAACAAGGGCTAATGTGAAATATTGTAGGTTTTCCTTTGCACAAAGGCCTCTAGAGTGTGTGCTATCCGTTACGTTTATTATTCGAGTGTTTTTGATGGAGATAATTTGATTAATGTCGACCCCCCACCCCTGGATATTGCTACACGCCAGCCTCGTCGTCGGCGCTGCTCGGCGTGTACTATTGTGGTTCGACTGAACTTTTCGCGACGCAGAACAAGGGCTAATGTGAAATATTGTAGGTTTTCCTTTGCACAAAGGCCTCTAGAGTGTGTGCTATCCGTTACGTTTATTATTCGAGTGTTTTTGATGGAGATAATTTGATTAATGTCAACCCCCCACCCCTGGATATTGCTACACGCCAGCCTCGTCGTCGGCGCTGCTAGGCGTGTACTACTGTGGTTCGACTGGAGCTTTTCGCGACGCAGAACAAGGGCTAATGTGAAATATTGTAGGTTTTCCTTTGCACAAAGACCTCTAGAGTGTGTGCTATCCGTTACGTTTATTATTCGAGTGTTTTTGATGGAGATAATTTGATTAATGTCGACCCCCCCCCCACCCCTGGATATTGCTACACGCCAGCCTCGTCGTTGGCGCTGCTCGGCGTGTACTACTGTGGTTCGACTGGAGCTTTTCGCGACGCAGAACAAGGGCTAATGTGAAATATTTTAGGTTTTCCTTTGCACAAAGGCCTCTAGAGTGTGTGCTATCCGTTACGTTTATTATTCGAGTGTTTTTGATGGAGATAATTTGATTAATGTCGACCCCCCACCCCTGGATATTGCTACACGCCAGCCTCGTCGTCGGCGCTGCTCGGCGTGTACTACTGTGGTTCGACTGGAGCTTTTCGCGACGCAGAATAAGGGCTAATGTGAAATATTGTAGGTTTTCCTTTGCACAAAGGCCTCTAGAGTGTGTGCTATTCGTTACTTTTATTATTCGAGTGTTTTTGATGGAGATAATTTGATTAATGTCGACCCCCCCACCCCTTCCCCGTACTGACGGGTCGTTCAGCAGCGCTATCACTTCGGCTGCACGCTTAATAGCTGCGAAAGAAACCACACGATACTGATATAACAAGGAAAAATCGACAAATAAATCTCAATAAATCTCTCACTTTTTTAATGGTGAGAGGAACAATAAACTGGTGCATTGTTTTTTGTCATCGTGTTTCTGATGCGGGGACCAGCGTTGTGTAAGGTGCAAGGCGGAGCGCATTTGGGAACGGCCAAGGTGCCATTGCAACTGGCGAACATATAACAAATTATTTTTTGTGGAAGGCAGCCTATGAAGAAAATATACCTCGATTGGGAGTACATGAAGCCTTAAAATACGATATGAACACAAACTTCAACAACCACTAATATAAAAAAAAACATTTATTCTTAACTCACCCCTATTGAAAAAGGCCAATATGAACTCGCCTTATTGGAAATATTGTATTCCAATGAAGTTGATGGAAACCAATAAAAACTTATTGTTATCCGATTAACCCAATACGCACGATGGGAATTCATATCGGAGCACAATATCCCGATATAGTATGTGGTTATTGGTATACAACAGGATATTGGAGCACAATATCCCGATATAACTTGCGGTTATTGGTATACAACACGATATCGAAGCACAATATCCCGACAGAACTTACGGTTGTTGGAATAGAATACGACCCCGCGTGCATATTGGTGACCGACATGGACATACTGTGCGGCCACAAGATATATAAATATCGGTCCTCGATCACGGGCCCAAAGGAGTATACAATATCGCGTGGATAAATCTCAGAACGAATTCCAAGTTACGAACATGAATTACGTCGGCATATACCGCGGACTAAGAGGATACGTAACACAGTATTGATCGCCCGTGAAGCAACATGTGGATATCGGTACGCCCACATATACGACATCGCGTGAATGATATCGTAGAACAGCAGGAGTTACCATACGGCAATACGAGAGAGAACGATATTGGAGGTGGATGCACACAGAACACAAACGTTCCGCGTTGCAAACACATTCACATTGATCGAAAGCGCAAGTGTACGTACGGCACACAGTACACAGAGCCTCGAGCGCTTGAAATGCTAGACAACCACCAAACCATTCAGAATAACTAGCTGGGACACCCGCGACCTACCTTTCAATGAGAAAGCCCAATAACGACGTGCTCATTGGAGTGATCGTTTTCAAACAAATGTTTATTGCAGTTTTAATGCAACAAAAGTTAGGTTACCGATGTTGAAACCCAAATCGAACGCGATACGTGACAATGTCAGTTCGCACGATAAAATAATGAGGATTAATGGGCTTGACAGGTCACGTGCTTCTTACCCGCATATTTATCGATATTGACCCACCTTTCTGGGTAATCCTACGTCGTACACAAAATCCACAACCACACACGAGCACATTTCACCCACCACTCTTCGTCGCCTGTTTCGCAAGATTCACATACTGTAAAAAACGACGGGAAAAATACGTGCATTTGCGCCATCAAACGATACGTTACAGACTCGTTTTATGAGAAAAGTTTCCATCGTCAACCCGCGCGCGCGAAAGCTCGAGCGCTCGAGCGGCCGAGCGAGCCGCGAGTGGCCGAATCCGCCGATCCAGCCAAGCCTAGCCAAGCCGCCGAGATTACGCCATTCCGCAGCGACCGCGACCGCGCCAACCCGGCGAGACAGCGAGACAGCGGCGATGGCGGGACCGACGGATAACGGCTCGTCAAGTTCGTCGCGCACTTTGCTTGTGGATTCCAAGTGAAACCAACGCACTTTCAATCGCTTCGAAAGGTACGTATAGACGACTTTATTACTTGCAGCATTGAGTGCTTTGGTATACACAGACCAAAGTGAACACTGAAGGACAGAAGGGATACATGATGTTTTGAAATCGCAGCTTATTTGAACGCATGCGTCCCCTGCTGAAAGCGTCTGGCTGTGCTCTGTTGCAGACGTCATTTCGACTGCGTGTACTCTGATGTAACTTCAGTCAGTGTTTACACTCGGCTAGCTATCACTCGGCTTGTTATCTCATGTGCGAAATAGACGTAGAAACCAGCGCCTCGTCTCTTTCGGATATTCAACCTCCAGCCCCCTGGCTCCCAGCGTGCTTACCGGCGCAAACCGTTCGACGTGTTGGATTCGTGGGCTCGTTCGAAGAGGCGTTGTTTAACGCTCACGAGTCGCCGAAGTGTTACCGGAGCTTCTCTTTACGAAAGTCGCGATCGACGCTGGGCTCTGAGCTCGTACTTTTTTCTTCCCTGGTAGACTAAGAGTGCCGACCATTCATCTGTGGTGCCGACTGGCGCCGTACGAAGTTGAGAAAAGCTAGCGAGTCTGTCAGATTTTCGTGACGCCGCCCATCTGCTCTGCTACCGGCTGCGCTCAACAATTAATGTAAAAAAAAAAGCGTTTTTTAATTTTTAATTTTTTTTTTGCCATGTTTTATTTTAGTCGCCGCAAAGTAAATCGCGGCCGTACGTCGGTTGACTCCCGATTACTTTCTCTACATCGTAGATTGACTCACCACAATGGTGCCTCGTTGGTGTGATCTTATTCTGATATCATTACATCTTGCTTTTTCATCTTGGCACACTTCTAGACGACCTTCTACACGTTGCACTTCTTGTCGACATGTCGCTGGTGTTAGAGACAAATCTGAAGTCGCTGTTTGCTCACTCCTTGGTGCACATATTTCATGTTCAACATCAGGTGTCTGAAGGAGGCGCCATGAAACCCTGGAGTTTGTTTAGAGGTATCTCAACATACTGTATTCAAGTGTCGTTTTGTGTGTTATAGTTTCCTACAAAACCAAATTGCACTTTGTTCGTAAAATACCCTATAACTGTTCACTACAATTAAAGTTGCTATGAAACATTGGCCACGAGAGGTGACTCGGCCAACGCAGCCTGAAAATTCCTCGCATAATTTTCTTCATGGGTCATTTTGGACATTGACAAATTTTCTTGTGAATAATGAGTGTTATGCACATGTGTTCTACTTTTCGTACAGGTACTTCAGTTAGATAAACCCCAGCAAAGGCAGCAAGACAGTCTCATGGGGTCACACCAAGGATAACTGCATTCCTGCTCAAGTCCCGAGTCTTGTCACCAAACTTCACTGAACATAATGGTACATTCCGTTTGCTTAACTTTTTCTTCTGAAATGTGTTTTTTTTTATTGTTGCTTTTTTCTATTGAAAAAGGGGTAGTACAACGTTTAAACACCCAATGTTTTTTTTTTCTTTTTGTAAAATGTGTAGTACATCGTTTAAAAACCCAAGCGTTCATAAATGGTCTCTGTACCAGACAATAGGGTGTCTTATACTCTGTTTCATACTTAGCGTGCAACGCTGTCAAAGGTACTAAAGTGGTGCGCATGAAAGTTACTCCGCGCGTTTCGTGGACGAGCGGTAGAAGGCGCTGCTCTGGCGATATTGACGTCTCGGTGGCCGTGGTTTAAACCCATTTTACACGCAAAGTTTTTTTTTTTTTTTTTTTCTTTTTTAGACATATTTTTTGTGCAAGATTGTGCGCATTGACGAAGTGCATATTTCAGTTCCTCCTTGTTGATTTTTATTTATAAGTCGCCGAGAGGCCAGATTTCTACCATCTGGTCTGCCGCTTTGCAAGTGTTATTTGCCTCCAGCACCGAGTTATATTTTCTTTCGTGCAGCGTGGAATGAGGAATCGCCCTGATAGCGGCCTTGTCCCAAAATTTATAATAAAACGTTAATCGACAATAGTTGTGGCCTGTACAGTTTATTTTGAAATAGCTGTCAAGGGTAGGAATCTCCCTCTCGGAGCACTTGCGATGCACCTTCAGGCGAATGGCGTTCTGTGTGAACTCGTCATGCTTGACGGTCCCCGTGCTCGAAACTTTCACGTTGCGAGGTCTTTGCTTCGGGGACGCCACCTTGCCAGATGGGCACTGCGCCTTGCACTTCGCGACAGTACAGGGCACACTCCAGTGTCGTTACTGGCCGTCTCCAGGACTTCACGACCGAATTCTCCGGGGAATGTGTTCTTATACTCCCATACACATTGGCGATCATCTGCTTGCACTCTTTCAAGATTTTCGCACAACGAATCTCCGAAAACATCCGAGCAGGAGAGGTACTTGAGCTTGCTGCATAAGACGCCATCTTCTCAAAACCAGCCAGTGCCACACAACCCGAAAACCCACAGCGGCTGCCACACGGATGAACACGAAAACAATTTAAGGTGGTTTACATTATCTTTTCCTTTTTCTTGAAAAACATTTGTGCTCCGTTGAAATCATAACGCCACTATCAGTTACTAGCCCCGAGGAGGCACATTTTCCGACTTTTAAAAATTTTTTTGCAGGGGACGCACTATCTTATGGGGCGAACGTAGGCACGGTCAGCAATGCAAACCGGTGCGCTAGCTTTGACTGCGTTGCACTCTATGTATGAAACAGAGTATAGGATCGCTTCAGACGGGGCAACCTTTCCAGCAATTTTGGGGCTGCTGGCGGGTTGTTCCCTAGTTTTCCCTAGATCGACACGAATTGCTGAGATTGGGTCCGGCTCGAAGCGGACGAGCAACTTTGACTACTCGGAGATGTTTGAAGCGGCAGCAGCCAATCAGGAATGCAATATTTTCACGTGACACCTCTGTGGTCGTGATGATGAGAACTGAGGACTTAGTTCAGGTTTGAAATGGATCATTTTTGAAAATAAACTGTTTCAAAAAGATGAGTTAGTATTCTCAGCGCAATTTAAAGATATAAAAACATGTTTTTAGGATATAACTGTGCATCTAAATACTGTAAGAAAAATAAAATTTCATGATGATGATGGCAAGTCGTAGCAATTTGGTTGCTGCATGTGAACGCGGGCGGCCCGTGTTGCTGGTGTTGCGACATGAAGTTGCTGGGCGAAATTGTTCCGTCTGAAGCGGGCTTTAGGGAACTGAATTCAAGGGCCGTGGAGCTCTGGGTGCAAGCCCACCTGGAAACATTTTTTTTTCTTTTTTGCCTTTTTTAGTATTTAAATAGATATATATATATACATATATACTTTTTTTAAGTTTTAACATATAGATGCATACTTTACACACTAATTCATTTTCAGAAGTGCTTTTATTCACACTCTGTGGCTTTCTAGTGCTTGCAATAGCTTCTCGGTGAGCTAATGCCAGCTCTGCAAAGGGAGAGGGATCTTCCCACGCTTTGCAGGCTGTAAAGCTGTGGCTTGCACAGCTCTAGTGTGTCACACCTCGCCCACTGGCTCCATCGCGAAGCATAGGTGCTTCATGAGTCGCGCCACACCGTAAGCCCAAAAAACGGTCGGGTGACAAACCTGGGACCATTTGTCACTGCACTCGGCTATGGTATGGTGGCATGGTCGGGGCATGAAGCAGGGGACAGCTTGGAAATGCTGATCTTCATGACATTTTAAACACATTTTTCATTACTTTTGTGTCGAGTTGTCAGCATTCTAAATGAGAAAGCAAGCAGCAGCGACAGCAAGAAAGGAAAAATTTAAGACCGCTTTCACCAAGAATCAATTACGAGCACTAGAAAGGCATGGAGTGTAATTAAAACGCTTCTAAAGGTGAATTAGCGTATAAATTAAGTACTTGTGCCTCAAAAATACAAAAAATAATGTAAATATAGTTATAAGGATAAAAATATACACCAGGAGGACTTAAACCAAAACTACATTCTGTAAGTTTGAAATTTGACACCTTAAACCACTTGGTCACCACCCAATTTTATTTCCAGGTCGTTCATCGAGGTATATGAATTTTGTTTGCAGCTGTCGGCTAGAAGAGAGGTTGCCTTATTTTCATTCACTTTACTATTCCCACCAAATATGACAAGTGATAAAGAATAGAACCTCATTTGGTTGGCCGAGGCACTGTGCTTGCTTCAAGGCAAACTAGCCTGTCTTGCTGGGTTCATATTTTGTTTCATCACCTGTTTAGGATTCTGTTGTCGCTCATCAAAAGAAGAAAAAAAAACTGACTAATTCTGACTTATTCCGGTGTGCAGGTACCCTTGGCAGTAAACTCTGATAAATGGGGCAAAATATAGATACTTTTTTTAGGAAATATGCATTGTTTTAGCAAAATGAGCTACACTATTTGACTAACGTGAAACAGAACGAGCCTCTCCGCTTGGGTCTTTTTTCATCTCTCGCAGACACTATTTCCTGCTTTTTGTGGTTTGTATCAGACTTTTGTATTCTGTCCGGCCAAAGCATCTGTGTTACACTAAGACTGGGTTGTTTAGGATATCTACAGGTATTCTTCGCAGTAAATGGCTTCCAATCAGGAACACGAGTTTGTTCTCGGCCACCGAGAGCAAGTATTTTCGAGGTGAGCTATTGCCCGCCTATATGAGTTTTGTATTTCATTCCTCTTGAATGCCATAACCTATGTGTAGCGGTCTTGCACTAGTATTTTGTTGTCTCTCTTCTGCAAAAGCACCCAACTTCAATTAAGACCGGGTTCTTTCTTACACATGCAGGTCTTGGTGGCAAGAACCAGCCAATCAAGGCCAGAAGTTTGTTTTTTGCCGCGCATGGCAAGTGTTTTCAAGGTGAGTGATTGATGCCTATCTGAGTTGTTTGTTTCATTCCTCACAGACACTCTACCTGTCTGTATAGCGGCCTTGTTTCAGGCTTTTTTGTCTCTGTTCGGCCAAAGCATCTGTGTTAGACTAATCTTTAGGATATGTGCAGCAATTCTTGGCAGCAAGTGGGTGCCAATCAGGAACACGAGTTTGTTCTCGGCCGCCAAAAGCAAGTATTTTCAAGGCGAGCTATTGCCCGCCTATATGAGTTTCAGCATTCATCAAGGAGCGCGAAATCAAAGCCCGGGGGTTGGCCATTGCAAAAATGTTGACTCGGAAGTGCATAGGGAGGAAGCTTTATAAAAGTATCCACCTGCTTCTACAAGACAAACCAAAACTAAGAATGTGGGTTCCATTTGAAAAAAAAAAAAAAAACATTGTCGGCCCGAATTAACTCGGGAGCGGCACTGAGCAAACAAGCCACGGTACGAGTATGCTTGGTTCAGGCGTTTGTAAAGGTGGTAGATGACTCGGTGTTTTCTAAAAAAAAAATATTTTTTTTTTCTAAAAGTGTGGTGGTCGAATATTGAGGGATGGGCATTGAGTCGGGATGTTAAGGTAAAAATTTCATCCACATGCCGGGATTCATGTGCCTTGTCCCCCTAGCGAGCGGGACAAGGCCTTCAATATTTTGGGTTCGCAAAAGGGGTGCGTCAGTATTGACGTCTCATTTTACATCATTCGTCTCAATTTAAAATGCACTATAAATGACATGCCTGAGATTTGTTTGGGTGTACTTCCTCTCAGCAAGTATATGGTTCTGTCTCAAAAAGGTCTAATCTGATGTTGACCGCTCCTCAGGTCTCCACCGACGATTCATCAGGACGAGACCCAACCGGGACACTAGGGAGGAACGGCTTAAGCAAGGGAGGCTACATATACGACAGCTTCTTGCGGACAAGAAACGAAAATAGATAGATGGTGGGTGTTTCATTTGCTATGCCTTTTGGCGTGCACATTATGTTTGTTATGTTTCAAGATTCCTGCAGAGTTCGGTTTCAACTATTGTAAAATACCGAGCATGCGCCCAGGTCGCAGAAGCGCCTACCCTCTGATTCGGAACGATCCGCAAATAAGCAAAGGGCATACCAGACACCCATTCACCTGTTTTGAGCCGTGCTCAAAATATTGAAAGAGCACATCAAGCGCCAGGTGCTGTGGCGTCTTTGCCACAATAGCGCCAGTCGCAGAGCTGACAGATCCGTGATTGGCGCAAGCCATGGCATGGCCTTTGGGAACCAGGGAATCGAGATTAAAGAAGTAGCGCAGAAATTGGAGGCGAGTGGTGAAGGTCAGCAGAGTTAACAGAAAACAAGGATGAAGGGAGTTCCGTCGCATGAGGCATCTGTGTCCCGTGCATGTAATTTTGAGTGTGCTGTAGGTGGCTACCCAAAAAAATTGTTACTTGGACGTAACTAATCGCAAACCTCTCTTGCAGTTTCCATGGCCCACAAGCCAGCCGGCGCCAGTTCGTTCTCGTTCAAAGGTGAGGATTCTAGATTTTCTAGATTGCTCTGAAGCAGCAATACTGAAGCCAGACAAGCGGTACGGCATATTTAATTGACAGAACGACTGGGGACGCTTTCACTGATGCTTGTTTTGCTGCAATACACGTGTGTATTGCAGCAAAACAAGCTTCAGTGAAAGCGTCCCTACTCGTTCTGAGCTCCGTCAATTAAAGGTGCCATACCGCTTGTCTGTCTGGCTTCAGTGTTGCTGTAGGCGACAAAACGTTGCCCAGTTTTGTCACAAGAGGCATATTATGTCACGCACATGTAATTTTGAATTTATCCGGCTTAGTGTGCTGTAGGTGGCTGGTCAAAGAAATTGATACTTGGACGCAGGTAATCGCAAATCTTTCTGGCAGTTTCTACATCCTAAGAGCCAGCAGGTCCCAGTTTGCTTTTCTTCAAAGGTGAGAATTCCAGATTCCCGAAGCAGGAATACTGAAGCCATACGACCGGTACAGCATTTTTAATTGACGGAGCTCAGAACGACTGGGAGCTCCTGCATTGAAGCTTAGTTTTCTGTAATACAAGCGGGCGACATTGACACGTGCCCAGTTACGTCGCAAGAGGATATCTATGTCCCGTGCATGTAATTTTGAATCTTTCAGACTTAGTGTACTTTACGTGGCTACTCAAAGTAACTGCTACTTGGACGCAACTAACCGCAAATCTCTCTTCCAGTTTCCACGGCCTACAAGCAAGCAAGCACCAGTTTGTTTTTCCTCAAAGGTGAGCATTCCAGACACTTTAGTTAGGTGCAAAGCAGGAACTGTGAAGCCAGACGAGCGGATACGTATATTTAATTGACCGAGCTCAGAATGACCTGTGGCAGTGGCATTGAAGCTTATTTTTCCACAATCAAACGCAGACGTAATTTTGAATCTACCCGCTTGGTGAAGGATTGCTACTTGTCGCGAACTAATCACAAATTTTTATTTTGCAGTTTCTATATGGCTACAGCTAGCAGGTGCTGTTTTCATTAAGGTGAGGATTTCACATTCTGTTTTCAAACATCAAGTTTTTGAATGAGAGTCCTAAACAATTAACTTTCTTTTGCAGTAAATGCCAGATCCTCCAGTTCAGGAATATGTTAAATATATTTGGTATGGATAAGTCCAGTGTTTTGCTTCTTTATTCACAATTTCACAACAGCAACATTTTTTTAATTTATCACTCAGAAATACACACAAGAAGAGACTGCGTTGCAGAGAAATGTTGCGCTGAACGTGATATTCCAACTCGTTTATAGTTTTATTGGTAGCCGATATAATATATTGGATTCCAATATCCATAATACACTGAGTATATTGGAATCATAAACCCTTATTGGATCCCCATACGACACATGGGGATCCAATAAGGGTTTATACGGTATTGGATTCCAATATTTTCAGCGTATTATGGATATTGGAATCCCATAACAAATCCTTATTGTAATACAATACAATAAATGTGATGTTTTCCAATACACTGTCTATATTGTATTGCAATACAATAAAAAGATATTGTTTACCAATATCCATAATACGCTGTTTATATTGGGGTTTTCCAATAGGGACTGCTTTATGACTTCCCAAAAGTGGTAATACACTTCATCGACATCCACAGCAAGCACATGACAGATATCCAGCAGCATAGTACGAAAAAAGACTACAAAATAGTCATAATATATTGCGGCATAGAATCCTAACCTCTTCGCCATTGACGATGTGCACATAATCCCGAAAGATAAGGCGCGGTTCGAAATGTCTCTTGCACACCGCTGATGTCTCGGCGAGGCGTTTATCTTCTCGAATAAGATTCCCCCCCCCCCCCCCCCCCCCCCTTCTTGCAGTCTGCGCGACTCCTCCTTTGGCGCACGAAACAGCGACGGCTTACAATCACTGGTGGCTGCCCTTGTTGACCGGGTAGCCCGACTTGCATCCCGGCCCGAAGCAGTGTGTGCGTCCGTCTTTTTCCTTGCATTTATGACCGAGACGGACGCGGAACGGGAAAGACTCCCCACCACCACAATGAAGAGTGCTACGGTGCTACGTTCGTGAGAAGCGTACCGCCTCAGCTTCGTCGTCTTCTTCGCTCATCGCACATCTGCTATCTGCCACAAATTCTCCTAGGGCACCAGAGCCGTTTATACTGAGAGAGTTTGGCCTTCTTAAGGAGATTTTGACAGTCTGACAACCACAGCAGCGTAGTCTGACAACCGGGGGATGACTACTTCCGTCCGCCATATTGTGGCTCTGACTCGTAGGAACTCTACGCGATTTCTCAGGAATGAACAAGACAAAGAAGTAACGCCATATTGTGTTATCGCGAAATCCGCTTGTTCTAGCGGCCAACAAGCTCCGCCCATCGGCCAAACTCTCTGAGTATAATCGGCTCTGAAGGGCACGGAACTCCAGCGCCACTCGCGGCATCTACGTTGACCGTCTTCACGTGGTCCATTGTAAGCGGGCGCCGCTCTTGCCACTACACCCTCTAAAACACTGCAGCGTCAGTGCCCTTTTAAAGGGATACTGAACCAAAGAATTTATGGCGAATTCCACTGGGCGTTTTGAAGCGCGCCGGGATCAGTCGACCAGATCCGGACTGGAGCACACGATCCGAACGGGGTCGCGCCGCCTACGGATCCCCAGTGGAACAGGACCACTGCTCCGGGATCAGCGGATGCCTTCCCGTCATTCCACTGCCCGGGAATCCCCTTTCCGCGGCCGCCGCGGTCGTTTCGAAGACGTTTTCGCAATCGCGGCGGTTCGACGCACGAGCGGCAGGAATGGCTCGGGCGCTTCTAGCAAAGATTGCCGGGATGCCCGCAGCGCGGCAAATACCTTCTCTTCTCCTTCCTGGAAAACGAACCGGCTGTCGAGCTAAGGGGTAAACAAGCGGCCATTACAATTTCTTTTGATGCCGAGACAATCTAGGAGCCCAGCCCGCGACGTGCTTCTTCTTCTTCTGAGGCGAGATGCCCCACGAGAAAGGAAGTCACGTGAGTGCGCCGTGGGCTGGCCCGGGTGGCTTCCGTTTGAATCCGCCGAAATCGTGGGAGCGACTTTTCTCGGATCCAGATCGAGATCTGGAGTGAGAGCTGATCCTAAAGGACCAGTGAAACACGTCGGTCTCGATCTCGATCGCCCAGTGAAATAGGCTCGCTCCAGAAAAGTCAATCCCGGCTCGCTCCAAAACGACCAGTGGAATTCGCCATTAGTGCCCATAATAAGTGGCGCACGTTCTTTCCACGAGCCAGCAGCCGCTGGTGTGCGCGAGCACACGCAACGAAAATGACGTCAAAGACCTCTATTCGCGCTTAAGGGGACAGTAAAATGTATGGGCTTCGGGAAAAGGAGAATAAAGACAGGCTTTTCATCTCTAGAAGTGAAAGCTACGTGCTTGTTAGACCAATTAATCGCTTATCTTTTACACCAGACACCACTGTGGAGATGAAAGTCTTGTCTTTATTCTCCTTTGGCCCGAAGCCCATGCATTTCACTGTTATCTTAAGCGCGAATGGAGGTCTTTGACGTCATTTTCGTTGCGTGTGCTCGCGCACACCGGCGGCTGCTGGCTCGTGGAAAGAACGTGCGCCACTTATTATGGACACTAAATTCCTTGGTTCAGTGCGAGGTTCTGTGCCGCATTTCTCGTCCTGCGCTTCCTTACGTCGAGGCCCCGGTAAGTTCGCCAGACCTTTCCTAGCCCTGTGCGCCGGTTGAAAGACTCGCAGTGAGGTCTCCATCTTGTGCGTCCCAGTTCCTTCGTGTGCCTGTTGGTCTTCGCCGAAGCATGGTTTAACTTGATTGTGTTCCGTAGTGTTTTCTTTTTACCGTATCTCTGGGGCGCTTGCAGCCGGCTAGCCCAGAGATTGAGTAGGTGGTTGTCAGGGGTGGGGGCATCGGGCTTCAGTGATATCTCCGTCTTGGCTTCTCGGAGCGCTTTGCGTGCGCTCATCTCGACATCTTGACCGTCTTCCGCTTCAAGAAGCTCCCTGAAACGGTCCCACTTTACCACGTGTCTCCTCTCCTTATTTCCTGTCCCTTGGCCATGTCCGAGCTTCATTTCCAGGGGGAAATGATCGCTGCCGAGGCCATCTCTCCATGGCGTCCATTCGAGGTCGAGACATCTCGATGCCCAAGAGAGGTCCGGGGTAGAGTCTTTCTGCCTCCGTTACTTGGCTAACCTAGTCCTGATGCCGGGTGCGTTGAGCAGCTCGATGCCCTCGGTATTTATGGCTTCAAGAATATCTTTGCACCTCCTCTTGTTGGTCGTATATCCCCAATAACTGTTTGGTGAATTGAAATCTGCAGCTACAATGGTAGGATCCCCTTCAGCTAGTTTGATCAGCCCTTTGACCCACTGCATCATCTCCCCGTCTACCGCTTTAGTTCCTGGTCTGAGATAGACAGAGGCCACGGTGATTTTGGTTCGTCCACGCCTGATTCTCGCGGCGACAACTTCTCTGTCAGTTGAGCAGAGGGCTGTCGTATCCAGTTGGGCTTGCGGTATATGTCGTAGGATACCAACGGCTGCCCAGTCCTTCTTCTTCCGATATCTAGGGGCCGTCTCGATGGTAGGGGTAGTGTAGAAGTCGTAACACGGTAGTGTTATGGTCGGGGTCCTTGTTTCTCGGAGTAGCAGCACATCGGACGGGGGCTGCACCTCAAACCGTAATTTGAGTTCCGCACTTCTGGCCGTAAACGTACAACAATTTCCTTGGATGATCCGAGTCAGTTCCGTGACGATGCGTCTAGCGTTGGCTGCGGAGTTACTTGCCATGCTTCAGCTCGGCAACTTCCCTCCTGAGTTCCCCGATGACCTCGAAAAGTGCCTTAAAACCCACATTCATTTCAGCTTGAAGCTTGCGACCTCCCTCTCGGCATCAAAAGTAGATGTTAGTGGCGTTTGTGGTGGTGTAGCATGGGCCCATTCCTGCATCCAGGCAGGCAGGCCTGTCCTGCTTATCTCTCTTGCTGGTTTGGGTTCCCTTGTGCTCACCAAGGCAGCTGCTGCGTAGCTGTCCCTGGGCTGCGGCTCCGGCTTAGGCTTCAACGCGGGTTTTGTTCTTTCCGAAAATTTGCGCTTTGGGCAGGCATTGCTGGTAGCAACGTGCTTGCCTTCACAGTTGTGGCATCTGGGTTCTCGGTGACAGTTCTCCATTTTCTCATCGTGCAGCTGCCCGCAGTGGCCGCACCTTTGCTCCTTTCGGTGGCAAACATCGGTCTTATGGCCAAGCCGTGGCATTTAAAGAACACGATGGGGCGTGGGAGGTACTCTTTCACGCCTAGAATTGCGTTGGAAAAGAATACTGTCTTGGGGAGTTTGTTACTCTCAAATGTCACTAGTACTATGTTTTTGCTTTTCCCAATCAGTCGTGCGCTGGCTATGTGGGACGTCTTACATTTCATGTCTTGCATCAGCATCTCTGGAGTCTCGCCGCGGTTGTCTCCTGGGAGGTAAATGATGCCTCTTATCTGATCTCTCCCGATGACCTTGTACGGTCGAATCGCGTACAGATCGCCGCCTTTTTTATTTGTGTAAGTTGTCGAAGCTTCGCTGCGGTCTTTTCATCTTGCGTAGTAAGTGCAATGGTGTTGGCCCTTGCCTGACACTGGATCTTAAAACCGTCGTCCTTTGTAACTCCCGCCTTCTCAGCGGCGCTCACAACGTCTCGAACCCTGATAGCGGTAGCCTCTCTCTTGCACACAGGTTTGAGAACAATGGGCTCTGTCGTCTTTCTAATGTCTCGTGCGTTTTCTATTGGAGCAGTTGTGGCTCTGTTTTCTTCTTTTTTTTTTTACCGACGTCAGCAATCGCTTGCGCCGGCGTTTTGTCACCGTGCACCATCCGTTGTCCTCGGGATTTGCTGACAAAGGGTTGGTTCCTGGAGGCATGGCAATTTGTTCGCTCGAAAGAGAGCTCGAAATAATTTCTGGCGAGGTCAGCGTTAGAAACTCCTAAAAAAAGTTTGAGCTCACCGCTTCGTTAGCGTTTTTCAGTCTGGCTTTTTGCTGGCGTTCTTTGGCGAGCTACGCCAAGAAGCACATGATCAACTTTGTTGTATGCTGCCGTGGCAGCTGAAGTCGACCGCCCTGCTCCAGTATCGGTGAAGAACAACCTTTTTTATTCGATCCTCTTCTTCTGCAGACTACAAATGCAACAGTAGCGCCGCCACAACAGTTCCCCCCTTCAAGAAGAAAAAGGAAATGCTATGTACAACATTAGAAACACGAACACTAATAAAAAACAAAATCCCGCAATCCTTGTGGTCTGGAGGTCTGTCTGGCAGACCGTCTTGGTTCCATGGCCACTGAACTGGGCGAACTGATGAGGGGACATCCCGGTGTCGGCGAGGTCGATAGTGATGCCGGCAACGGAGTCTCCCACAATGTCGCGGGAGGTGATTGTGGTTGCGCGACCATAGAAGGCGAAGATGCGGTTGATGATGGGGTCGCTGATGGTGTCGAGAACCATGGCATGTGGCCCGGGTCAGCTTGAGGAGGTGGTTCCATGCTTGGTGGTATGACGACCAGCCGCTTCCCGTTCCACACTTTCCCGTCTTCTAGATAGTAAGCATTTTTCCCCAGGTATTTTACCACCTCGGGGGGCGACGCTGATGGACCAGCTCGGCGGAAGGCCTTACTTCTACATTGCCTCGGTGTTGAAGGACAGAGAGTCTTCTACACACTTCCGGAGACGCATCTTCCGGTACCACTGCAGGAGACAACTGCCGGCACGAAGACACCGACTGCGCCGGACGAGTACGATATCGCTTTGTCGGCCCTGGAGACCTACTTCGCGGCGATTTCGAACGTGGTCGTTGCAAGACACCGCTTCAGGCAGCGAGCGCAGCTACCGGGGGAATCTGTCGAAGTATTCGTTGCCGAGCTGCGACACCTGTCGACGGACTGCCAGTTCGGACTCTTGGCGGACAAGTTCATCCGAGATCAGCTGGTGGCGAAGACTACGAGCCAGCGGTTACGAGAGCGTCTACTACTGGAAGGAAGTAGTCTGACCCCGGACCGGGCGTTGTCCATCGGCCGACTGGTCGAGGAAGCGGTCCGGTACTCCAAAGAGCTCATATCGTCTTCATCGGTGCAGAAGGTGGACGTTAAGTCTCCGAAAGCCGAGCGACCACAGCGTACACAGGGAGAACCTTCATCCTCCACTTCGAGGAAATGTTACCGCTGCAGGTTGTCGGGACATCTTGCAAACTCCGCTACATGCAAAGCAAAAGGAAAAAAGTGTGCTGGATGCGGGAAAGTCGGACATTTTCGTGCTGTCTGCAAGAGTACCGCCAGTCACACTCGCAAAGGATGTACTGTCGGAGAAGTTGCGTGCTTAAATGACTCTGACGAGGACGTTCTTAGTATTCTTCACGTGCACGATAAACCAAAGAGCGGTATGTAAATTTCAGTTCAAGCCGAAGGAACACCCCTATCATTCTTGGTTGACACAAGCTCAGCAGTTTCTATAATGTCGTAATATACGTACAAAAGAAACTTCAGTTCTGGTTACCAGCTGCAAGGTACGTCCGCAAGTTTGTTCGATTTTTCGCAGCAGAAGATTGCCGTAGCAGGCTGCTTTGTTGCTGCTGTCGGTTACAAGGAGCGCAAGGCTTCTGTACGCCTCTACGTTGTCCCGAACGGTACGGACATACTCGGCATCGATGCCATCGCTTGTTTATCTCATTATCGTCGCCAATCTGTTGTATGCTGCCGTGGCAGCTGAAGTCGACCGCCCTGCTCCAGTACCGGTGAAGAACAACCTTTTTTATTCGATCCTCTTCTTCTTCAGACTACAGATGCAACAGTAGCGCCGCCACAACAATCTTCCCGATTTCATCTCCTGGGATTCCAAGTAGGTCCAGTAGTCCAGGGTCAATTGAAAGGTTTGACGGCCGGGTGGCCCGTCGACGAAATATTCACAGTCACGCCTTCGGACTTGGCACTCTGCGGCCCAGTCAATAGGCGTAGCGATGTATCGATTTCATCGGGTTCCGGAGACGTCGGTCGGAGGAGTGCGGAGGGTTCGCGGTGCTCCATTGAACCTTCTTGGATAGTAAGGCACTGGTTCGGGGGCACGTAGGGTGCCTTCATGTGCGCTTTGCTTGGGGTGATGACATCTGGCCATTTTGTTTCGAACGCTTATTTTTATTTTTTGTTCTGAAGCGCGTGAAAGGGCGTCTCCCTGCACGCGCTCGTGGCGCTGACTGTGTTACGGCGACATTTTGTTTCCTGCGATTTCTTTGTATTTTCCCTGTGGGCGCGTGCTGTCGGCATCGGGTACTACAAACGATGGCATCACCCTAAACAGAAGGGCATTGAGGCACACTAGGGGCACGAATACCTCGTAAACCTTGGAAAGTACCTTAGAACTGGCAAATGTTTGAGAGCTACGAAGAAACTGCAACTGGATTGCTCGGAGGCTTCTTCTTCCTAAAATTAAGATAGAATACAATTGTAATACTACAACGTGCTATACGTTTTGTGACTTTTATTTTGTAGTAATTTAAATATAACAACTAAATTGAATCTTCTAGACTATTAGAATTTTAATATTCCATCAAAATGCGCCCAAAAGAATCAGAACGGCATAATTTCTAACTTCACTTACAAAAAAAAAAAAAAACAGAAAAAAAACAGCGTTTTTAGGGAAAAACTAAAGACCTGTATTACCTTTATTACGTCTTCATAACGAACCTCCAAACGATTCAATACTCTCGTGCATTCCTGAAACTTGAATTTGTGTAGCGAAATTCGCTCATTGAGGTACGAGCAGATGAGTGAGCTGCGGAGTGAATTGATTGCTCGCACGTGACCTCATCGCCCCGTGCTGGTTGCAATTCTGGGTCGTTCGTACTTGTTATTGAAAAAATGCAGACAAATGTGGTGATGCGAAATGGGAAACTAAAGCCGGGGTCACAGTGCTTATACATCATAGAAAGGACAGTCTGTATGTAGATTCGAACGCGAGGCACCGCGAGATCCGTGCTTTGAATGCCTCATGGTAACTGGCCTGCGAGATCGGTCTATTGTTTCATCGCCCCTTTAAGAACCAAACCAAGAAGGCTGGTATTTAACTCGGCGAACTGCTCTCTGTCGGAATGAATTGACGGGTTTTCATTCCACGTAGGTCCATGAAAGATACGCAACTGTTCGATGCTCGTCGAATGTCCAAGAAAAGGCAAAAAGTCATTCACGTGCGCCATTGTAAATACGTACTTTGCGTCACCGAGAATACCTACTGCTGTGCATGACCTTTTGAAAGCTTGATGGGAACTCTGACAGGCCAGAAGGCAACCGCATGGACTTGGGGCACATGAAAGTTTGCTTCTGACATTCATATGCCGAGTGAAAAAGGGCACAGGATGCTCGTCTGACGTCGAGAAGTACATTGCAAACATATGGTTTTATTCTTAAACTTAATAATAAAATGACAAAACTCGCAGCCTCCGTTTTTGGTTGAAAGTTTGAATCTAAATGCTTTTGCAAACAAGTTTTGTTTTTGGTAACTAAGTCTTGCTATATTTGGTAAAATTATAGTATTGAAAGAACGAAATTGAATAACCGTGTGACTTTATGTCGAACATTTTAGAAAACAAAACCGGCGGTTTCATTATCACAATTAATATAAGCAAGAACCAATTAGCGAGATACTTTCCCAACCGAAAAACCTAGTATAACATTTCGCTACCTGAATTATGGAACCGGAAATCTATCTTGATTCTGTCTGGATTTCAGGTTTTCATAAATTATTCTTTTGTCCGGAATCTGGATTTCGGGTTTCGAGAAACATATTTCCAATTCCATATTCCAGATAACGAAAAGTAATACTGGGTTTTCGGTAAGTTTGGCAAAGTATTCTTTTACATATTTCAATAATGTTATCATGGCCATGACACTTTTTACGATATACTTATGAAGACTGTTCAGTAGTATCCATATGCGGAGGTTCGCAAAATATTTCCAAATAAAATATATAAATAAATAAAATCTTTGGACTCGGACAAATTGTGAGTGCGTCGAGTCATTGACATTTGAAATCTACAAGTAGTTTCTAACTTCGTCTTTTTGTGGCTTTAATAGAACACGTACAAAATCGCGAACACCAAGTGGGCTCGTTTTCGACGCTGTCTGTCTGGTTCTATCGGCTCAGTGTGGGCTGCGTCCCACACTGCCCCAACCATAATACCGGTGGCAGCTGTGCTAACGTTCTTGTTTGCGGTGCAAATGTCGCGTCTGTGCGCGTGACACGTATTTCGTTTTTGCAAATGAATTGCCAATTCATCATCACTCTTTATGTATAGAATGTGATATGCATTTTTCAATACTTAACGTACAATAAGAAAACAAAAAGTGCAAGTTTTGATACTTTCAAAGACATACCTCTATGCATTCCAAGTTTCTAGACTTATAATGCATCCAAGACACGTTCTTATTTTTCATTGAACAGTGGAAGGACCCGTCTGGTTCCGTAAATACGTGGTTTTTCTAATTAGCACACTCACATTTTTAATACATATTCAAAAGGAGCCTTTTTTATGCTATTTTGAACTGTCGTAACCCAGTTTCACGTCATAAGGCAGCCACGACATTTAAGGAAATGCTTCTAGTAAACATAGGAACTCAGCAGAAAAAAAAAATATTAGAAGTGTAACTCCAGCAATTTTTTCGTAAACACCACTTGATAGTGATAAAATTTCAAAGAATCCCCTTCACGCGTTCTTGGTTTTCTCAGACAGCAATCTAATCTAATTTTTTTAAATTATATGCTAGAGGAACTGGGCTGGTTCTCTGTAAGGCTGGTTTTGTTGTATTTTTTATTCAGATTTGTTGAAAAAGATTTAAATTGTGGGACTATTTTCAAGCTCGGCTCTGCAAGCAAGAAACTGGTTTCAGAGAAGATGACAGCTATTTAAGCAACGATTCTTTAATTAGAGCTTTTCTCTTTCTAATTAAAATGACTCGATGATTGCGATTTTTTAAAGCATACTAATTGTCTTAAATATTAAAAATGTCGTATGTTGTAGCAGACGGCGAGCACTTGCGCCATCTTCTGAACGGTGGCTGAAATTCGAGGATTAGAAGTTCAGGAAAAGTGGCGCTGATTCTGTCCCTGACGCAGAGGATTCTCGTCTCAAACATTTCCTCGCCTTCTTTCTCGTTCTTGCAGTAAATCACAACTAATCTTGCAAAAAAAAAAAAAAAAAAAAGAAGCGCGTTGCAATGGCCACGGGCAAGTTCTTGAAAACATCTAGTGCCTATAAATAAACTATTAAACGCTGCCCGCCATGTTCCGACACCACGAAGGGCGCAAATATTGAACTACATATAATAGTGACGACGTAGGGGAATTTCATTTCCTTCACTTTAAGATAAACGAACAGACATTTTTTTTAAGGTTCCAGCTTTCCATCTGCACCGGTTCTGTTTTGTTCGCCATCATGCAGAGATTTGAGATTTTCAGTTTTAACGTTATTCTACTTGTAGACACCTTACTGAAAGTGTTATGTCCAAACCGCAGTGACGGTTATGGACTCACGGTAAGGTAACGAACAGCTAGTCATCGTGGCTCATATCTGAGGCTCAGAAAAAGGTTCTAATAAACCCCTTTCCCACGAAGTGCGCTATCAATAGCGTTGCACATGGGCGATACCCTCCCTAAGCCGTCTTTCTTTGGATTACTTTTTATTTCATTTTTTTAAATAAAAACAATGTCAGACAATCAACTTTCGTGGGGTTGGTTTAATGATGCAACCAATCCAAGCTTTCAGTTTGCGCTTTACACCAACCTTGACTTTTTCCTTTTGTATCTAATGATAAGCAGCCGGGGCCAACTTGCTAGAAACAGCGTCTCAGCTGAGACTGAGGTTCAATCCCCACCTCTGCCCGTTTCGATCTGGATGAACATTGTACCGGCGTGCGGTCGTGTTTTGTGTAGTGCACGTTAAAGACCCCAGGCTAGCGGCTGTACTGCACTGGCTTAATTTCTGATCTACAGCGAGTGACTCCTCACAACTTTAAAATGGCTGACCAAGTACACGCTGTATAAATATCCACACAACCCCAATGATTTAGCTCAGGCTGGGGGAAAGAACGCACCGCCAAAGCCAGCGCACGAGCTGAGCGGAACTCAAGCCGCGTCTCAAGACACACGCGCGCCCCACCTTTTGCGCTGCTTTCTTTCACTTGGTTTCAGCTGAGACGCTGTTCTAGCAAGCCGGTCCAGGATCACAATTCGTGAAGTTTCCTCGCGCTTTTCCCTTTCGTTTTTGGGAGTCCCCGCAATCAGTGTTGCGAAATAAAATCAAACGAGATGCTCAGTGCTGCCCTGCCATGTTCTTCTATGACCGGGTTAGGGTTCCTGTATAGGCTCATTCACACTGGAAGCGGATCCGCGTTCGCAAAGTGGTTGCGAACGCGGTTGTACAAAGAACCAGTACAATTGCACGCGCATTGGATGACATCGAATGCGCGTGACATTGTACTGAATCTTTATACAACCGCGTTCGCAACCGCTTTGCGAACCCGGATCCGCTTCCCGTGTGAATGAGCGGTACGGGAGCCAGAGTTGCGCGTTCATCCCCGGAGCGCCGGTTTTCCTGCACGGCATGCGGACTCTGCTCCTGACGTGACCGAATTCGGCGAATAGCGTCTCCGCGCGTTCGAGGCGCGCGGCGCGCTCAAAAGCAGGAGAACGTACGCCGGGGCGCGTGCGACGTCTTCTTTCCTGCACGACACTTGATCCGGCTCCTCGTGTGATCGGATTTCGGCGAAAAGCGGCGCGGCGGCACGTGGAAACAGACGCGCAACTCTGGCTCCCGTCACTCCGTGCAACGCGACCGGCGCGCCGCCGCGCTGCCGTTACCGAAGGTAGGCAGTGAGAACCCCACCGAAACGAAACCATTTCGCGTACATTGGTGCGCATTGATGTCGAAGCGGTACGGTTGCGCTGGTTTGTCAGCATGAACTGCTGCGTCGTTAAGTGCTCCAATATTTATGCGTCGTATCTCGTAGGGACAAAGTTTCACAGTTTTTCAACTCGCCGATATTTTGCGGGACAGCGACAACGATGGACCCGTGCCGTACAACGCGAGAAATTCGGTCTGCCGATCATGTCTGCCACTGTGTCGGCATGCCTGACATGTTTTACATTGCCGCTTTGCGCTCTGCTTTTGTTTTCGTACCAGTAACGCCTACATATGTTAGCGCCGATGGGACGAACTGAAATGCCATCTCACGCTCGCAAAATGCAATGCCAATTTCGTTGGAGGAATGTCCTCCAAAGAAGTTCGTCCACATCGTACGTGTTGATGATATTTCCGAACCAGTATGGCACGCAGTCTGTACTTCATGTAAAAAGATTCGGACGGTCCAAAAAGCGACAAATATGAACCTAAGCAAAACTACAATGAAACTTGGAATCACTGGACAATCGGCGTTTGAGTATGGAAGTTTATGTGGTGTGCTTCCTGTTTTGATCAGCCTCCTCCTGGATCTGGAAACGCCGACACCCCGGCTCTTCTAGACAACATTTTGTTTTTCTCATCTTTGGAGCCACCTATCGCAAAGTTGATCGAACTGGAAGTACCGGTCCGCTGGTCCCTTCCTACCTGTAAAGTGTGCACCTCCCACGACGAGTGGTATTCTCTTGACAGCCTTTGACTGTTGAAACCAGTTCCTATTCAACTACGCCGCCCAAACTAAATTTCCACCTAGTTTCGCTATGCCACCTCTTTTTGGTATAATAATTGTTGTGTCAAGTTACGGTCATGTCCAAGTACCTGTGTGCCAAATATCGGCACCTCGCACAACCAGGTTATTACACAACAGCTGACCGCAAAAGCCTTTGACGGCCAAACCGTGTGTTGGCCGACAACACTGTTTTCTCGGCTTTGGAACCACCTTTCGTAAAGTTGTTTCAATTGGAAGTACAGTCCACTAGTCGCTTTTAAACTGTAAAGTTTCCACTTCCCACGACGAGTTTTATTCTCTTGACAGCCCTTTCATGATAAAAACCAGTACCCATTCAGTTACGCCGCCCAAACCAAATTTCCACCTGGTTTCCCCATGCCACCTATTTTGGCATAATAAATGTTGTGTCACGTTACAGTCATGTCCAAGAACCTGTGTGCCTTAATCTGCACTTCGCACTCCCCTTCGCACATAACATTTGTGGTCCAATATTGGATTTCCTTGACAGATTTATTTCTTTATTCGTTCGAAACATAACTTTCACGCCTGCTGTCTTGATGAAACTTTGGCATACTTAGTGCACACACTTAGTGATCATCTCACTCGCCTCCAAGTATCATTGTCCAAGCAGTCCTATACTTTTCTAGCGACGAGCGAAACAAATTTCCCACTGAGAGCAATTATTGTGGCGGCCATCTTGCTTTTCGGAAAATTGCTCAAACCCTTTTTTCGACCGCAACTAGAGAAAATACTTCTATTCTACTCAAACTCAATATATAAGGAGCGGAGAACAGCTAGACGCCCTTCTTAAGGGCGAGACACATGTACGACGAAACCGTCTGATCCGGCGTCCGATCAGACGCCGGATACGACGGTCGGAGGCGAGGGTTTTCAACGCTCTCCGGTGCCCTCGAGAGAGAGAGAGAGAGAAGTGTTGAAAAGAAAGGAAGCCTGGAAGGTAATTCCGGCAGTTCGCACATCGGATCGGACGGTTTCGTCGTACATGTGTTTCGCACTTTAGGTCTGCCCCAGCACTCATGCAACCGTCACCCTCAACGTATCAACTCAAAAAGCAAAAGTTCCGTGCGTGCGCGCTTGCGCCGCCAGAGCTTGGCATGCGAAAAGGCGCCTCAGTCCGCTGAACGTGCCTCACTGTCGAACGCCAGCTCCTCCGCTAGCGGCGCTACGCGCGTTTTTCAAAGCGCCCCTTATAGTTCCCGCACGGAGTGGGGTTCCTTGTGGCCTTCCCTCTCGCCTAGGAGCAATGGGACTTCAGCCGAGTGGGGGTGCGACCACACTACCATGATCTAAACCGCCTGAGCCATCCTAAACAACTGTTCCCCGACGACTGCGATTGAAAATGTTTGAAATAACTGTACTGAGCAGATTGAAATGAGTTTCGGCTTACGATAATTAAATGCCTGTAAATTCAAACTTGTTTTTTGAGGAGACGAAGAGAAAGAGGTGTTCCGCATAAGTCCCTGCAGGCAGACGGCCTCATAACCTGTGGGTCTAATCACTCTAGAAACTTCTCCAACTCGACCCCGTAGCAAAGAGAACAAGACGGTGAGGAGGAGGTGCCTCTCAGAAGGAATCAATGCGCTCTAGGTGTGGTAGGTTTACAGCGACTCCTTTGAGCTACCGCCGCAGGGAGCTACTACTCCCCGTGCAAAGGCCGTAAGAGATCGCGCCTGTTCACTCCAGCCCCGCCATTGTTCCTCCAACTGCTGAACGAGGCAAGCGCATGTTCATTAGCACATTTTGCTTCAAACCTAAACACGTCAGGAGAATAACGCGGAGGGAAAACTTGCGCAGCAGAACCCAGAAATCATCGATTCAAACCACACCGCCGCCCACTTCGATCTGGATGAGCATCGTATCGGCGTGCTAAATTTGTCACCCACGACGGAGAAACTATAGTCTCTCCGTCGAGGGGAAGACGGAGAAACTATAGTTTCTACGTTTTCCCCATGGCTCCTAAGAGGCATCTATAGGTGCCTCTTAGGATAGTTTAACTTTCCACTGCCTAAGCATCTAACAACAAATTACTCACGGTGTTTTTGCACAAACGTTTTCTGCGCAGAAATAAGCAGGCGTTACCGCGTTTCGAAGTCACGTGCGCCAGATCACAAATGCTTGCCAATCCCCGTACTACGCCACTAGGCCGAGCGCTGGGGATTGTCCTACCGTTCCGGCGAGAAAATAATATGGCGTCGAACGAAAATTCAATGTTGTGTATAAAAAGAATGTTGGAAGTTTGAACTCGTCGCCTACTTGCACCAACAGTGACAAGGTTGGCAGTCTCATATTGGGATTAATTTTTCCTTCATTGGACGTAAATAGTAGCATTGTCGGATTGCCAACTTCGACGTTGTTTGTTCAGAATTCAGCGACTTCAAACATCCACCACGCTTTTCACAAACTTCAACAAACTAATCGAACGGATCGTTCGACGCCATCCTCCTTTACATGCCGCCACTATGTTTCGGAACATGCTGCCGCCACGTTCTGAAACCACGAATGGTCCAAACCTTGAACTACATATAATAGCAATGACGAAGCGGATTTCCCTTCACTCCAAGATAAATAAACAGGCATTTTTTTAACGCTCAAGCTTCCCAAACGCGCCGGTTCTGTTCTGTCCGCCATCGTACAGGGAGTCTTCAGCTTTCAACCTCACTCTACTTGTAGACAACTCGCGGACAGTGTTATGTCTAAAACGCTGTAACAAGCCGTTACGATGAGGCAAAAAAACTAGTCATCGTGGCTCATATTTGGCACCCAGAAAAAGGGTAAAATAAGGCGCTTTCCTGCGACGCGCGCTAAAGATAAACCAAACGCTCCTTGTGACGTTTTCCTGCTGATTAACTTTTGTTTATGTGATCCTAATAAAAGCAGTATCGCTTTTTTAGCAGCAATTTCTTCGCGGCAACTTGACCCTCTAGGTCTTGCATGCGCTACTTGGGGCTCCCGAAAACTTAATTAAAAGAAATCTCGCTGTATACCTGGGTTACTAATTCAAATAAATGGTTTTTGGAACTGAAGCTCATAGGCATGCCGGTTTGGTGGTTCTAGTGGGACAGTATTTTTTTGGTTTAGCAACCTCAGCTGAAGTGAAAAAAGTAATGATTTACTAGTAACTCATTACTCAAAAAAGTGTTAATATTAAAGAATCGTTACAGCTCAAGAAATGTAATGGAGGCGTTACAAAATGTCCATAAATTTAATTGACTACGAGTAACTTGTGACGGCTTGCGAACAAGCCTGTCCGCAATCCGCACTGCGCGATCTACGACAAGGCCCCGCCTTCTCGTAGATTATAAACTGCGGACTGGGGGCCTAGCGAATGTGTGCTCAATCTGCACTCAATATTATGGCACGAGCTCCATCTGGTTCCCGCTAGCGTCGCATAGCTTTCGTGAATTGCCTAAAGATTCCAAATGGTGATTCTGCTCACTATTTTCAGTTGCGAGGTCTCTCGTGCTGCAATATTGTCACAGATGGTGACCAAAACAATAAATAAACAAGAAGCAATAAACGTTTAATGTGGCGAACTTGTGCCAAAAATAAAAGGGTACAAAAGGTAATAACAGAGCGTCGCGGGCGTCGAAGTCGGCGTGACAGCAGAGTCGAACGCTGGGGCGAGACTGACTGCAGGTCGCCACGCGTAGCCCCTTATGTACACGTGTGGGCTTCTGGAATGATCGGCGTTGAAGGTTCGGCGTGTAGAACATTCCGACCTCGAACAAGCAACATGGTTCTCGAATTTACCAGAACATTACTTTACAGAGTCAACAAAAATGTGCCTCCGCGGCAAGGAATCGAACCTTGGCTTTCAGCGTGGAAAGCAAGCGCGATAACCGTTAGGCTACGGCCGCGCTGCCTACTTGGCGCGCGGCAATATAAGTGCAGACGGAAACTGCGGTGCTCGACGTCGAAACTGATAATTTCAAGCAGAATCAGATTATGTAAATCAGACATAACAAGTCGGCCTTTTCTACCGGTTACAATGTTCAACAACACCTTGAATCTCCTGTTTACACTGAGTCAATTGAGCCGGAACACCCAATTTATTATTATTTTATATGTAAATTATCATGACGACAGCGTGCATATACCTTTATGTGTTCTGCGGTTCGTTGTCATTTGAAAATAGAAGACGGTCTTCAGTGTTTTTCCATTTGAGCGTGAACGTGCAGACGGCCATAGGAACGTGAAGACACACTGAACTTGGGATGATCCGGACCGCTTGGCGTTTCTCCCGTGTTCATGTTGTAAAAATACAAATAAATATTACAACAGCGAGTGTGCATGAGTTAATAATAAAAATAATCTTTATTTCCAGACATGCATGTGGCTGAGGGGATGCGGAAAAAGAACACAAAAGCAAAATCGGCACAGGCAGATTAGACTGCTTAGAGTGAGAATGCGAAAGCATCTTAGTCCCTTAGGCGAATTGTTTTCGATTTATTTTTTAGACACGCATAAAATTTCCTTGTGCTGATTCGGTGCGTGACGCGTGGCAGGTAGCGCGCTCATTTAATGCACTGATGATGGGGCGCCACCTCCTCCACTTTGGCTGGGCCGTCACGTCCTCAACGACTCACGCACAAGGCAACACCTTTAGTAATTCAGAACCGTGGAGCCGTCGTGGCTTTGGGGAAGCGTGCCCCGTCTCGCACCCCGGAGGCGCGGGCCCGATTCCCACCCTGACCGAAATGTACCAAAGTTTCTCTGGAAAGCCATTAATTTATTTCCTTTACAGGAATCTCCCTAAAAAATTTGACCTCCATCCAAACATTTGTTTCAAATTCTGCTCTTTGCGGTGTCGGCCATTCCTGGTGCCATCGCTCGGTCACGCCGCCGCCGACGCCGCCGGACTTTGGCGTAATGGGGCAAATAATCTTTTCTCATTAAAAAGTCTTTTAAGGAGGCCGTCAGGCCCCTTTTTACAGCAGTCAACGGTGTGCAGGGCCAGTGTGATCATAAAAAGCAATTATACAAAAAATATTCAAATTTACATTAGCTAAGCATAGTAATCACAATAATTAATATCAACGTCATCAAAAGTTTCAAATAGAAATCATTCACATTGACATTATTGAGATAACATTCATTAACATTCAATGTCAGCGTTAATGTAAAATTCTCCATTTCTGTTGCATTCAAACAAAAATACGTACGAAGATACACGAAAGACATTGGTATATTTTTTTTTCAACATCACAATATCATTAGCATTAATTATTATTAAAAAAATCAAAAGTACCCTTAAAAAAAAACACTTTGAAATTGGCTACCCCTTTGCGGAACAATTTTTAAGTTAAGGTCACTCGGGCTAAAGAAAAAGAAACTCTTTTACTCTTTTCTCAAACATGCGGATTCTTCGACTTTGGTGTACTATTTCAACAATATTGGGGTGGTTATTTATAGGGTGAGATAATGGGTAATCAAGTTCGCTCAAATTATTATCAAAATAACGAGTTAGTTGTCTTCGTTGTCCGTCCCTTTCTATGTATCTTCCTCATGTTTAATTACTGTTACCAACACGCTCGTTTTGTACCTATATACAAAGCCTTTCTAAACACCCGTCTTAAAAAAAAATCTGCTATTGTTTGTTTTGTTATAAATCAAATTCAGTCAAAAGAATACAAGGTACACAAGCACAAACACGCGTACTAAAAGCGCCTGGCCACGGTGCATGGTTGGCGATTGATTGATTTAATTGGTGACGACAAACGCACTAAAAGAGGTCGAGCTTTGTGACGCAGAGTTCCTTGGCTCTGCTTGATTGGCCTCATTGATCTCTTATGTCGGCTGCGCTCTGATTTAAAGCGAAAATGAATTTAAATGTTTATGTCGTGCAACAGCTCTTTCGTTCACGAAATGCTGACAAGCCATGATTTATATATGATCTTTATTGTTTCACAACATTCCTCACCGATGGATTGAATATGTTTATAATTCTTGAATAGTTAAAACGATAGCTACTGGCTCGTGAGCCTCTAACGAAATTGCTTTGTCAACCCTGCAGCGCGGAACAAAGCTAGTGTCAAAGAACAAAATTTGCCCAACTTGGCATCCTCGCTCGGGTATAGATGAGCTAGCTGGGCTCCGCTCCGGTGCGAACTAGTGGCTCTAGTGCGAACATGGGCACTGCTATCATCATTGGCACGTTTGCTGGCATATCTGTCATCGAGGGCACGCGCTGAGCGCTGAACGTGCATGGGCGAGCAGCAGAAAGGAGGAATTTAAGAGCAGAGGAGGAACGTCAATGGCACGAGCCAGTTTTCTGGCCACACTAGGGTGCCTACATGTCTGTCTGCCTCAGGGTGAAGACATCCATTGTTGCCCTGAATATGCCAGCGCGTGACGCTCTGGCGCACTCGGTGCGTGACGTGGGCGGTAGAATGGCGTCTATGCATTGGCCAAAGCTAGGCGCTCGAGCTGAGTGACACCGGATTGCGCGCAGTTCAAGATGCATAAAAAAACGATTGGGCGGAAAAATGGCTGAGATGTCACCACTCAAGAAAAAGCGCGCGTGTGTATGAAAGCACTCTAGGCCGCACGAATAAGAACCGCCATCTAGTGGTTAACCAATGGCTTGTTCAAGATGGCTGCCGTGGGACCGCCGCCTTAATACTTAGGATCCCTTCATATGTGCTTTGCTTTACTAGCGTTCTTCAACGTCCTTCTGTTGACATCCTTTGTGGTGCTCGATGCCGGCAGCACGCTCTCCCAGAGCAAATATAAAGAAATTGCTGCTCTTTCACGTGCTTCAAAAAGAAATTAAGCGTTCGGAACAAAATAACAAAATGTTTAGGTCAAGCACGTAGCCAGGATTTTGTTTCAGGAAGGGGAGTGGGGGGGGGGGGGGGGGGGGGCGCCCATGACAAAGGAGGGGAAGGGGGGACAGTAGGTATCAGAAAAATGGAAGATTTCGGGGAGAGGGAGGGGTGGGCCCCATAAGCCCGCCCCCACCCCCTCCCCCCTGGCTACATGCCTGGTTTAGGTATTATTACCCTATATATTACCTAAACCAGGCATGTAGCCAGGGGGGAGGGGGTGGGGGGCGGGCTTATGGGGCCCACCCCTCCCTCTCCCCGAAATCTTCCATTTTTCTGATACCTACTGTCCCCCCTTCGCCTCCTTTGTCATGGGCGCCCCCCCCCCCCCCCCCCCCCCCCCACTCCCCTTCCTGAAACAAAATCCTGGCTACGTGCTTGACCTAAACATTTTGTTATTTTGTTCCGAACGCTTAATTTCTTTTTGAAGCACGTGAAAGAGCAGCAATTTCTTTATATTTGCTCTGGGAGAGCGTGCTGCCGGCATCGAGCACCACAAAGGATGTCAACAGAAGGACGTTGAAGAACGCTAGTATAGACAATTGCAAGCATGGCGCCACAAGTGGTGCCCCATGCGTGCAAGCGCGTGCAACGCGCGGGTGAACGTAGCTTTCGCAAGCTCGTAATCACAAGGGCGTGCCTGCTCGAGCAGAGACATGGCGGCGGCCAGTCGCCCAGCTTGCAATCGTCTATAGCCTACTGGTCACCGATCATACGAGAAATCCACTTCAAACCTCGGAATGTGTTAAAAGAAGAAAGACGACGGCCGAAGGAGCGAGCTGGAAGCGTTTTCGAAGGACTGCACGTGATGTAAATTTCACTTTATTAAGGTGCAACCCTACAGTGCATGACGTTTTGATGCTTTTTTGACGGCTTATTTTTTTTCTGTGTATTTTACAATTATAAAGTTAATGTCAAATTAAAGAGCTGTTTTTCAACAATACTTTAATGTCTCAACATTACGATCATTTTTAGTTGCCATTTAATTCAGCTTTAAATAGACCACAGTCTCTTATATTGAAAAGAAAATATTTCTCGAGTTATAACGTCCCATTGTCCACGATATTTCACCTGAGCGTTCGGTTGGATATATAAATTAAAAAAAGTAGACAACAAACTGGTAAATAACGTATACTAAAAAAAAAGAAAGAAAAAAATTAAAGCAACACTGCCAACACCGTCGAAATTGAAGCTCTTTTATTACACTTACTTCCGTCGATGAGAAATCCTTTGCTGACGTCATAGTCAGCATTCGGCCAATCATGGCACGCCGACCACAGCGACGCTTTCAATCGCTTAAGTCGCCAATTAAAGCGAGCTCCATGCTTTGAATGGTGCGTTTGTTCTCTGGAAGAGTAGTTCAGGGCAGCATGCTCGCGCATGTATGTTCCGCTTCGCTCGCACGATTGAACCAAATCCTTTACTGGTAATGTATTTAGTGAAACAAAGCTTACCTTCTGCATATGTGCAATGCCCTCAGTTTTTACGGGATTAGGCACTTGTTTATCATTATTGTCTTCGTTCCCCACTGTGATTCAATTCGCGCTCTTTTGTGTGCTACATGCATTAGAGACCAAGGTAAACCATAAACATTCTATTTCGCGGATTACAAAAAAGAAAACAAGAAATAAAAAAAAAGCTTTGCAATTTGCTACGTGTGCCACAATGAATACAAAATATTCTAACTTCACATGTGACCGCTCGCCTGAGTAAACAATGTTGTTTTTGAAGAACAATTGCGATTTTATGAAATCACGTGGGAAAAACTCGTTCTAAGCACGCGACCGTTGGCATGCAGTGAATATTCATAATCGGCGCCAAGATGATTGGTAGCTGTCAGCAGGTGGAGTTTTTATATCAACCCAGAGTTAGAATGTTTCCTTCTTTCTGCTGTGAGCAATCAGGAGACGACTTACACAAAATCTGACGGTAATAAAATACTATTAACATTCAAACATAACGGCCTGAGCAGTGTATGTGTACAAGCTTTAGCTTTCGATGCACCCAGAACTTTCGATACGCTCAACGTTGGTGTCAAATGTACAGTTGTTTCAGTCTTAGTCAGTGTACCATGTGCGTGCTTACACTATATTTTGTACAACGTACGTCCAACTCTACCCGTTTGAATCTTTTTCATTTTCGCACACTACTACTTGCGTGCATAAATCACCAATTTAAGACTTGTATATTGCTTAAACTCTGTGCAAAAGCTATCCACAGACCCAGATTTTTTTCCTGGCCAGTCATAGAATTTGTCACTGAACTTGTGTTAAAATGAATTATTATCACTTATTGCTGCCAGCTAATTTTAACCTCGGAATTTTTAATTATGACTCCCGCACCAGTCCTACTTTGGGTTTACCACACTCAACATCTAAACCTGAGTGTCATTTTTTTCTGTTTTCCAGTCTTGTAGTTTTGGTCAAAATAAACACCCAGCTACCTAAATGAGACACCTGACTGCCCAAAAATAGTTAATTTGCTTTGATATTTGAGGTGTTTAATTCCTCAAGCTAGAATCTTGGAAACATAAGTCTATCACGTCATCACGTTTTCCTGGAAATCAACAAAGAGCCAAACACATGCACCACAAAACGGCCGGCACGTCACATATATTTGATCACAATGAAATATATATATTTGGTCTCCAAAATCTCAGATAACGGCGCACAGGCAATTTTATATTTTTCAACGCGTCGGTTGTTTTGTTGTGCGCGTGTCTCGCCACTTGGCTCAGGACGATTTCCGCGTTTTGTTCTGCCCACATTTGCTGGAGACAGCTCGGAGCGTAGGCAACTGGCTCCCTTGCAGGAAAACTGGCGCAGCCGTGCGCGTTACAAAGAAAGCTCGCCCAGAGAAAAACAAGCAAAGGACCAGGGATGTCAAATTCAGGGTATAGAAAAATACCCCACTGTATCGAAGCGACACACAATTTCTCGCATCGTTGTACAGGCCTGGAAGGCGATCCCACCGCCAACTCTTGGTTAAGAATCACACTAACCAAGGGTGGGGTTGCACCTTAAAGGGACACTGAGAGGTTATATATGCTCTCGAAGGTTTTTACGTGTACATGACATACGAGACCCCAACTACTTAGAACAAAATTTGTGGCTCGAAATTCGTTTTTTTTTTTACGCCCGAAAACCGCTGATCGAGAACTTGTTCGTCTGAGTCGCGCTTTACTCTCTTCTCTGTAGCCACGTGCTGTTTCCTATGGTTTAGACATAACCACCAGAGGTTATCAAAGTCGTGGATCATGAAGGCACACACACAATATTAAAAAAAGACAATATATGAGACCGATTTTTTGTGGCTTCTAGAAAGCTGCAAACACGTTGAATACAAAAAGAAAAAGCAGCACAGCCACATGACTTCCGGTAACTTTCTCCTCCTCTTTATTTCTTCTTTTTCCCCACTCAAGTTTCGGTTTCGGTTTCGAACAGTTGGATTTTTTTTTTACTTTATTAAAATATATCTATATGTCGCTGGAGTGAAATATTGACTGGGTAGTGTTCTGACACCCATGATAGATCGCTTGGTAAAACATAAACAATTTATTCGGGGGTGTCAGGGACCCTTTATACGCGTTACGTTTTTACTGTAGAGCCCTTCCTTCAAAACAACACTGTTACATTACTTGGACGAGCGGTAGTTGAGAAGTAAAGGTCGCAAGGGGGCACCGGCTTGTGTGAATAATAGAGGGCTACAAGAATAAAAAAAGAGCACCCACCGCAGTGACTCAACAGAGCAGACGAGCCATCAATCAAAAAAGGTCGGCTGTAAACGTCACGGAGATACTCATAGCGCTGACGAAAACACACGCACAAAAAACAGAAACGGAAACAATGTATTCGCAGCTTTCCAACTTGAAGCTTGAGTAATGGCGCTAACGGGGTCGGGAACGTTCTTTAACTTTCAAACTTTACGTGAGAAACGAAACAAAAATTCATTCAAGGAAGCTTTTAGCATATATCTGTTGTCAGCATTCAATTTGAACTGCACCCAGAGATTATTTGTAATGTATCTCGCGCCACAGAGGTAATTAGGTGAAACTAAAAGCAGTACAATACTTGCTGCCACTTCAAGAAAAAAAAAAAAAAGCGTCCACTTGGTCGAGAGTACGTCACGACCATGAGCCAGCTGAGTTTGTAGCTTGGTGTTTAGCGTGCGTGCTTCGCGATTGAGAGGTACGTTGGAATTTGTGAGTTTTCAAATGACCTTTGTTAGTTGACCCCTTCCGATAAATTTAGCAGAAGAAGTCAAACCACAATGGTCAAATATCGACGCCGCGTCACGTAACTTACCGGGGAAAACTCACAAAATCCAGGTTGTAATGGCCGGCGTTATTTTAACTTGAAAACAAACTTTGCTAATTTTTATTTTCTTTTCGTTTTAGCTTAAAACGCGAGCACCACGCAGACCGCTGATGCTATGGCGCGTGCGTGATGAAATAGGTCGCAACGTTACTATTCTCGGCGAGAAGAAGTGGAGTTTTTTTTTCACAACTTAGAGTGAGGATATTTCAACTTCTGCTGGTGCAAGCACGCGCAATGCCAACCTCTTATGCTCTAAGACAATTAAAACAGAACCGCGTAGGTAGCACGTGAACCGATAATAGTGAGGAAAGCAGAAGCCCCCCTAGCGAGCTTCTCACCGTGGATATGGGGTATTCACTGGACGCCATATTTGAGGGCGTTGCTTAGAACGCATGCTCAAGACGAGTTCACATAAATAGCCAGCTGCTAAGACCGGCAGCCTTGATGGTGCGGAATGCACATTGCGAAAGAACTGCGGAAGCGCGCCTTCAGCATACGTTCAGCAGTCGAGCACACAGCTATGGCCGCCAGTGAATACTCCCTGTACTCCGTTTCATACTTGGCATACAACGTTGTGAAAGCTATTGGGGCGAGAGCGTGGCTTCATCTTTGGTTTTGTTTCCACGAGAACGCGGGCAAAAGATCCGCGAGATCACACATCATGCTCGCGTCAGGAGCTTTGACAGCATTGTACATTAAGTATAAAACAAAACATAGACGATTAGAATCAAGGCAGCTGGTCGCCGCCATGTCCCTGCTCGTGCGGACAAGCCCGTGCAATTTCAAGCTTGCCAAAGCTATGTTTATGCTGCACGTGCCTGCACTCATGGGGCACCAGTCGGGCACCATGATTGCAATTACCTATTGACCCGTTTCATGGCAAACATCACCAGGCCATTCTTTATTCTTTGACGTCCGAGAGATCTTCCGATTCATAAAAATAATGAACAAAGCCCAACATAACACCGCTGCTTCGAATGTCGATGAAACGTTTAGCCACTCATTCTCGGCGTGAACGCCAAAAGAACGAAGGAGCGCGAGATCTGTTAACATTTCTTGAATATTCTTGTAAACCAACTTCCCCCCTCTAAGATGTTAAATTGCACCGCTGAAAGCCCTCAATAAATCTCCAACTTTGTTTTCCGTGCAGCGTTTATGCTTTCTAGGATTTGTGACATAAGCAAGCTCGACAGCCTTGCAAAAACGGAGCGACCTGAAATCGCTTGGAACGCAAGTGGCACTTGATGTTTGTAAACAGCAAAATAGTCCCAAGTAGTCTATACATCTGTGAAACTCCTTAAAACCAGCGAAACCGCCCTCTCCTCCCTCAACGTCACTATAGTAGGTTGCAAGTCAAGAAGGTAGTGGCAAATGCCCCTCAAAGGGAGTCATATACCCCTCCGCCACCTCCGCATCCAAGAGCGTCCCATCGTTTCCGTGACGTCGCGGCCAACGCCCGAGGAGGGTCTTGCCTTTCTGTACATATTTGCTTTATCTTTCGACTTCGACTTAGCATTGTGGAAGCCACGAGAGGGAGATTAGAGTTTTCCCCTTCCGATGGAGACAAATTCGACGTTCGGGGATTAGGTTCCCCCTCCGATCAATTATAAACGCTGCTTTCAGGGGCTCGGTTCCCCCTCCGATGAATACAAAGATCGCTTTTTTAAAAAGTGGGATCGGAGACAAGCTGGCATCACTCTGTAGCCAATATCTATCCATTGAAGCGGAACAAGGAGCGTTTCCAGTGAACTCTTCTTTGGACTGCGGAGGGATTTGAAACCGGCGCATCACGCTTCTACCTTCTTAACTTGTAACCGATTATATAGGGTGGTCCAAGTCACCAGGCTCGATCTAAAATGGACCGTAAAACTCGACGCCTGCACGTACCAATCTAAACTTTTCGTCAAAGGTGTATTTCGCATGTCTGTTTGTTGTTGTGAAATTACAAATCGTAGTTCTCTTTCTGTAAAAAATAAGGCCAAGAAACTTGCCAGGGTGTTCGGCGGGCAGCGACGCAGACGACAGGGGTTCAGTAGCGGGGTGTGTTTGGCGTTCGTATTGATAGATGGCGCTACCTCCTTATTGCGACGGCTCGCGACCACCGTGGTTTATTAAAATGAACATAATTTTTTTGAAATGTACCTTCGGTTAAAAAATAAATGCGGACAATAAAAGCAAAACTTAAAAAAAAAAAAACGCGTCTGCATGACGGCGGCGCTTTTGCTGCCAAAGGATTTCGTATGCGTGTCGTCTGCTTTCTTTAGCTGGTCGGCTGCACCTTCGGATGCTGCTCCTGACGCTATCTATCAATACGAACGCCAAACACACCCCACTACTGAACTAGGTCGTCTGGGTCGCCGCCCGCCGTAGACCCTGGCAAGTTTCTTGGCCTTATTTTTTACAGAAAGAGAACTACGCTTTGCAATTTTACAAAAAAATATCGACCTGTGAAATACACCTCTGACGAGAAGTTTAGATTGCTACATATAGGAGTAGATTTTTACGGTCCATTTTAGATCGAGCCTGGTGACTTGGACCACTCTATAGATCAAAGTTAGTTGAGAAGTTTCCGAAAACGTCTCGCGCCTCTTCGTGGTGCGTGCGCTAGGTGGCGCTCGCTACACATCAGCCATAGAGTTCCTGTATAGGCTCCCTACGGGAGCCAGAGTTGCGCGTTCATCCCCGTAGCGTCGTCTTTCCTGCATGGCATGTTGATCCAGCTCGTCACTTGACTGAATGCGGCGAATAGCAGCGCCGCGCGTTCGAGGCGCGCGGCGCGCTCAAAAACAGGGGAACGTTCGGCGGGGCGCGCGCAACCTCTACTTTCCTGCACGGCACTTGATCCGGCTCATCCCGTGATCGGATCTCGGCGAATAGATGCGCGGCGGCCCGTGAAAAACAGACGCGCAACTCTGGCTTCCGTAGGGAGCCTATACAAGAACTCTAATCAGCCCTAGAGTTCCTGTATAGACCTTTTCCGCTTACTCTCGCCCCCGAACACCAAGTAGTCATATCCGTACCGGATATGACTACTTGGCAACGAAAAAATATTAAAACGTTTCAACCTGCAAATGGTAAAAAAAATAGAGGGGAGAGAAAACGAGAATGGGTGACGGTTACGCTTTTCTCCTAAATGCATTCTATTGGCATGGTGATGGCAAAACAATGTTTTTGCCCATAATGGAAGTGACGACAATTCAGGATGGCGGCACCCTTGAAGAAAGGGTCTATAGGCTCCCTACGGGAGCCAGAGTTGCGCGTTCATTCCCGTAGCGCCGCCTTTCCTGCACGGCATGTTGATCTAGCTGCTCACGTGACTGAATTTGGCAAATAGCGGCGCCGCGCGTTCGAGGCGCGTGGCGCGCTCAAAAGCAGGGAAACGTACGACGGGGCTCGCGCAACGTCTACTTTCCTGCACGGCACTTGATCCAGCTCCTCACGTGATCGGATCTCGGCGAATGGCGGCGCGGCGGCACGTGGAAAACAGCCTGTGTAAGGGATATTCACACGACAGAGAAATCCCGGGGATTTCTCCCTGACACATGCATCCCGCGAAAAAAAAAAATTAGGCTTTGCGACGTGCGAAAGCCTCGCGTTTTCGTCTCGTAATGCGCGCGTGCCGGGGAGAAAACCCCGGGATTTCTCCCTCGGCTCCCTACGGGAGCCTATACAGGAACCCTAATCAGCCCTAAAGCCCCTTCATGTTAAAAAAGTAGCGCAAGGTGCGTCGATGCACAGGGCACGTGCAACATGCAGCCCTTGGGAAGGTCGTTGCGGCACAGCGCAGTACTGAGCTAGATCTCAGGCGTAGAGATCGGTGGCCGAGTGGGCGTACACCAGCTCGGAGCGCTTGAAACGAAAGCTCGCGCTGCAGAACCCAGGATCGTGGGTTCAATCCGCACCCCTGCCCGTTTCGATCTGGACGAGCATCGTACCGGCGTGCGGTCGTGTATCATTACTGAGTGATGCACGTTAAAGACCCCAGGCTAGCGGTTGTACTGCACTGGCTAAATTTCTCAACTACACCTGGGAGACTCGTCGCCCGTCAAGTTTTAGGCTGTATAAACATACACACAACCCAATTTTTTTTTAGATTTCAGACGCCACGTTTTTCTCAGAAGTGGCACGCGGCACGTGTCTTGAGCACTTGCACAACAATGAATGGCGCTACTTTTCCCAGAATAGAGGGGCTTTAAGCAGCCCGCCCTAGGGACAGAAGCTGCAGATCCGGCGAAACGTAGCATGCACATTTCCTGCGGTGGAAATGGATTGTTTTGTGGTTTTTACGGCAAACAGTGTTTTCAACGAAAGCCGGCGCAAAAAGAGCGTGGAGGCTTTACTGCTGGTGGCACCACACTGTAAAAGAGAAATTACCCAGATGGGAGTTTTAAAGGCTAAGGTGCCGATTAAACTCCCAAGAAAAAAGCATTTACACTCTCAGAAAAAAAAATAAAGGTATGTTTTTGCACCGCTCGTCCCATATAAGGAGAAGGAGGAGGAATAAACTTTATTATGACGAGCCTTATACCCCTGTCAGACGGGCTAGTTTCGTGTCACTACAAGTGAGTGCACTTCAACCCGTCGAAACACACTCCAAGTGTGTTGGTGCTACACGGGAAAACTTAGTGTCACTTCAAAATTATGGCAATAACGATGGGTAAGTACTGGGCACGCAAAATATTACAGCGCATACGCATTTTTTCATAAATAACTTCGTCGTCTTATTAGAAACACGTTACCACACATTGTTGCGCTAAGTCACGAGCTTTAATCCAAATTTAAATCCAAATCGATCATTAAGATCAGCCATTACAAGCCAGTGATACACGTCCGCACGCCGGTACGATGCTCATCTATACCCTGTTTCACCTTATGATGTACCGCAGAAAAGGCTACAAGCGCAAGCTTCTTGCTCTAGGGCACATCAAGGCGGCACAAGCTCTCGTGCGTTAATAGTAGCTCCCAACGCTATGAGCTCGCGCTTCCAGCCTTGTCTGCGGTACAACACAAGGTGAAATGGAGTATTAGCGGCGAGATGTTTCGGTGGCGCCCTCGTTCGGTCACCTTTCGTGACGTCATTACCTCGCGAACAACAAGTTCGATGGTGTTTGTAATGGGCATGGTGGAAGCCTGAAATCATAGCGCTCTCAAAGCAACACTGCCAACACCGTCAAAATGAAGTTCTTACATTCCACTTATTTCTATCGATGCGACACCCTTTGCTTACGTCAGAGTCAGCATTCGGCGAATTGTGGTGGGCCGACCACAGCGACGGTTTCGATCGCTCACGTCGCCAATAGATCGAAACGAGCAGAAGTAGGAATTGAACCCAGGATTCCTGGTTCTGCAGCGCGAGCTTTCGCTCCGCGTGCTCCGAGCTGGCGTGCGGGAGCCCACTCGGCCACTCGCCACTCGCCACAAAGAAACATCATGGAGTGTGCGGAGGACGAGCTGGAGGGCGATATCTGCGATTTTGAACAGTGGAGGCGCGTGGTTGGGACACTTTTCTCCGTGAGAGCTCAACGCCTTTCATATAAGAAGCAGCTGGACCTGGATGCCGACGAACAGGCAAGAATTTCAAGTGACATCGATCAACAGCTGGAGGCCAATGCCTTCACCATAGCCGCCCTCATGACCGACAACCTACCCGTGATCAGTCGAGAACGGTGGACTTTCCAGAGGAACGAACGGTGGTTCCAAGACACCTTGCACCATTTGGGCGAGTTCCATTTCAAGCAAGCCTTTCGCGCCTCTCCTGCCACCTTCAGATTCCTGGTGTTGTCTTGCAGGTGCCTCCTGGCCGACGCTGTCCGTCGCGCAGGGGCCAAGGCTGGAAACTGATTAGCCGCTTGTTTTTCTACAATCCACTACTTTCCTGCGAACAGAAAACAAGTGGGCATCTAATATTACTCTTATCAAAATAATACTAATTTTACGCAGCGTTCATTTCTTCTATTATTTTTACCCACTGAACACTGCTATCGAATTTACACACTCGGTCTACCGGAGCGAGCGTAGTGTGCTTCCCGAACTCACTTCATTGGAAGTGTGTTCGTCGGGCAGGGCTGGGGATTGAGCTCAGGATCACTGGGTTCTCCAGCGCGAGCTTTCTCTCCACATACCCCGATCTAGTGGGCGCTAGCCCACTCGGCCACCGATACCCCTTAATAAAGACACGGTAAAAAAATTAGACGTTTACAATTTCCTGTAACGCCGAATTGAAGTGCAGCTCTTGAGGAGGAAGGAGGTAGGGTACGAAGGGGAGGAGGATATGCCAGCTGGTCCCCCTCCGTACCCTCCCATCCTCCTCTTCTGTTCCCATCCCACTTAGCGTAAAAATTTCGCTAAATTTCCCGCTAAATTTAACAGGGAAATTTTCCTGCTGAATTGACGTGTAACGTCACATGACATGTCATCTCAAATTTTAAGTGTGACGTCACGTGACGTCACACGGGTAAAATTTTTCCTCTAAATTTAGCGGGAAGATTTTCTGCCAAAATTAGCAAAAACTTTTACCGAAAAATTTAGCGGGACCATTTCTCTCGTGACGTCACACGTGACGACACATGTGACGACACACGTGACGTCACGTTCTTTGCCGCAAAGAACATCTTCAGGACATCCAGTTCGGAATTTCTTGCACGCTTCGCCAAAGCCTCGAGGTTCAACTCCTCCAGCATCTTAACCGCCCTAGTCTTTGCCCTAGCCGGTCGTGTGTCTGCTAGTTTGAAGTTCTTGTTAATGGCCAGCATAGCTTTCTCACCAAATAATTTGTTTCGGAGTACCGTGAAGCTTCCTTCTTTGTCAGCCAACAGGAGCGAAAGGTCCGAGTCGTGGAAGTGACGGACAACCCTCCGGAGAAGCGACCGATTGTCTTTGCTACCTTCGTAGCTCCTCTGCAACGACTCCACTCCTTCCGAAACACACCGCTCCTTTTCCTCTGTGGAAGCCTTGTCTGCAATCCTGTGGACAGCTGCCAAGAGTTCGAGTTTGTCCGCAGACGTTTCAAGACTAAACTTTGGTCCTCTTTCCAGCACTCTCTCCATGGCAGGTGGGACCGAAGCACCACCCAAAAAGACCACCGGAGCAACAAAAACTGTCGTCTCCTTCCCCGGTTTCGGCAGGTTCCACCGAGTTCTGGACCAAAGAAACTCCGTCGCCGCTACCGCCAACGTACGGTATTCTGCCAATCGGGTCGCTCCAGCTTGGCCGTCCCCACAGCACTTGAAGCAACTGACTCTCAGCTAGTCGCGAAAGAATCGAACTTGCCGCCAACACTCAGACTTCAGGATCTTGCAAATTCTCTTCCAATGCCCGATGGACGGACTCAAGGCACCAAACAAGGAATCAATGTCCGGTGGGCACTGTCCTTTCCGAAGACAGCAGGCAAGGTACCTGGCCTTGCACGTCGAGAGGGTGATCAGACTCGTGCACTGCGCGCACTGCTCACATAGTGGAAGCTTACACAGAAAAGAGCCCAATGAAGAAGAAATGTATTGTAAAAGATTGGTCTGCTGGGCAAGTTGCTAATGGACATTCCCTGTTACCTATGCGGGTGCGGGTATTGCAGAGCTGGCGATTATTTCATTGTACGGCTACGGCTACGTTGTACGATGAGGTGGGTGAGCTGCATATATTTAGAATATAGAGGCTGGTACAGGTCCTCCTGTGGGGCAGCATCTTGACGAATGTGTAGTCTGCTATGGTGGCGAGGATTATGTGGTTGGGCCGTTTGGGTAGTTTGGACTAGGATGGCCGTTCTGGATGGATAGGGCAATGATGTCAGGTGAGTGCTGCTGTGTAAAATGAAGGAGTGAGGCTTGTTTCCTTCGGTACGATGGACAGTTCCACTGCCATAGGGTGGATGCGCTAAGTCGTCCTTATGTGGACTGGAAGGTGTCATCATCGGACAGGATAGTGTGGGTCGTGTTGTCGAGGTCTTGCGGTGCGTTGCGGTGCTTGGGTTTTTGTGGGCTTTGCGTTTGGTTTCTTCGATATCACCGAAGCGTCGTTCTAGGGCAGCAAAATGGGTGTTGATCTGGTTGCCCATGTCATGTATAAGGCGTTCTAGGCGTCCTGTGTCCGTGGCAGTGGGAGAGGGGTCATGCGTGTTTCCGGCCATTGCGGGAAGGGGTGTTTGCGGTGCAGAGGAGGCACCTGATGACGTTAGGAGTTACATTTGGGTTAGTGGCTGCTCAATGCGTTGTTCTAGGGTTGTGGTGCGTTTTTCAGTAGCTTCCAGTTCTCAGCGTAGGAGCGCGTTTTCTTCTTCGAGGGTGTGGATGCGGGGGACGGGAACCGAGGTAGTGGGTGGGGTGGGGTGTGTGGGCAGGGGGGGGGGGGGATGGTCAAGAGTAGTGAGGGGGGGGGGGGGACAACAGCTGACCAGCTCACCTGGTGGTGGGTTGAGCGTTGAAGGTATTGCTTTTGTGGTTGAGTGGGTTTGGAAGTAGGGCAGATTGTGGAAGTTCTGCTGCTTGGAGGATGCACGTTCCCGAACACGCAGGGGGGGGGGGGGGGGCGATGGGCGGAGTTTTTTGCGACAGTCCTTGCTGGCCCTGGGGTGATGCAGGCCGCAGAGTTGGCGCGTGGGTGCAGAATCACGGTCAGGTGTGGGGTTTATGGTGTGGCAATGGGCACACACAAAAGTATCAGGGGTATGACAAACGTCCCGTCCGTGTCCAAGGTCACCACACATAGGGCAGCAGTGCACAGTTTGTCGATGCGGGTAACATTGTTTGAAGAGGCCGCTGTCTTGGATGTAAAGCGGCATATGCGGTCCTTCGAAATCTACGCCTGCAGAGGTGGAGGCGCCCAGCATCCGTGCATGCAGTATACTGGGTCCGTTGGGTGCGAGAATGTAGGGGGTAGTTGTTCCGTGGTGGTGCCCTGGTCCAATCTGTGAATCACGCCACGGACCGTACCTGGAAGTGGCTTCAGGTATGGTAGGACTTCCTGGGTTGTTGTACCGAGTTGCAGCGCGGTGATTTCGCTGAGTGCCGTGGCACAGTTTTCGTCGGGCGTGCTTGGGACAACGAGATTTTGCGATGCATGGGGTTGTATTGTCGCGTAGGCATTGAACACGTGGTCGGGGATCTTACTTGCTGTTGTATGCTTTGGGTCATTTGCCGGTGGTTCCAAGCAGCTACACAAAGTCCTGCGCGTGGTTGGTAGATGATTTTATAGTCTGTGTCAGGAAGTCGAGGCGCCGGTGTGGTTCGGGGAGAGGTCGGCTGAGTGCGGGGCGCAGGAAGCGGGGCTGTGATTGCTGCTTGTCTAAAGTTGCGGCGCTCTCGTAGTATTTGCTGCCAGGGGCTGAGGGGCGGGATTGTGCGTCCGCTGAGCGCATCGAATTCCATCGGGCTTTCCGTAGTCGTGTGGTTGTCGGCGGATGTGGTCTGGTTGTGCGCCAGGAGCAGAGCGGCAGCTGAGGCTTGGTTGTGCGCCAGGAGCAGAGCGGCAGCTGAGGCTTGGTTGTGCGCCGGGAGCACCGGCGAGGAGGCAGCGGCAGCGAGCGATCTGGGCTGGGCGGGAGTAGGCCCGGCGGTGGCTGCCGGCTTGGTCCGTTTTTCAAAATGCGATTTTGGACGAATAAGTGGTCCGAGGTTAACGTGGATCTAGAAAGCCGTTAATATCTATTTAAGGGTGATAAGTGCACTTGTGCAGCCATGAACGGTCGAAAAGCGGGAGCTCATGCAAGGTGCGTGTGAACTGCGTGGCCCCCTGGTAGGGTTTCTCCTCCTATAAGGCATCCCAAAACTTCAGTTCAACGTGCAACGTACTGACTTTAAACCGACGGTACCAACTTCCACGAGCGGCTTCAGCAAGGTGGTACAACGTATTAAAATAGCTAATGTACGTGTTACTGAGTGCAAACAAATTGGTGTTTTCTGGGCCCTACTGCATATCCTCCGCGTTTTTTTCTGTAGTCTTTGACAAGTACTTTACCTGTTTAATAAGTTATATCGGACCCAGCAATGTTATGAAGCCCACGTAAAAGTTGGAGCCGTCTGTTTGATGTCAGTGCTCTTTGGACGAAAGGGTGTAAGACTACGCCCCTTTTCTTTGAGAGTGTACTCCCGCACATAATAGTAAATAAACCAGAAACCTCCATTTCACTCAGGCCGCTAAGTGACGGAGTGTGAAAGTGACATCACCCGATTTTTCTCCCGTTTTAAACCGGAGTTCTGGTATAACAACACTCTGCATGACGCGGTGGGAGTCAAGAAATCTTCCACGGAGTACACGCGTCTGCGGTAGGTCGGCCGCCATTCAGACAGTCGGCCATTGACACAGCCGCCCAGACCCAGCGCTGGCGCGGACACGTTTCTAGGGATGGGAGAGGCCGTTATAAATGGTTCATAGGGTATTGGGACCGGTCTTTGTCCGAAATCTCGACGCCGCCGAACGCCGAACGTCAGTGGCGTAGTCAATGAATTTTTTTTTTTTTTTGGGGGGGGGGGGGGGGGGTGGGGTGGCTAAGGTGGTTGGGATGTCTATCACTTGGGGTGCGGAGTTGGGGAAGGGGGGGTGGTCAAAATGTATATAATATAGGGCTGGGGCCTTCCGTCTGGTTACGCCACTGCCCAACAAAACACCGGCGAAACACCGATCACAAAATACCAAATTTTCACTCAATCTGGCGCACTCTCAAAAGTTGAGAGGACGACGGGGAAGCCGTTGAGAATCCTACACTTTTGGGGGGATTTCGGGTAGAAGCGTGTGTGGTGCAACCGTTGTGGTGTTTTAAGGATCGTTCACTTGATGCATTTTATGGCGCATATTGACTCACAAAGCGAGTTTCGTGAAATGAATTGACCGTCTGAAGAAGACCAAGAAATCCGCGCGTGTCGGGAAAAAAAAAAACGCATTCATTGCTTCTGGAGCGATCTTCTTCTGCAACTCCCTGAGTCAAGTCAATCCAGGGGAGTGGCACGACGTCATGAGACTAGCCTTCGCAAGGCGACCTCTTTCGTGCCCACCTCTCCACCAAACATCTCTTCCAACGCCGATGCTTGGAATTTGCCGAAGAAACGTAACGACCAACACGTGACCTTATTCTGGTGATTTCTAGCAGCGAGGCATTTCAGGTGGTTTTTACGTGCAAATGAAACAGCTGAAGCTAAGAACGCGAAAACGCACAGGCGACTTGTGGCGTCTGCCTCTGATTCTGTCATCCTGTATTTGTCGACCACTGCAAGCGGAACTGGCAGACTGGAGCTTCGGAAATAGAGTGCACCTTGAATGTAATTATGTATTCGTTGTAAATCGCCAGGCAACTACGCAATTACATACAAAAATGGCCTATGGACGTTTATAGAAAACCGTATGTTGAGCTATCACCGTATATTTGCTTTGTATGATCAGCGATAAGAAACCACAAAACACGCTGTAGCCACCAACAGAATAGTCTATGTCGCGAAACCTATAGAATCTCGACCATTTAGGCTTTTATAGCCGGCAATAGAAAAATATGTGTCTAGAAAGCTATAGAAAAGCGTCTTTAATGCAATAGATTCGTGGCCTTCCAACGTGCTTTCGCCAGCTATAGAAAGATGTATGTCTTGCGAGAAGCCGCGGAGGAAGACGGCGCGGAGGCACATGCTGTGGCCGGCCGACCGGCGCTCGAGACGGGTGCGCGGGCAGTTCGAGACAAGGCGCGAGTGGGAACGGCCGGCAACACAGCAAAGCCCTGACGACTCGGCAATTCACGACCAAGACACGGCGAAGAGAAAGCAAGAAACAACAAAACGTTTTCTCGCATCTCCTCGAACGTGTGACATCTTGGGAGGGCGGGCCAGGTGGGGACCGATTGTGCGGCAGTATAATAGTTGAATGCGCCACACACGCACCCACGTTGGATGCGCCTCACAACTGGCGCATCCAACGTGGGGCCCGATTGGTCTGCTGCTTGCTCTGTTCGTCCCGGGGAGTCACACAGATATATTGAGCGTTCAGCGTGGTGTAGAAGGGCAAACGCTAATGATGCCCCCAAGACGAGGTCGACCCCCAATAGGGACGAGGACGACTCGTCTGAGAGCGGAACTCAGGAAGTGTCTGACGTTGCGGGGATCGGAAAGGGCTCTATAGTACGCAGAAATCTCCAGATGTTGGGATCTTACCACCAGTTCCAACTGGAGGAGCGGCAGATATCGGCGAGTATATGCGCACCATGACGGCGATGATGGAGACGTTCTCGCGACAAATCGCGACGGCTCCAGGAGTCACGAGTGCCGCGCCTACGTTTCTGCCCCGACCGCGGTTGTCCGTACTGACGCCGACCTATGCGGGATACTCCGACAGAAAATCGTTTGACGATTTCTTGCTGGACTTGGACGCGTATGTAGCCGTGTTGGGAGCATCAGACGAAACGGCCTTGGTGCAGATCGTGCCGATCGCGTTAACGGGCGATGCGTCGCGTTGGAGACGGTTGCAACGACCGTTCATATCGATGGCGGACTTCCGGACGCGGTTTAGGGATGTGGATTAGGGACGAGCTAGCTAATCGCACTCAACACTCCGACGAGAGGCTCGTGAGTAAGTTTGCGCGCTCCAGGAGCTCTACTCGAGGGCCGAACCATCCGCGTCTGACGCAGAGAAGGTAGCTAGAGCGATACGGCAATGTCACCCTAGATTTAAAGCCTACTTGCGCGGACGAGATTTCGCGGATTCGGAGGCACTTGCCAGGGAGGCGCGAACGGTCCAAGCGGGCTTGCTCGCTGAGCTGCGGTACCACCCCCCTCCGAGGGCCGAGGAGTCCCTAGAGCCAAAATGCGCGTGGACGGGACGTGCCGCGGACACTCACACCGAGTCGCACACGGCGTATACGGCCGTTGCGGAGCGCGGTCACGAGGTAGCCATAACGCCCCGGGCTTTGGAGCCCTTCGCTTACGAGCAAAAGCGCAGGGCAGGCAACGCAAGCTCGGCCCGAGTGCAGACCTGTAGGGGTGGCGCGGCGGTTAACCACCGTGGAGACGCGGCCGGTCACGACGTTCGCGGGAATCATGACTTACCGCGGTCTGCCACAAATGAAGTGTCGTGTGAGGATAATGATAAACAGGTTGCTCGTAACGACCGGCCACAAGTCAGGTGTTACAACTGTTACCGTCTCGGGCACATCAAGCGGCATTGCAGGTGGGTAGCGGCTGGTTCTCAGGGTTTCCAGGGAAACGCCAGAGGCCGGCGGCACTAATCAGGTCCTCTGAGTCAAGGTTGCGGGCCGCTGCCGGGGCCCAGCATCAGTGTACCGACAGGGCGGAAATGGCGGCCGGCGACTGCGTAACGATGGCCCCGTCGGCGTGTCGGGCTCAGGGCACGACACCAGAGAAGGGCCCGTACGTGCGGGTAGTGATCGGTGGTAAAGAATATTTGGCACTAATTGATATCGGCTCTACTCTTTCTCTAATAGGCGATATTTTGTACAAGGACTGCCGTAACAGAAACTTTCGCGCGCGGGAACTTGTAACTCCGCTGCTTTTAGCGACAGGATTGGCCGAAGCGCAAGGTGCGATGCGCCTTCTCCTTGGTCTTGACGGCAGACGAAGGAGTCAACGTTTCGTTTACTTGCCCGGTATGTCAATTCCTGTTATTTTGGGGGAGGACTTTGTCTGCCGTGGGGGTATAATCCTTTACTTGAGGAACAACGGGTATCGCTATAGTGCGTTTTCCCCTCTTATTTCCTTTGTTGCCCCATCTCTGGCGCAGGGAATGGAACGTTCGCTCGCTGCGTCACACCAGGAGAAGGTATTAGCTGCGCGAGTCGTGCCCGGGAACGTCGAAACGGTAATTGCGTCTTTCGATGGGCCCGCCGACCAACGGCAGATGCTAGCGAACGCCTTGTCCCCACACCCAGCTATGCCGAGAGACCGGAGCTTACGACTGTTTTACAACATAGAATAGATACAGGAGAGGCTAGGCCGTGGGGGTGTAATCCCAGACCACTAAGCGTACATAAACGGGCTCTCCTAGACACGGCTCTCGAGTAGATGCTAAACACGGGGGCGGTGCGGCCATCGCAGAGTCCATGGGCGTTTCCAGTGGTTTTGGCGCCAAAGAAAGACGGCACCGCGCGCCTTTGCGTTGATTACCGAAGACTTAATGAGGTCGCTAGAAGCGACGCGTACCCTTTTTCCTCTATTGAGTCTATAATGAATTCGCTTGGAGGCGCGAGGGTTTTCACCACGTTGGATTGTAGCAGGGGTTTTCTTCAGATCCAGGTGGCGCCAGACGATGTCCAGAAGACGGCGTTCCCCTGTTACAGGGGGTCATTTGAGTTTACGCGTGTTCCGTTTGGGTTGTCGAACTCGCCGTCCAGTTTCCAAACGCTCATGGACATCGTACTGAGTGATGCGAAATTTAACTTTGCTATGGCCTACATAGACGACGTTGTGGTATTCTCCAAGTCGTTCAAAAAGCACAAAAAGCACGATATCGTTTTAAGTCGAATGAGCGAGGCCAGTCTAACAATTAATAAAAAAATGGTGCAGCTGGCAGCCTCAAAGGTAAATCTTTTAAACTTTGTCGTGGACAACGGTACCTTGAAGCCGAGCGATGATAATTTGAGGGCCACCGCACGATGTAAAAAGCCTTCAAAGGTTTCTGGGGATGGTTGGCTTTTACCGGCAGTTCATTCCAATGTGCGCGGAGCTGGCGCGGTCATTGAATCGGCTGCTCCGGAAAGGCTCGAGGTGGGTCTTGGGTTCAGAGCAAGGGGCTGCTTTTTCTTTCTCGCGAGGGAAATAGCAAACACCGCTAGCCTTCGCTTACCAGATATTAATCGGCATTTCGTTGTACAGACGGATGCGCGTGACTACGGTGTCGGAGCGGTATTGCTACAGGAGCAATGATGGACAGTTACGCTCTGTGACATTCGCTAGTCGAACGCTCACACCGTCGGAACGCAACTACAGTGTGACGGAGAAGCGGGGATTGGCCATCATGCTTGCTCTGAAGAAGTTCGACCTCTATTTAGGCGGTACGACTTTCGTTATTCAGACTGATCACGGAGCACTTACCTGGATTCAGCGGCTAAAAGAGCCAGCGAGAAGGCTGGCTCGCTGACTAACCTTGTAGCGCTGCTCGTACACGGTTGAGTACCGAAAGGGATCGACCAACCAGGTTGCACACGCGCTCTCTCGGGCGCCCCAGGATGGCGGTTAGGAGGAGGTGACGCAACCAGAGAGTAACGAAGAGCGCGGGAAGAACAGGAGAATGTCTCCGGATGCAGGAATGAGGTCCCTCACGGTCGGTTGGGAGGAGGCGAAGCAACCGGCACTCGGAGCAGCCTTAGTGCGCGGCAAGAAAAAGCAAAAGATCGTCGCTTGAGTGAAGTGGTCAGCAAGAAAGGGCTTGTCGAGGCCCAGAAAGCAGATGGTTTTTGTCAGCGGGTGTTGGGTAAGCTGGCGGAAATTGCGGTTGACACCGGGAAGGCTGGCGGACGAGTTAATGAACAATTTGATTTATATCTGTTGGGCGAAGACGGCTTATTGCTTCGCTACATATCAACGATCGATGAAGTGGAGGGTAATGAGTCTCTCTTCAGGGAGGTGATTCGGAGGAAGCTACGGAAGAGGTTCATCGGGTACTTCAATAACTCGGCTCTGGCAGGACATGGCAGTGGCAGCAAGACTTTTCATAAGTTATGCCTCGCCGCGACCTGGCCGGGGATGATGCAAGACGCACTTCGATATGCCCGCAGCTGTCCAGCACGCCAGAAAGCCAAGCCCAGTGGGGGGAAGCCTCCGGGCTTGATACGGTCGGTGGAGAGTCATTACCCATTTGAGATCGACGCTTGCGACATCATTGGCCCACTGCCGAGAAGTCCACGGGGAAATTAGTACCTCTTGGTTATTACCGATCATTTCTCAAAGTGGGCAGAGTTGTACTCAGAGGAAGCTGGTTTCAGAGCGGATCTGGGAAAAGTTACTAGATACTTTCCCACGCTTCGGCACACCCAGGTGTCTCATTGTGATAACGCTAGGGTTTTTACAAGTAAAGTGTTCGTGGACTCCTGCTTAGCCCTGAACATAAAGCACAAGAAGACAACACCGTACCATCCCCAAGCCAATATCACTGAGCGAGTGAATCGGAATGTTAAGTGCATGCTGATTGCGCTAACAGAGAGACACCGAGACTGGGATTAGCACATCGCCGAGATGGGTTTTGGCATTCAGAATGCCGTGAACAGATCGACTGGTTTCACTCCAGCGTTTCTGAACCTGGGTAAAGAGAAACCGTCTCCGCTGGAGAACAAGTTACGGAGCAACCAAGGAACACCAGGACGCCCGCTCTCTAGGTACGCGGAACAGCTAACGGACCGCTTGTCTGGGACGCTGCACGATGCTAGAGAGAATCTCGATGCCGCAAGGACCGAGCAAGCGGTGCAGTATGACAAGAGCCATAGGCACTTGGAATTCAAAGTTGGTGACTTGGTCGTGAGAAGAACCCACCCTCTGAATAACGCAGCTGGCGGTTTCGACGTATCGCTTGCTCAGAGATGGGAAGGGCCCATGATATAAAAACGCGAATCTCGCGGCTTACTTATAAACTCGCTCGGTGTGATACAATGAGGGGTCGGGTCCAGTTCACATCGCGGACTTGAAGGGGTACTACCGTCGTGATGGGGAAGATAGTTAATGAAAACTACCGCCGGCGCCTCATTCGGTCGCAGAAAATGATGATTTTCCGGTGTTGTAACAGTGTTCTTTCTACACAGAGGCCTCCTTGGAGAACCTGTCCCAGAGGTCCCTACTCAGGAGGCGCACCGGAAGGGCCAGGCCCCGGAGAGGGAAGGCACTGGTCCGGTCGACCAAACCCCCGCGGTGGCCGCCAAAGGAAGTGTCAACACCGAGGGTGGCCGAACGGCGGAACTGGCCAACGCCGCCTGGGCTCCGCAAGCACCGCAACCCCGGCAGCAGGGACGCCTGCGTGGCACGAGACAACCCCGTCCGCAACAACATCGCAGCACGGGGCAGGGCCGTCCACGACGGTACCCCCGCATAACGGAACGGGTCCGTCTGCGATGGGGGACCTGCCTGGAGTCGGCCCCCTGCCACACCGTGGCCACGTGGATGGCGTGGGAGGAAGGAGGGGCGGTCCATTTCGATTCCCGCCGGCGTTGGAAGAACCAACCGAGACCAATGCCCGGCCAGCCGGACCATGAAGTCCCACACCCGTTCCATGGCCACACTCAGCCGTTGGCGCCACAGATCTTGGGAGCGCCAGACACTTGCTGGCTGTGCGGGGTCCCGATCACACATCCGGAGACCCATGAAGCCGGTCGACTCCACCTCGACCTACTGAAGGCACGGCCCCTTCCAGACAACGTGGCGGCAGCGGTCCAGACCCTGAAAGCAACCCGCTCGGACCTTCTGGCTCCTGCTGCCTTGGCCTCCGTCCAGCCAGCCCGGCCTCCTGAGAATCGTGACGCCGAACCAGTTGCCGCAGCCGCCGCCGTCAAACCCGCCACCCCGACAGCCCCTACCACATGGGCCAACGTGGCCCAAGCTTCCGGCCCAAGCCATGGGGCCGTTGTCGTCAACCTGCCCCCTCCGTCCCCCTCGACTCCCGACGACGCCATCACGGCCGAGGTGGAGGAACTCCTCGGCCAGACATGTGAAGCCCCGAGCATCCGGAGCCCCCCGAAGACCGGGCCTTGAGGGGGGGGGGGGAGGGGGGGGGGAATGTGGGAAGCCGAGGAGGAACACGGCGACGGGGAGGCACATGCTGTGGCCGGCAGACCGGCGCTCGAGACAGGTGTGCGAGCAGTTCGAGACAAGGCGCGAACGGGAACGGCCGGCAATGCAGCAAAGCCCTGACGACTCGGCGGTCCATGGCCAAGACACAGTCAAGAAAGAGCAAGGAACAGCAAAACGTTTTCTCGCATCTCCTCGAACGTGTGACTTCTTGGGAGGGCGGACCAGGCGGGGACCGGTTGGGCGGCAGTATAATAGAGCGACTCAGTCTCTAAAGCCATACATTCGCGAACATTAATTTCTGCAGCGGGCTCAATGGTGTTTTATGACGCTTAGGCTATAGACCCGCGACCTTCTTTCTTTAGTAATGTAAAAAAAGGAAAGTGGAAGGTAATCAATCATGCACTCGCTCTGGGCAAGCGAGCGCATCCCATGCAATATTCTTTAACAGGCTACAGATAACTCTGTGTTAAAATTATGAACATGCGGGAAATTATTCGTTCTTTAGCCGGCTTAACGAGGTTGATATTGCCAATGATATAAACCCGTGATAAAAAAAAAACAAAAAAAAAACAACGTCCTTCGTGGTTAGATTTATTGCAGTTATGCCCCAATGTTTTAGCCCACAGCCGAGGAATTGCAGGTATAACATTATCTCATGGCTGCTCTCCCTTCGGATCGCCTTACCTCGGCGCTGGCGTCTTTTCAATCTCCAATCTTTTTTTTATCTTTAATTATTTTTTTTTATTCCAGTGTATCTTAGTTGTTTCTAAATATATTTATTGCGTTTTGCGTGCAGTACTTTTTTATATTTAATGCTTATGTGTATATTTCGCCGTTCTCGACGCGGGCGTCAACGGACATCACGCCGCAGTTTACGCCGCAATCGAGGGAAATGCTACTGTTCTCATGGCACTTTATCGCGCCAATAAAACTCGTCTATTTGACCCGAATGCAGTCTCGAAAGGACTGTTTCGAATTTCAGTGCACGTGCCATAAGTGTAGGCAGAGCAACAACATGAATCGCGACGCGAGAGCTAGCGGCGCTTCGAGCTGGCCGACCTGGCTCGCTTTGCTGAAGTGTGAGTGTTGGACTCTCGTGCATCGTTAGCTCGCCGAAGATGCAAGACACTGCTTTGTCATCGCAAATACTCTGCCCTTCGAACGCCCGCGAAGCCGTTCCTGCGCTCGGCCTACCCTATGCAGCGCCTTTCAACAACTTTGCGCTTAGCATCGCAACCTTCCGTCTTTGAGCTTCGGCGTTGCATCGTCGCGGGGGTTCATTAAATGCTCGCATTAATGTCAGGACAATGAACCCCCGGCGCTCGCAGAGTGCCAACAGGCGCCAGAAAGGTTGCAATGCTGCTCGGGCGGTTGCTCCGAGCGCTGGAACGGCTTCGCAGGTGTTTGCAGGGTAAAGGGTTCTTAAGGGCAAAGCAGTGTGTTGCGTCATCAGCAAGCTAACGGTGCTCGAGGGACCCACGCTCAGGTTTCAACGGAGTGAGCGCAGTCAGCCAGTCGACTCTCGCGTCGTGATTGCTTCGTCGTTGCTCTGCTTACGCTGATGACATGTGCACTGACGTTCAAAACAGTTCTTTCAAGATTGCATGCGGGCCAAATAGCTGAGTTTAGAGCGCGATGGAGTGTAGTAGCAACCTGACAACAGCGGTACTCACCTCGACATAGGCGCAAGCAGCCGTGTAATGTCTGTCGACGCTCGCGTCGAGAACGACGAAATATATATTGCAAACACCTTTTAAGACCAGAAAAAAAAAAGTTTTACTAGTTAATCGATAAGTGCACGCCACCTTAGGGGGCCCTGTTACTTCTCTATTCTACGAGTTCCACAAATTAGCAAGCGTTGTTGCTGACCTTTATTATTTTTATTTTGAGATATCAAAGTCGTTGGAGCTTTTTCAAGCCCACAGTCCCACCGTCGTATTGCTATCGTACTGCGCAGAGCGTGTTTATTGATGACAGAAATATAAACTAAACTTGCGAATGAAAAAACAACAACAACAAAATATTTCCCAGAAATAAGCAGCCCCATAGATTTAGCAGCTCGCTGATAAGAGCAAATTTTTTTCGCAGTGGCTGTGTAGGTATACCGAATACTGTACAATTTCTTAAAGCACGCGATCAAAAATGCCAGAAAGATGCTAAGATTCCCAAAACTGAAGTTAAGAAAAAATGCGAATCTGAAAGTATAGGCCTAATTTTAAACTTCTTGTTTGTATATATATATACCGTTGTTTTTTATTCTTACAGATTTGCTAAAAAAACAGCAACAAAAAAATACATGAAAGCTGCAGTTATGAGGTTTGGGCGAGTGAGTTTTCCGCCCGGGGAGACATTATGTGGGTGGCTAATCTTTGCGATAATTCGGCCAATTAATTAATATTCGTTAATTAACTTTTTAAGGAGTGAAAATAGGCCTATGTTTTTAATTAGAAACTTGTTGAGCGATATCGAAAACCACTAAATGAGTCATTTTCAGAAAGACTTTTAGCACGTGAGAAGAGTAGTCGCGCACTAAAGTTACCACTTGTGGAGCAGATACAAAGCGAGCGGTTGCGTTGAGGCGCCCGCGTAATTTTTCTGTTTCCTATCTAGCCCCAGCCTTGTACCTGCTCCACGAATGGTAACTTTAGCGCACTACTGCTCTTTTTACGCGCTCAGAGCCTTTCTAGAAATGACTGATTTAGGGGTTTTGGACGACGCTCAGCAAATTTCTAATTGGAACCAAATGACTATTTTCACTAATTAGAACGTTAATCAACGAATTTTAATTAATTAGCCGACTTATTGCAAAGATTAGCTACCCCTAGAATGTCCCCTCGGGCGTATAACTCACTCGCACAAACCGCATAAGTGTAGCTTTCCTGGCAGTTGTAAAACAAATCTGCAAGAATAAAAAACAAAAAAAACAAAAAACAATTTGTATATATATATATATATATATATATATATATATATATATATATATATCTAACGGAAAAGAAGAGGAAACCCTTACTGAAAGCAGCATCAGCAAACGGTTTATTCGACGTTTCGGCCGGACTCCGGCCGAAACGTCGAAGAATAAATTGTTCGTTGTTGCTGTTTTCGCCAAGGGTTTTCCTTTCTTTTCGGTTATACTCACGCCCTCGGCCCTCCGCCGCCATGCCTGTTTTATATATATGTATATACAGAGAGCGAGAGAGAGAAATCGAGAAAGATAGAGGGAGAGAGAGAGGAAGAGAGAAAAAGAAAGAGAAAAAGAGATGTAGGGCAACAAGGGAAAACAAGCCAGAAGGATTTTATTCGACTTTTCGACCTAAGGCAGGTCTTCGTCAGGCCTCCAAATCCATATATATATATATATATATATATATATATATATAGCAGTCATGCGTCTGTCCATCTTTCTTCGACCTTGTCTGCCGTCCGCACATCTTCGTAACAATATATATATATATATATGAGGCAGGTCTTCGTCAGGCCTGCAAGCCCAAATATATATATATTGTAGAAATGCGGTCATTTGCTTTCCTCGAGAGGCCCTAAAGCGGTCGCGGAGCGAGCCGCTGGATTCATTTGTTCAGCCGCACACATCCGTCGGTGGCGAGGGGGACAGCGCCATCTTAGAAGCTGAGCCCTCGTCACCCCCTCCGAAAGGGGACGCGATTGTCCCCAAATCCTGGGACCCCTGTGGTCGAGGGTGCTCTAGGGAGGCGACGACGAGGGGGTGTCGGACGCCGAGAGGAGGGATTCTCCGGGTGGCGATGGGAGCGTGTGGTTATGCGTCGGACCCGTCTCCAGTACGTTGGCGCCCGTCGGCTCTCGGGAATGCATCGAGCGGTGAGTCAATTCTCGTCACCGGTGCTCAGTGTGTCGCGTTATTATATGCCCTGTATAGCTTCTTGCGGTGATTAAACTGTTTAGTCACCCGGCACACTGTGTGGTACGTTTGTCTCTTCTATTAGAGCGGCGCTGTGCTGCAAACGAACGAACCCGCCGCGGCGGTTGAACGTGAGTACGCTGCGGGGTGGCTGTTGGAACACGGGCTCTCAGTGAGCCCCGGGTCTTATTGTTCCGCGAACGGTGTTTAAAGCCTCCCACAATATATATATATATATTGTTACGAAGATGTGCGGCCGGCAGGCAAGGTCGAAGAAAGATGGACAGAGGAATGACTGCTGCCGGCCGCGTAGAATGAAAATGTTCTTGAACCTGCAGTCTCTCTCCACAGCATTGCTGACTTCTGTACCAGCCACAGCCCCACGACGTCACGATCCGGGCTAGGGAGTTCATCTGACCACTACCAACACAAACGGGGCTGGGGAAAGGGTAGGGGACCATAAGCTCGCGTCCGTCTCTTGATTTCGTCCATAGTTCATCTTGTTCACGGCACTCTTCATAAAAATTCTCGTAGCTCACATTCTTTGAAACTCTGTGTCGAACACTTCGGCATTTCAGGCAGTTCACAGGGCGGGGGCTGTGCGGCGGGGCTATGGTCCGGCGCTCAATCGGCTGTGGCGGACGACTGCTGCAACCAAGGTCCGGAGCGATGATGACGAAGAACGAAAGATGATGTACCCCGGCACCTACACCAATATGAGACGGAGACCAAGGGTCGACGACCGTCTTTATGTCCGCACTTTTAAGCATCGAGCGCGCCTCTGGCCGCGCATCCAGTTCAAGCGCACGCGCGCCTCGTCCTCCTCGGCCACCACGCTGAAAGACGATGAAGGGGACATCGTCAACTATACACGAAAGCTTTACGGCATACAGCCGCTACTTACGCACCAGGAGACCTCGTCATGGCGTGGACACCCATCAAGCGACATGGCTTAGCAGACAAGTTCCTACGCAAGTATGTCGGGCCATATACGCGTCATCAAACAAACGACACCAGTCACATCCCATGTCGAACCCCTCTCACCACCGTCCGTTGCCCGCTTCCGAAACGACGACATTATTCATGTAAATCTTTTAAAGAAATACGATCAGCCCCAGCCAACCCCTCTCAAGCACTAATCTCCGAGATGCTCCTCACCGTACAACTGCAAACACCAATGGCACCTACCTGTCTATAAAGACTCCTGCTGCGTCCTACTTCACACGGACGCCACCCCCACAATCCCCTCTTCCTACCCCCCCCCCCCCCCCCCACCCTCGTAGGGGGGGGGGGGGGGGAGGTAATTGTGACGTCCCCTTCATCTTCTCTCAGTATGGTGGCCGAGGAGGACGACGTCCGCGTGCGCTTGAACTGGATGTGCGGGCAGAGGCGCGCTCCATGCTTAAAAGTGCGGATATAAAAGCGGTCGTCGACCCTTGGTCTTCTTCTCAATAATGTTTATTGTTTATTCTCATTTTCAGTGACCCACCAACAGCTTGACGCCTCCTTAGTGGTGCACTTATTCCTTCAGAAATACAACGCTAAACAGGATAAAAACAAAACTTTAGGAAAGAACAATAGCCTCAACACACTGTCGAAATTTACGCTTTTCATCAAATATATCAAGGCTAGCATTCGCACAAATCCGTTCTAAATGGTTATAAGTCAGTTGTAGGCGTGTTATGGGTGCAGCATGATAAAAGTCGACAGGATAAAACAAAGTATAAGGTTTACAAGACTGACGAGGAACGTGCAAATAGATGTGGCTGAGTAGCTCTGGGGAGTCAATTATACCATTTACAATCTTATACAAGTATGTCAGTTCACGAATTGTTCTCCTGTTGTGCAACGAGTCTAACTTCACGAGTTCGCAAATCCTCTCATAACTATAGAAATAATTCGGTTGAAAATAACGATCAAACAAAACACGAACAAACCTACTTTGAACACTCTCAATTAAACCTGAATTTGTCACTCCAATACAGTTCCAGACAACTGAGGCATATTCAACACGACTACGCACCAGTGAAGAAAACAAACGTAAAATACAAAGTGGTTTAGAAAATCGCGTGTCACTCGTGTAATGGCTCCCAGCACTCGAAAGGAAGCATTAGTAATTGTGGTCACGTGATGGTTGAAATTAATTGCAGGATCCATAAAAACGCCTAGATCACGGAATATATATATATATATATATATATATTCTCCTTCCACTTCAACCTTTTGTGCGTCACAATATATATATATATATATATATATATATATATATATATATATATATATATATATATATATATATATATATATATATATATATATATATATATATATATATATATGTATATACAGATTGTGACGCACAGGAGGTTGAAGTGGAAGGAGAAGGTGTACGTGCGCGCCAGGATCGAAAGACGATTGCTAGATAGAAAAGGTTACGCAACAAATGGTGGCGGCGGTCCTCTAAGCATGAATACCCGCCCCCAGACACCAACAGCAGAGCCGCCCTGGGCCCAGGCCACCGAGCAGCTCTGCAATCGGTTGGCCGAGAAGAGTTGGGCCGACGCCGCTGGCCTGCTCGAGCAGTTTGACAATCGTCTCGCCGCCCATATGACCACGGTGGAGCAGAATGGGAACCACCAAATCGCTGATTTTCACCACCACCACTCGACTGCAGAAGTACGCCTGCAGCACCTGGAACAAGCTCTTCAGCCCCCTCCCCCCCCCCCCCCCCCCCAACCCCACCCCCACCACCACCACCACTAGGCAGCTAGGGCAATCTCCCTCGACATCACGTCTCCGACTCCTCTCCTCCATGTCGACGAGGCTGCGAGACAGGTGGGAACCGCCCTTTCGCATCGTGACAATATGAGTTTGAAGCCTCCGTGAGACGGTGGCCCTGCACAACGGGTGGACTTCGGATGGCAAGGCTGCAGCCCTGGTCGCCCAGCTACGAGGAAAAGCAGCTCAGTGCCTCAAAGTAATACCGGACTGGACCCGTACCACCTATGATCCCGTGCTACAAGCCCTGGTAGCTCAGTTTAATGACGCCCATCTTTAACAACTCCATCTAACAGCGCTCAAAACATATCGCCAGAAGACAGAGTCGCTCTAAGAACTGGCATTAGCGATCAAGAGCTACGATAGTCCTTGTGGGGTGTACCGAAGCCACACACCATCTGATTTGTACTTCTGCTTTCGTCGATGCCATCAAAGATGCTGATGTCTTGCGCTATGTGTGCCTCTCCCGACCTACTACTCTCAACGCTGCCGTAGGTCACGCATTAAAAATGGACGCGGCAAGTAGAGCTACTACCTCCACTCTCATTCAAGCAGATCGGACCCCGCTCACTGGTAACCTGTCAGACAACCGCCGTAGGCCTGAATCACGCTACTGTTTCAACTGTGGACGACCGGGTAACCTTGCCCGCTCATGCCAAAGTCCAACCCTTTGACACCTAGAAAACCCTCCCGCGGGCCCGACGGGGCAGAGCCCCGTGTAGTCTACGAAGTCCCTCTGGCTACAGCATCGCCAATTACATCCCTTACGCCATGCCTGTCCGTCCACCTCCATGGAATCACAGTCTATCGACACCATCATAGACACGAAAGCCGAAGTGAGCGTTCTTGATGCTCACTTGTTGCCAACGATGTTTCACCAACGGCTGGCTGTGGGGATGTTAGACTGCTGTTGGCGAACAGTAACCCTATTTCCTATCTTAGAGGTACTGAATCGACGATCGAAGCTCTTGGGAGAAACGTCACACTTCCTTTCTTTATTGTGGAAAACTTAACTACAGCAGCCATTCTCGGGTGTGACTGGTGTGCGGCCGTAGAGCTTCAGGTCTCGTTTGAACACGGTCAAGCAGCATTCTCAACACTTCAAGAACACAAGCGCGGTAACCTGTCGACGGGCATATCCTCTCTAAATTGCTACGATTAAACTGAGCCAGACATTAAACAAAGTAGTGTGCTCCTTGCCTGGTCTCTCTTTCCGAAGAAAAAGATCTTGTCTACTGTGCACGACGTATTTTTCGAGGGCTCAATATTTCGCGATTTATGTAAAAGCTGGAGGTTTGGAATAATTCGCGGGTTTTAATTTTCGCGACGCCGTGGGATCTCAATATAAATTCCAATGTGTTTACATTTTACCTGAATTGTTCGCGGGACCTATTTTCTGCGAATTGTAGGAGATTAGCGAAATTCGCGAAAATTGGTCCTCGCGAAAATTAAGTCGTTTGCTGTATGTTTATTCCACAAGATTTATCACTCTAACCCCACTCTCCGTCAAGCTTTGTTTTTGGAACGATCGTGCATATTATCACCTGTAGACCATGACCTAAAGGTAGGGATTCCCCATTGCAGCTCCTCCACTTTTTGTGTCTGTTTTAAACCCCATACCTTCATTGATTGGAATTGCCTTCCCGCACTTAGAGTCTCAATAACTAACACTGTTGATTTTAAAAATGTTGTTACCGACTTTTTAACAGAATTTGCGTAGCGCCTGTTTTTTTTCCCCTCAGTCAGCTATGTTACTTTTATGAGTTTTGAGTAACCGCCCACACCCCTCTTGAATGTCTTCGGGCCCTGAGGGAATATTAAATGAAATAAAATGAAATGAAAAATAAACAACTTCCTCGGCGGAAGATGCGTGTTATTGAAGCTTCTGTATCGTTTTTGGACTCACCATGTGAAACAATTCTCTCACGCTTTCTATCCTTTTCTAAATCTTCACCACATGCTCTCGAGACACCTGCGACGCCAATGCAACGCGACCGACGCGACATGACCATGTGTTGTATTGCGGTGGCGCTACCATCGCAATTTCGAAGCGCCCCCTGGTTGGGTGCATCGATTCTATTGGATGTACGCGAGTGGTCTGCAATTATATTGAATAGAAATCAAGCTTTTTCTGCTCGCATCTTTTGATTTTATTTTGGTTGTCTCTTGATTTCTCCGGGCCATAGGTGGGCTGAATGTTTTGCCGCGGTTGGACGAGACTTTGCAAACGCAAATTACGCCGGACTGTTGTACTCGCGCGTGGATACACAGGCCAACATCGAGACGCGCCGGGAGGCTGGTTCGACGTTACAGAAACTGCTGCCATCCAGCAAGCTTTGTGCAAGACTGATGTGCACAGGTCTCCTCAACAGATACCATTATTATGCGGCGCATTACAAAAGCGAGCTTAGCTCTCTGCGTGTCTTGCGTTGTGATTTAGCACTTTCAAATCCTAGCGATAACAAAAAGCGGAAGCGACAGTGGCTTTGTGGTAATGCGCCCGCTTCACAATCGTGAGAACTGAGAATCCTGGCGGGGAACTTTTTTTTTAAAGTTCATTTGAAGCGTTTGACAGCCTCCACCCAGACTATCTTTTCCCTCAGTCTTTTACTCCCCCCCTAGCCAAAGTGGGCATTCCAAGCCTTGGGTACGAGACATGGAATGTCACTTTCATCCAAAAATGCAGAGGTAGCTTAGATGCATTGTTCATGCCATTTAGACATCGCCTTTTGCTAAGCCTCCCCACCTGCTTTTGTGACCTCGTGTGGCTGTCAGCGAGCGCGACGGCCGCATAAGCAAATCAGAAGGGTGGAGCGAAACGCGTGACCTTTCTCCGTAGGACGCGTAGGACAAAAACACTTGGACGAAAATTTGTCACGTGACTATTTCAGTCGCGTTGATGGGATCTCTGGGACTGTTTTCGCCGTTTGCCAAGCTATAGACCTACGCGGGCCACGTAGGTCCGGTTTCCCAAATGTGCTCTTCAGTGTTCCGTTGCTCTCGTGCGTTGCAGACGCGGCCGTGCTTTTTGGTTGGAAATCGCCGCAATACGTCCACGCCAATTTTTCGGTAATGGTCATCTTTTTCGCCGGAGTCCGCGGAATTTTTGTGCTGTGTTTGTTGGACGCGCTTCTACCAAAAAACTGCTCTTCGCCGACGACGAAACGTCAGTTGAATATTCGCAACCTTCTTTCTCGACTGTGTTTTTGGGCTGCCCGAGTCGGATTATTCATCTGTCAAGGATTGCATGAAATCACTTTTATTAGTAAGTACACCGCAAGCATGCGTTTGATATTAGTTCTGTTTCCCTTTCAATCTCCGCGGTTGTTGCTGTTTTAGTTTGCGAGTTTTGCTTGGCACGAAATCAGTGTTAATTTTATGTTATAATTTGATTTTCGTTTTAAAGAGGAGTATGACCTTTGTAAATATGTCTAGAATAAGCTGTGTGTAATGATAGTGGTTTAATAAACTCTTGGGAGTGATCGAAAGAAATTTGTTCGTCCGTGTATGAGATTCATAGGCAACAAATGATGCGCAGCCTCCTGTACAACACATACTTGCACGACTTCCGGCCAATACGGAGCAGACGCACCGTAGAGTATTCGCACGGTATCGCGCGGACACTAGGCTGGGGCAAAATGACGGTAAGTTTTTTTCCTTATGGATATCCAACGGTAGCGCAAAACTGGACATTTGAGCGATATTTGAACCGACCCTCGGCCGGTAGTTGCAGTACACTGCCAAGTATCGCCGTGCTGCTTGTGAACGGAGATGATGACATCTGACCATCATCTTTACAGCTTATTGAATTTAATTTTCTTATTGAGCGCGTGAAATAGCACTCCTGTGGCACACCAGAGAAATTCCAAACTTCTGCAGGCCTCCGGATTTTTTTTGGCACTTTTGGCACTTCTTTAGCAATCTTGCGGCTAGTCAGAGAAGAGCCAAACTTTGGCATGCCCGAAATACCCAAATTAGGCGTTGCTTTGGCAGTCATGGCTCAAGTAAGGCCTTGCTTCGGCATTCCTCTGGCGGACCAGAGAAAAGTCAAAATTTTGTGTCCCCTACGTAGTTTGGCACTGAAAAGTGCCATAGAGCAAAACAGGGCCAGGCCCTGGGCCAATGAGCAGGCAGTCACGGAGCCTACCTCATGACTCTTGTGAGCTGCCGGGGTTCCGTACAAACATGAAGGCAGCTGATCCTTTTTCTCGAGGCCCACGTCGTGGGTGGCAGGACGATGATCCAAACTCCCAGGGAACTGGTGAAATGGCTTTTGGAGTGTCGTTTGAAGGCGCTCGTCAGCAGCAGGAATCTGACCGGGGAGGGTTGGTGCTCGTTGATCAGCAGCAGAGGAGATCTAATAGGGGAGAACTGACGCGTGGAGCTCGGCGGTAGGGGCTGGGCCAAGTAGAATCGATGTTGCTTGCCACGGAACAGGACAGTGCTCAATCGACGTCTGTTGCTCACCAATTCAAATCGGTGAAGTGGGTATCTTTTGTTCAGGATCCGGAGGATCAGAAAAAGTGGACGCTTGCCGCTCATCAGGAAGTCGAGCGGAGGGTGGCGTAGACGAGTCTTTCGCAATCGGCGTCTGTGGCTCAGCAGTAGGAATTGGTGAGGTGGGTACCCCTTTTTCAGGATCCGGAGGACCAGCAAGAGTAGATGCTTGCCGCTCATTAGGAAGTCGAGGGCAAAGTAGAGTAGACGAGTCTTTCGCCGGAGCGGTGTCTGTAGTAATGCTACTAGGGATTTTCAAATGAGGACTCACGGTGAAGCCATCGTGCGACTACGCGGAATCTGCATTCACTAGATATTTTTTTTATTTTTGGTAGTTTCTTCTCGTGCTGTTCTCTCGCTAACTTTGTTTTTTTGTTTAGACGCACCACTTTGGTGCTTCCGACCGGGCACCTTAAAGCGGAATTTTAGAACCAGATAAATATCTTGGGAAATGTTGAACTCTTAGAGACACCCCACTCAACATGGAAGCTTTAGCCGGACGGTTCATTGGTGGCGCATATTTGTTTCTCTTTCCACATGAACGACGTCACAGGTGATAAAATGAGGTGACCAACCAAACGTAGAATACATATAATCTATACCACTTCGTTGCATCCCTATTGGAAAGACCAGTTTGAAAATCTAACTGGTCAGACTGGTATTTGGACTGGTCATACTGGCCTAACAGGAAATCAAACTGGTGCAACTGGTAGCCAGACTGGTCTAACTGGTAACCATATTGATCTAACTGGTCACCAGATTGCGTTCTAAATGGTCACCGGATTGGCCTGACTGGTCACCAGATTGGCCGAACTGGTCACCAGATTGGCCGAACTGGTCACCAGATTGGCCGAACTGGTCACCAGATTGGCCGAACTGGTCAGCGGATTGGCCGAACTGGTCACCAGACGCCGAACTGGTCACCAGACTGGCCGAACTGGTAACCAGATGACCAAACTGGTTACCAGTTTGACCACTCTTTCTCACTTTATTTATTGGATTTCTCACTTTAATTTATTGGCTTTCAAATAATTACGGCATGATCGAGCGTTCTCTTTTTACTAAGAGATTAATCCTCTGAGCCGTTTAAAATACTCTCAGAGGTATGACATTGCTGGAAAAAAAAGTCAACATGCTGGGAATATTTTTCATTGCTTAGGCGGTCACCGAGAAATTCCGTACGTTCAAAACGACCATTATAAAATACGGAAACGCAGAGCTCGGTAGTAGTGATCAGGTTAGTGTGCTGTTGTACTGATGTGCCGTGTATGTGAATGGCGATCAATGTATGTTCAGCTGATGCTTGTAGTACGCGTAGTGTGTCTACAGTTGTGTATAATAAAGATTGCGGAAGCGCAGTGGTGGTGTGAAGAAATGAAATTATTTTTTGTCCAGCCAGTGTGACCAGTTCAACCACCATGACCAGTTCAACCATTATGACCAGTCAACCAGTATGACCAGTTCGACCGCCATGACCATGTCAACCAGGGTGACCACTTCGAACCACCTTGACCAGTTCAACTATTACGAAACTGGTCAAACTGGAGCAGTAACCAAGTTTGAAACTGGTACCAGTTTGAACTGGTCTTTCCAATAGGGATGTGCACGCCCTTAACCCAATACAGCCAATCAGAGGCCAGAGGGTGGAGATTCATGATCATAACGAACATGATGTTCCGTGCGGCGATAAAATATCGAGAATTATTCCCATATCCGCGCCGTCTGGGGAAGAGTAAAGTTCTTCATCTTAGTTGAAAAACGCTACGTAGAGTGCTAATGAGAGCCACGTGTGCCTTTTTGTGAATAGGGACGTGGCGTTTACAGTGGTAAAAGGAAGCGATGTTTGGGACACATCTGGTTCTAACCAGGAAAAATTTCAATCAGAGGATCCCGCGCTAAAGGCAGCCTGCAAACGCGGTACTGCGCTGAAAGACCAGGCGGCAAGAGAATTCATAATTTTTTATTTCTGCAGATCAGTTTTTTTTGTTATTTGAATATAAGGAATCGGGAGTGCTGAGTGCTTCAAGCAGCACCACCTGATGCGTTTCTTTTTTTATCAAATAAAGATCTGAGGTCTCAAAAGCCCCCTGCAATGGCGATAGTAGTTTGGAAACTATACAGACGCCCAGCACACCTGCATCTGGTTGTGTTTCTGGAAGAGCGGCTCAAGTCTTCCGTGTTCAGCTTTCCCCGGCCAGTAGAAAAAATACAACTACAAAATTATTTGTCAGTGTTTTGCGCGGCTAACGTCTCTGCAAGCTGATGCGACAACTAAAAACGCATGCCGATGCAGTGTTTCTTCGCTTGTTCGTCTATCGGTGGCGCCGCCGGAGCGCCTTCCGCTCCTGTCGAGGCGAGGGGGTAATCAGAGACTTTTCCCAACAAACACAAAAGGCTCCGCGACAATCCACCAGCAAACGCTGACTTCATAGTGGGACGGGGTAGAGTGTTTCTAGGACGGGGGCCCCCTGAGAGGCGGAGGCTTCGCTTCTCTAAGTGCTGACAAGGTCACTCGAAAAGAACGTTAAAACACTCTAGTCGTGAAACCAAGTTGTTCGCATACACCACACTCGTTCGTCCGGTATTAGAATATGCACTCATTGCCTGTTTCCCCCATGCGCAAACCAATGTCAACATCCTCGAAAGTGTTCAGAGGAAAGCGATAAGATTTATTCACCACAAGTATGGTCGCTTTGATTCCCCTACAGAGTTGCTGAAAAGATCCAGCCTACTGACTATTGCTGATCGCGCCAAACTAGGAAGACTCAAATTTTTGTATCTCCTTTTAAACGATGCCTTTAAAATGGACAAGAACAAGTATGTGAATTTTTCCCAGGCAAGAACAACAAGACATAAACACTGCAATACATTAACTGAACACTCTTTCAATAATAATACTTTTAGGTACTCTTTTTTTCCTTCAGCTGTAAGAGATTGGAACAGCCTTGATCCGCTGTTTTTTAACTACACAAATGTGGATGCGTTCATTCAAGCTCTTGAACAAGACCTTCTCAGCAAGTTCATCAGTTAGTTCTTTCTGTTATGTTCTGTTTTGTTTGTTTCAACATGAAAGGAAGTGACGATTTCTAAGAATAACTGTTTTTCGCGCGCCTCAAAAATTGTGTGTGTTGTTTTTATTTGTACCATACCTGCTATAATCCCTCAATGGGGATTCGCAGTATTTGGAAAATAAATAAAATAAAATAAACAAGCTTCAGGAAGTGACATTAGGTGGGGGCCCCGACTTCTCCGGCTGCTGAACTTCAATTATGTGGAATTACTTTGAATTGAACGGGGCAGGACGCTGGTCAGGCCTCCCACCTTTTCCTCTGGCCCCTCCGCAATTGTTATGCGGGAATAATAGCGAGTTTTACTAAACCGTGTTTCCCCCTGGCTACTCGGAATTCTAAAGCCAAGGCCATCGGCGCGCAGGCGCAGTGGCGGTTACTTTGTAGCAAAGGGTTAGCGGAGGGGGAAACACGGTCTACTAAAACTCACTAATACAAAAAAATAATACGCCAAGGCAAGGCAGCCCCCTTCTTCTGCTCTTAGGGCTGAGACCCTGGCCTGCAGCGTCCTTAGCCCCCCCTTAATCCAGCGCTGGAGCAAAACCTAAGTGGGCCCAACTTAGGCCCTTACGTTTGCCACACTATCGCCCAAGTTGGGTGTTTCTCTGGCGTGCTACCTGGCTGCACAAACACACACACAGACACACACACACACAAACACACACACACACACACTCTCACACACACACACGCGCGCACGCACACACACACGCACGCACGCACGCACGCACGCACGCACGCATGCACGCACACACACCCCCCCCCACACACAGATATATCCTCCTCTTCCTGACGAAGGCCGGACTCCGGCCGAAACGTCGAAGAATAAATCGTCCGTTGTTGCTGTTTTCACCCAGGGTTTTTTCTTGTTATATATATATATATATATATATATATATATATATATATATATATATATATATCACGGGCACTTTTCATCATCGTAGGAGGAAATAAACGAACATATGCAAATGAATGAACCGTAATTAATCCAATCAATCAACGAATCGGTTTTACGAGTCCGCCGAAAGCCAAAATAAACGGCGGAGTTAAGATTTGAATACCGGGCCTACCGATGTCCGGTCGGGTGTGCTGACCACTCCACCACTCCACCTTGGCTTTCTGGCGTTTCCTACTTGTCTTAATAGTGCACAAGAAACGAAATGTATCAAGCCAGAGGTGTTCTGGAAGCACGCGCCGCCGCGTGGAACGCGGTACGACGCTTGCTGGCACGTGGTACGTGCTCGTCGTGGTCCAGAAATCCTGCCATTGTTTGTCGCGTCACGTGTGCAGCTATTATTATTTTGTTTATGAGCTTAAGAGACAGGATATCGTCATCATCTGCGAGAATCAAGAGCCGCGTTTTTGAATATAAATCACGGTCACTTTTCATCATCATACGCGGTTTGCGAGGAGGAAACCAGACAACGCGAGAAGGGGGGGGGGGGTCTCTACACGCAAACAAATGTGAAGCGAGGGAACGAAATCATTGTCGTGGCCTCTTCGGACACATCTTACGAAGCATTACCTTAAGGGTCATGTTAAACTTCTCTACCGTCCCATTACACATGGAATCATAAGGCGTAATGATCAGGTTCTCAATAGAGAGAAGTCGAGATACATCTTTCATCAAAGCGGGCGTTAATGAAGGGGCCTAGTCACTCAGTATATCTGTGGCACTCCGATGCGCGAGAACATCTAGATCAAGCCTACGGCTATTGTCTCGGAGTCCATCGATGGGAGTGCCACGGCATCAGGGTACCTTTTAGCGCAGTCGACCATCGTCAGAATGAAACGGGTTTCTGCATATGATGATGGCAAGAAAAGACCCATCACTTCTATCGCCATTCGCTTGAAGGGCGTTTCAATATTCAGCCCTTTTCCAAGAGGCGCCTTAGCTATCCTTCCCTAGAGGTGTCACCCTCTGGCATGTTACGCAATCATTCACAAATGTCTCGATCTGTGCTTGAACTCCTGGCCAGAGAAAGGCTTCTCAGACGCTATCCGTGTTTTTTTTTTTTATTCCTTGGTGACCTGCCATTACCCCTTCGTGAGTCATCTCAGGAAGTAATGGCGTAGGTCTTTTGGTACAATCACTTGGTTGAACGTCTTCCCAGATGTAAGGGAATATCGTCGAAACAGCTCATCTCTAGTTTGGTAAAACTCATAATTGTGTCCACCAATGTAGGTATGAGTCTGTCCGATCTTGTCGAAGCATATTGCCAGAGAAAGGTTGAGTTTCTGGCGTTGACTCATGTCATCTCTGGAAATTTCGGTACTGTCCAGTGATATGCTTGGCATCTCTTTATTCGTCTTCGTAGATGCCGCCATATCCGCTTGGTTCGAAACTTGTTTCGGAAGAGTATTCTTGTCATTCTGTCAATTCGGATCTGGATTACCTGGTAGTCCGCATCCTGCAACATTCCCTAGCATGACATCGTACCGAGGCGTGTACATCACCTTGTCTATAGCGTGCACAAGGAAGTACACACATGTGATGTGAACTCTGGCCTCAGGCAAGGATTCCAAGGATCCGTCTACAAGATATGTTATTCCTTCAGTACTCGTAAAGGCTTCATCTGGTACTTATTGTTGTCGTATCACCATGGTGTTTCTTCCTGTGTCCCTGTGGACTACAGCAGTTTTTCCATTCATCCAGGATTCCAGATGGACATAGCGTTTCTGTTCCTGGAGAAAACCTTGAGGTGGTTCTGACCAACATTGACCATTTCTGCCTGCGCCTCAACCTCGGAAGTGCAATCTTGTGCGCCTTGTCTTGCTTTTGCTGTTGAAGCATCCTGCGGTGAAATCATGCGCGATGCTTGTGACTTGTCTTGATTTTTACGAGGATATGTTTTTATGTCAAGCCTTTCATTCTTGCAACACCAACAACCGTTGATTTATGCCTTACTCTGTTACATATCATGCAACGGGGTTTCTTTTTTGCCACAGTGTCAATTTTGTGCCTTTGTCTTAATTTCCAAGCACGAAATTTTATTTTCCCGATTGACTTAAGTTTGAAAATCGCTGAGCCTCCAGGTCGTGGTCTGATGTCTTCGCTAGTTCACTCATACTCATGCAGTTCCTCTCGCTTAGAAATGCCGCCAGCTTCGGGTGGAAGTTACTCAGGAACCTTTTAGATATGGCGCGGTACCTCGTAGCCTCATATGCCTTGGGAGTTTCTGTCATCGCAATTCAGCGATCAACACTTCAACACTCTAAAAAAGGGTGTAGCTATTCCACCCCTTGTCACATATACGACACCCCAAAACTTCAATTCGACTTACAGCGCAATGGCATTGAACTGACGGCCCCGATTTTTACGAGAGGGCTCATGTCGGTGGGGAATAACATAACGTATCAAAGACTACAAAAAAGGCAAAAAAACAAAACAAAACACTGAGGTTTTGAAGTTGGGCTGAGAAAACCCCGACTATTTTTATGCAGTTAGTCACACGTATATTAGCAAGTTTAATGAGTTGTAAAACTCGGCTATCAATTGCCGCTCGTAAAAGTTGGTACCTGTTATGTTCTGATACGCTTTATTTTCTTTCTCTTCTTTTAGCTAGTCTAACGACGACGACTTTAACACACAGCACGATCTGAGTAAATAGTCTGACATGGAACTCCGACTCGACTGGTCATTGCCTAGGCTGCCTTAAAGGAGCTGTGCAACGATATTCAATTGGAATGTTTTTCACTTGACACGAGCTTACAGGCACACCTGGGACTCAAGGATACTCACACGCAACGCCACTGGCCAAGAAACTCCTTTGTTGCGGTGTAATTTCAAGGACAAAAGCGATCATTTTCGTTCAATCTCTTCTTAGCAAAATATGATGACGTAACGTGGGGATCGCAGTACACCCAAGTGACGATATTTGAATGCGGTTCATAGATTGGACCCGAGCATTGCGTGGGCACTTCGACTTAGGCTCGTGATAATTGCTAGCTCGAGAAGCATTCGGGTAGTGACCCGTGTCCAATCGCTGCAACGACGACAACAGCCGAGCCATAACAATATCTGGAACTCAGCGCGTGTCCTGCGCTTTGCGAACCCCAGCGCGTGGATATGATCAACACTGGCGGCATATAATCGGCTCCAGATCACGTGGCCGCTTGTTTTGGCTGCGAGTTGAGGGGGTGAACGCTGCTCGTTTTTCTTTAATTTTTTTCTGGGACTTCTATTGCGTGGGGTGAAAAACGAACGCGTGTTTCATAGGTCATTAACGTTAGGGATCCGTTTTAAGCGGTATTTGCGCAAAGTACAAAAATTGTGGCATCGCTCCTTTAACATACTTTTTTGCTAAATTAAGTTACTTAATTAAATTACGTCCGTTCAAAGTTGGTGCGTTGTAAGTCACACTAAAGTTCTGGGGTGTCTTATATGTGACAAGGAGTGTAAGAATATGCCCTTCTTTTTTGTGTGAAGTACCCCTCGAGACGTGATACGTACTGGGCTCCAATTTCTTTATTTTTTTGGTTTAGATGATTGAAACCTTTCTTTGTATCTCTCGGCTGTAAAGCGGAATCCTTGAAGTAGGGCGCGCTTTGTGTGCTCATAGTTGAGAGAATCTGTTGGTAAAAGTCGACCGAAAACACACAAAGCTTCACCCCTGAGACACATACTGAAAGCTGTCGCTCACTTATCTTTGTGGCTGTTTTTGACCTACGTCTACCCGCTCAAACCTCTGTTGGTAGACATCCAAGTCATCTCTCTTCTCATCGAAAACTGGGATGAATTTGTATGGACTGATTTTTACATTCGTGGAGGTTCAACCACATTTTTCGCGTGAAGGTCTGGGCATCTCTGCTTAAATCTCTCTTTGTCCAACCTCTGCCAACCGGCGCTTTAGATGAAGAGTCTGCTCTTCCAGAGCTGGGCGTTCGCGTTCACATTCAGCGAGCGCGCGCTCTGCGTCAAGCTTCTTTTTCGTCGCTTCTCTTACTGCTTGCTTTTCACCTCGCTTCCGTTCCCGCTCTGCGTTTACCTATTTACGCAACTGGTTTCCACTGAAACCGATCGTCTGTCCCAGCGAAAATAACTTTTAGGGGCAAAGCTCCTTAGGGTCTAGCCTTGTCCGTCCGGCGCCCGAGCTCACACCGATCTTGCTGGTGCTCGTGCTCGTGAGCTCACATGCTCACGTGCTCACGTGTTCGTGTAGGGTAAAAAAAAATAAAAAAGAAAAAAATGATGAAAAGAAAAAAAAATATTTGCGCAGTTGACAGGATTTGAACCTGTGCGGGGAGATCCCAATGGATTTCTAGTCCATCGCCTTAACCACTCGGTCACGACTGCGGGACGAGTAAAGGGCTCTGAGATGTGGTAGTAACTCAAGAGCTGGGGATGTCATGGAGGAAACGTTGCATGTAGCCGCTCAACGTCTATACAGGAGAGGGCGCTGCGGTCAAATGCGTATATAATCGCGTTAAACTTCGCATGTATTGGCTCAACATTTATAGACAAGAGGGCGCTGCGGTCAAATGCTCAAATGCGTATATCACCATGTTCCATACCACACATTCTCTTTCTTACATGGATGAAAACGAACGAAAGGCTCGGCATGCTGCGGCTCAGCGCCTACGCAGACAAGCACCACCAGAGCTTCGCCCCAATCAACATCATTCACCACGTGGAGATGCGGTCAATTTTTCGTATTCATCCTCTATGATAGAAGCAGTATTCACCCTGTCTCCTCCAGTCGCGGACGCCAATGTGAGAAGGTTTGTGCAGAAAAGCTGTTTGCCCTCGGAGGAAAGACGAGACGGAGGATTGCTGATATAACGTTAAGTTATGAGGTTAAAAAAATTAGAAAAACTGCGAAAAAAAAGCTTCATTAAATAAATATTATGCACAAAGACGAATAGTCAGTCATGTCGGTATTACGAGACCCGTATGGTAAATGAAATCACAGCCATAGTTCGCGCACAAGTGGAGTAGGGCAGAGAAAGGCACCTCACCAGTTAGGGCGTGGTGAGGGATGACAGCGAAATGCAGTCGGTGGTCGAAGAGCACGCAGCTTCCTTTCTCCTTGTGGCAGCCGTCGTCTGTTCTGAATGCCAAGGGTTCGCCGATTACGAATCTCGCTCGCACCTCGGGATTGCGCCGAATTTCCCTAGGCTGGATGACTGCTTCAAAAGTGTCGGTTCTTGCCGCCAAATTGACGTTCCAGCCGTCGTCTTCTTTTCCTTTCTTTTCTTCCCGTGCCTTTCCTACTCACCTTCTATTTCTTCTTTTCACAGTGTTGCTCATTTGGTTTCGCTACTGCATAGACGCTTTCAGCGCGCGCCAGGTTGAGCCGCCATAGCCGACCTTCTTTTGTCTTACCGAGATGCCGAGCCACTGAAGCGGGCCTTGGCGAGTCTCCAGAAGGGCCTATGCTGGGTAGAAGGACACAGTAACACTTAAAATGGCAATAGCCGGTTCTGCTGTTGTAATGATGAAGTGGAGCGAACGGAATACTAGGGAACAAAAACTGAAGGTCAGTTATGGCGGCGCCCATGCACAGCTGCCTGAAAGCGTCTATATTGCAGTTCATCACACCCCGCTTATATACTGCGCAAAATACATGATGGTTGCATAGTACCTATAAAATAAACAAAGTAAACTTATAAATATATCTTATCGAGCTCTTTTTCCTTCCTAATATTTTCTTAAATCAACAATTTTACGAAGGAAATTATAATTGTTTTCAAAGCAGCTTTAGAAATGAGGTTCATGCCTCCCGTATAACGTATATAACGTTGTAATCAAAGTTATACATTTTCGGTAATTTAATAATTACTTAGAAATACCTATAACTTATAATACTGTAAGTAAATGACAAAATATAGGAGAAAAAAGAGTAGTAAAACGCGGGTACCGCTTTGCTGTGTTTCGTCCTCTCAGGAGATATGCTCCACTAGCAAGAAATGTGGCAGTCATTTAGTCGCGTTAATACGGATCCCAGTAGTATAGATACTCAAACATGTAGAAAATGTTCGAGGGCGAAACAGGTATATACAAGCATTTTTGTCTCGTTGTTATGGACAACTCACATTATAGACGTTTTTTTGGAGAAACGGAGGTGTTCATATTAACGAGGCATCACTGTACTAGATTTTGGCATTCTGTCGCCCAAACGATACCATAAAAAGCCATGGGTACCACAGCACCTGAATTATTGCGAATTGATTGATTGATTGTTTGGGGTTTCACGTTGCGAGGACTACTGAGGCCAAAATCCACCAAGAGCATAAACTATTCCAGTAGCAAGTGTTTGGAAGAAGATCTATACTTGCTGATGATGTGATAAAACTATAAACATGAGTTTGTATGAGTGCATTATTACAGATTGTAAAATAAAATCATAGTCGGTGTATAAGGCCAATGTCGTAAGAAACCTAAACTCGCAAGTGTGCGAAATCAGCGGCTCATCGCCAAGTAAACTGACAAAGTCAAGCGGAATATGTTCTTTATATATTCGCAAGAAATGTCTGAGACGTTCTCGGTTATACTTGATGCACTCAAGTAGAATGTGTGAGACAGATAGAGGTATCTTGAAGTGCTCACACTCTAGGAAATTCTCTCCATGCAAGAAGTGTTCATAGGGTAAGCGCGTATGACCGATCCGTAGCCGATAGGACCACCTCATAGAAGCGTTGCCACTGCGGGGCACTGTCCCACTTATTTAGAAAAGGTTTTACCACATACAAGTTTAGTGCCTCGTTGTTCCACTCATTTCGCCATTTTGCTTGAGTGCAGTGCCTCAAAGCGTTGTGGTAGTTTTTATAGGTATTTTATTCTGGTCGTTTCGACTGTCCTTTTATTAGCAGAACACGCTGCACAATCAGCTTCTTTAATTTCCGGGATGCTGACATGACTTGGCATCCAACAGAAAATTGTCTGGACGTTTTTTTATGAAGCGGAAATAACCTTATTCTGTAATTTAAGAACAAGTGGGCTCGTTAGTGATGTAAGTGCTCTTAAAAAGCTAAGAAATTCCGTGTAAACAACCAAGCGGCGAACCCTTTTTTAGTTACACAGACCATAGAGCTCTGCTACTAGTATGGTAGCTCTATAGTTATTTCTCTTGACCTGCTTCACAGATGGCGCTACCATTCCGCAGCCAACAAACGGTGTTAGTTTCATTCTTATATTGGCGTGTGTACTCTTCATAGTGAGTTTGAAACTGAAAAACGTCTTGCGTCACTACTTCACTGGGAGTGAATTTTTTGTTTGTTCAGTGTCTAATCGCAAATGAAATGATGATGAGCCCACGGCGCTTTAGCGGCTGATCACTGAACTACCGAAGCGCTTTGAATCTAACAATACAGACCCAGCTGAACATCTATGCCTAATTGCAAAAGAAGGAACAACCGCTGGCTTATTTTGGGATGTTCCCTCAAACTTGATGATTTCAGTATTATCTTGAGCGGGGTGATTAGGGAGTGAGCGGACTCTGATAGAATACTTGAAGGTCAGGGCAGATATCCTATTTTCAAGGGATGGCTCATTAGCTTTCCCATGTAAATTTTGCAACGGGGGGTGTGGAACGCACCAGTGGCTAACCGCACCCCATGATGGTAGATGGGGTCCAACATCTTCAGCACTGATGTACAGGAAGAGCCAAACACAATGCTACCATAATCAAGCCGGGAACGATCAACCGCATGATAGATGTGCAATAGACAAAGACTATCCGAACCCCATGATACGTATGATGAAGCTTTAAGCATGTACAGAGATTTAAGACATTTCAATTTTTATTTCTTTACATGTAGAAGAGAAATCAATTTCGAGTCAAATATCAAATTCCAAAACTTTCGTCCACTTTTTGTAGCTATTTGGATACCATAAAATTTAAGGAAGGTTATTTAAAAATTATATGTCGGCAAAAGATACACACGGAAGCTGTTTTTTTTGTGGTGAAAATTTAAAGCCATTTGTGTCGGCCCATTTATGTAAATTGTTGATTGCTAGTTGGACCGGAGGCTCGCATATTGACAAACTTGCAGAAAGAACAGCACTTTGAATATCATGTACATAAATGGAATATTTCACGGAAGGTGGTATTGCACGTTCAATTGAATTCATCCTTACAACAAACCAGAGTTACACAAGGAACACCTCCCCTGGGGACTTCATTTTCTTGCAAGAACTATTGGAACGGGTTGTTGTCAATCTGAAATAAAAAGTTCGACATTTCAAGCAACTTTGAATAGCACCTAGCATTCGACCTCGATTATCATGGCTGAACAAATCCAAAAGGCAAAACTGTATTATGCCTCCCGCGCTGTATTCTCTAATTGAACCAGGCGGCCGAGCGTGGATCGAGCTGAGAGAAAGTCGCACTTATACTAATCAAGAAGGTTCTTTTTTGAAGATAATACATAAACTTTTTGTTTGTCATCTTCTCTAGTGTTTTTGAGAGGCAAGTCGTTTGTGCTATCGGTCTGTAGCTGAAAGCACATGAAGCATTTTGCCTGACTTAAGCAAAGGGATGACAGTGGCTACTTTCAAAGACGACGGGAAACGACCCCTTGGCCAAACGCGGTTGAATAAGTACAAAATGATTCAGAGCGTTGAGGGTCGTAGTTTGCACAGCAAAGCGTAGTGGATGCCATCAAGGCCAGGGGAAGTTTACTTGAGACTATGCAGTACTGCCTCAAGTTGATGTAGTGTAAATGTTGCAATAGAAGGTTCTTCGTTGTCACGTGAGGTAGTTACAAATATTTTCTCAGCATGGAGCTTATGCCGAGTAAAAGTGGTGTATAATGATCATAGCTTAAGGCAGGCTAAAATTTTCTCCTAGTAGATTAGATTGCTCCTCAATACACTCAGGGCAGATTCCATGTTTAGTCGAAAAAGGGATAGAGTTTTGTACGGTAACAGTATTTGATCCTATGCACAGGATCCCACAGCTCCTTGTACGAACCAATACTGTTTATGGAGATGCCTATCTTTTGAAGCTATCGCGTTTAGAACTCCTGCGAATAGACCGTGCACAAAATTTTATTATTTTAAAAGGCAAGTTCCGTCTATATTTTAGAATTCGGGATTACGACGGTTTTCAGCCCGGGTAATGTTCCTGATTTACCCGGTGTAATGTTTTTCTTCGTCTATATTTTGCGTTGTTGTGTTAATATCCCAGCTCAAAGTGTGGTGTCGGGCGTCTACGACAAAACTAAAACCATCTGCCAGAGAGGGATGGCAACCAATAAGAAAGCCGTTCAGCAGCTGTAGACCGCGACGTGACGTCACGGTGGTGCTGCGGTAGGCGGTACAACGTGCAGAATCAATTAAAAAAAATAAGGTAAGCGGCTTAACATAATTTAAGAGAAATACCTGAAACTGGGAAAAAGACGAGGGACAACAGAACACACATTCTTATAAAAGCAAAAACAGCTGAATTTCATTCCACAGAAGTTCGTGCAGGTTTCGGTGCCATAAAACAAAAGAAAGAAGAAGGAAAGTTAGAACATTCTTTAAACAAACGCACGAGAACTCAAAGGACTTGGCACAAAGCCGGAAGAAGTTGGGTTGACACTTAATAATTTCACCTGAACATCCTGATAAGACAAATAAAACTAGAACCGCCCTTTCCCGGAACAAACAAACAGGACTATGGACAAAAACCTAGAACTTCAAAACACCCAAACGAACACAAAACAAAAGAAAGCACACAAAAAGGTAGACGGCCAGGGACAAACAACCTGCGTGTGTGTTTCTCGCGGGATGATGACAATTCGTCACATGCGCACTCGTCACAGGACGATTGGTCACAGGACGATTCGTCACATAGGAACATTTGTCACAGGATGACTCGTCATGCGGGCAACTGGTCACATCGATCGGGCAGAGGACGATAGTAAATTGTAAATTTTAACAACTGCCCACATTCCCCGATGAGGAGTTTCACGACTTCCCACTGTCACATAAACGAATGGTTAAAAAAACTGGTCGTACAATACTCCTCCGATTTTTCTTGCATTATATTACGAGTCTTCAGCAGGTTGATCTCAGTTGCTGGCTTGAACGAGCAATAATCCGACTGCCAGCCAACTCAGTTTTTACTTTTGCCTTGTATACACCAGAGCCATTATGCTGCACGAGGGGTACTCGTACACATTCAGCGGAAAGAATTCCGACACGTATTGGTTTTGTCGAATAGGTGTATAAAGGCAAAAGTAAAGGTTCCCGGACATTTCATCGAACGCCGTTTCGTCGAACGCCGTTTCATCGAAAACTGGACGTTTCATCGAACGCCGTTTCATCGAACGCTATTTCATCGAATCGCTGAAGACCGTTTCATCGAATGTCTTTTATATAAAAAGTGTGAAAGATGCTCTCTTATGCACGGATCGAGTGCATATTCGTATCGTTCACCCATTTCATCGTCAGGTTCTTTAATGTCCAAACTTGTAGTTGTTACAATTTATTTTGATACAAGTAACTTATGAGGATACTTGTACCGATTTTTATGTTTGCTTCGCATATTGTGCTTATCTGTTCACCCCATCTGTATTACCCAATGGGCCTTGAGGCTATTGTAACAAATAAATAAAAAGTCGCACTCCCGGTAAGAGCTCTCTCCAACTCATGGTGGCCAGAAAGCGACTTAGGTTTTGGGCAGGCGCAACAACTTTAGCCATGTGAGCCTCCTAGCCTCTTATGTCTTTCTATTGATACTTTTTACTGCCCGAAGCTTGCATTAGCTAAAGCTGAGGTGCTATATATGAAACTACAACGAAACATTGTTTTTTTTAGTTCTCTCCATGAAGTCAAAAGTATGTACGTCACTTTAAATTTTATTTGAAAAATTTCGGCGGTTCATATGTTTGTGCGACAGCCATTCACCGTTTCAAATGATAAGCAATAGCTCTCAAAAAGTCCCCACAGCCATGCTAGTTCGGTTCTCATAAAAAATGCGGACCTTCTAATTTCTTGCCCCTATGGCCTCCTTCTGGCGAGGAGGCTCTTGGGAACTCAGCATCGCCTAAAGTTTGTCTTCCATCAGTTGATGTTCTGCGGCGATGCAAGTCAAAAACTCCCAGAACCCGGGATGGGCACCTCCGACCAGCTTCAGAAAGCGGAAATGCCACCCTGGCGTTCGATAGGACGGCGTTCAATAAAACGGCGTTCGATGAAACGGCTTCGATGAAACGGTTTTCGATGAAACGGTGTTCGATGAAACGGCGTTCGATGAAACGGCATTCGATTACACGGCTTCGATGAAATGGCGTTAGACAAAACGGCGTTCGATGAAATGTCCGGTCCCACATGGCTCTACCTCTCTCTGTTGCGATCACTTCCATCCTTTTGAATGCAGTCCGAGTTCAAAAATAATCGCTCTTATATGGCCTCCGCATTCACCGTTCGGGACGGACCCAGAAGCTAAAACGTCTGTTAAAAATTATTTGACCTTGGGAAGCAAAAGACATGCTAAAATAAGAGGTGACCCGCTTTGTCAGGCCGAACCAACATTCAATGTTCGGGACCGAACCAGAAGCTAACACGTCTGTTACAAATTCTTCGCCTTTCAGAAGCCAAAGACACACTAAGATATGAGGTGAGCCACTTTTCCCGCCCGAACCAAATTGAACAATACATTTTTGGGGGACGAACAATTGTGGGACCGGTTAGCCACGTGACGAGTCATCCTATGACGAATGTGCCAGTGTGACGAATCGTCCTGTGACCAATCTTCCTGTGACGAGTGTGCATGTGACGAATAGACCGTATCCCGTTTCTCGCCGACGTGGAATTTGGCAATAACCTTCCTTAAATTTTATGGTATACCAATTGCTACTAAAAGTGAACAAAAGTTTCCTTTGCGTCGTACGTGTACACAGCGCATGTACGAAACATCAGTGCATATTCCTAAAGCTAGCGGCTAAAAAGCGAATTCCGCCTTCTGTTTAATTTAAGAAAAGAGCACGTTCGGTGCCGGTCACTGGGTAGGGGCGCAAGGCGTGCAGTGCAGCTTCACTGCTATATTCCGGTTCCTTAATCGCAGAAATGCTCCGAGCAGAACTTGGAATGAAAGTTCGGATCGAAGGGTCTCCACAATCCATTCGACGAGCAGAATCTATCCACAACCTTTTCCGCTTCGGACAATTCGGAAAGTGGTGTAAGCGTATCCCCGGGTTAAGCAGCCTATTGTTTACGCAGCCTACAGCACAAAAAGACGTTCTGGGGATCGCGCGAGTCGCACAACGAGGCTGACGAGGCCAGTCTCTCTGACACTACAATCCACGTGAGCGAAATGTCCAGCGTGTTGATCGGTGAAAGTGGACTTTGAAATGTTCTGCATGAATGCAAAGGAGCACTGATATATATATATTGTCACGGGTGGTGACCAAACAAAAAACAGGAAATAAACAGAAAGAAATAAACGTTTAATGTGGCGAACTTGTGCCAAAAAATAAAGAAGGAAACAGAAGAAAGCAGAGCGTCGCGGGCGTCGAAGTCGGCGTGTCAGCAGAATCGAGCGCTGGGGCGAGACTGACTCGACAAGGTCGCGGGCGGCCTCTTATCTAGAGTGCTCCGCTATCTCGAAGATTCGGCGAAAGCGGTTCGAGCGTCGCGTGATCGGGGCGAGAATGAACACGCACTTTCTAGAAAACAAAAGCAGGGATAAATGATAGAAGTTACGTGCGGTACATGAATAAACGGGAACTTTCTGGAGGACCGTGACCGAGCGTTGCTTTCTCAGCCTTGCGCGCGGCATTACTCCCCCCTTTAAAAGTGCATCGCCCCGATGCAGTGTAAAACAAATCAAAATAAAAAAGAACGATAAACTAAAGAGTCTTTTGGAGCACAAAAGGTCCACAGTCCTATCGAGCGTAGTACGGCTTCAGGCGCACGACGTGGACGACCTCAGGTCGTGGTGGGCGGCGTGACGATGTTCGTGTTCCGTCGGGCATCACCTCGTAGTTCAGATCCCCGAGTCGACGAAGCACTTTGTAGGGTCCAAAGTATCGTTTCAGCAATTTCTCACTGAGGCCGCGGCGACGGATGGGCGTCCATACCCACACCCTATCTCCGGGCTGGAAGTGGACGTCCCTGCGGCGAAGGTTGTAGCGGCCGGCGTCGACGCGTTGCTGGTCTTGAATTAGGAGTCGGGCGAGCTGGCGAACTTCTTCGGCGCGTTGAGCAACCGCCTGGGCGTCGTCGCTCTCGTTGTCAGATGGCTCATGGGGCAGCATGGCGTCCAGCATGGTCGTTACCTTCCGACCATGTACCAGCTGGAAAGGGGTGAATCCAGTGGTCTCTTGAACCGCCGTATTGTAGGCGAACGTGACGTAGGGCAGCACCTCGTCCCACGTCTTGAGCTCTACGTCGACGTACATAGAGATCATATCGGCGATTGTCTTGTTGAGTCGCTCGGTCAGTCCGTTGGTCTGCGGGTGGTATGCAGTGGTTCGACGATGGCCGGTGCCACTGAGACGAAGGATCTCTTGCGTCAGCTGGGCCATGAACGAAGATCCGCGATCTGTAATCAGAACCTCGGGAGCGCCGTGCCGGAGGACGATGGACTCGATGAAAAACTTGGCGACTTCCACAGCAGTCCCTGAAGGAAGAGCTTTCGTTTCGGCGTACCGCGTGAGATAATCTGTGGCGACGATGATCCAGCGGTTCCCCGACGTCGAAGGCGGAAAAGGACCAAGTAGATCCATTCCGATCTGCTGGAAGGGTGTAGTTGGAGGAGAAATGGGCTGCAGAAGTCCGGCCGGCCTCGTCGGCGGTTTCTTGCGTCGCTGGCACTCGTGGCATGATCGTGTGTATAGGTGGACGGTCTTGGGGAGCTTCGGCCAGTAATACTTTTCACGAATACGGGCCAGTGTCCGGCTGTAACCAAGGTGTCCGGATGTCGGGTCGTCGTGGCAGGCTTGGAAGATCTCCTCTCGAAGGTCACTCGGGATTACCAGCAACCAAGGTGTGTTGTTGTTGCCGAAGTTCTCTTTGTAGAGTACACCTTGTCGGATGGCGTAGGTCGGCAGTACTCGTGAGAAGACACGTGGCACGGTACTCCTGCCCCCTTCCAGGTGCTCGATTAATGCGCGCAGCTCAGGATCGTCCCGTTGACGTCGTGCCATATCGTCGGTGTTCACTGCTCCTAGAAAGCACTCGTCGTCATTGTCGTCGCTGCAGCCGGAAGGGGTTTCGACGGGGGCTCTGGACAGGCAGTCGGCGTCGCTGTGCTTGCGGCCTGACTTATAAACCACTGTCATGTTGAACTCTTGTAGTCGAAGACTCCATCGAGCGAGGCGTCCTGACGGGTCCTTCAGCTTCGCAAGCCAGCAGAGCGAGTGGTGGTCCGTGACTACACGGAACGGGCTGCCGTACAAGTACGGACGAAACTTCGTTATTGCCCAGACGACCGCAAGGCATTCTTTCTCAGTTGTGGAGTAATTTTTCTCCGCCTTGGACAATGTCCGACTTGCGTAGGCGATGACTCGCTCGATGTCTTCTTGCACTTGGACTAGTACTGCGCCCAGTCCCGCGTTACTTGCGTCCGTGTGAATTTCTGTTTCCGCATCCTGGTCGAAATGTCCAAGCACAGGAGGAGTCTGGAGTCGTCGTTTCAGTTCGTCGAATGCCTGCTGTTGCTCCTCGGCCCATTCGAACTTCTTGGCGTCCTTCGTGAGATTCGTAAGTGGTGCGGAAATCCTTGCGAAATCCCGAACGAAGCGTCGATAATAGGCACAAAGTCCAAGGAATCTTCGCACGGCCTTCTTATCTGTCGGCGCTGGAAATGCCGCGACGGCGCGAGTCTTCTCGGGGTCTGGGCGGACGCCTTCGTTACTAACCACGTGGCCAAGGAACTTCAGTTCGTCATAGGCGAACCGGCACTTTGACGGCTTGAGCGTGAGTCCGGCGGTCTGAATGGCTTGAAGAACCGCTCGGAGTCGTCTCAAGTGCTCGTCGAAGTCAGCTGAAAATACTACGACGTCGTCAAGGTAGACGAGACAACTCTGCCACTTCAGCCCTGCCAGTACGGTGTCCATGACACGCTGGAAAGTTGCTGGCGCTGTGCATAGTCCGAAAGGCATCACCTTGAACTCGTACAGTCCATCCGGCGTGACGAAGGCTGTCTTCTCTCGGTCTCGTTCGTCGACCTCGATTTGCCAGTAGCCGCTCTTCAGGTCCATCGATGAAAAGTATCGAGAGTGGCGCAGCCGGTCTAGAGTGTCGTCGATGCGGGGGAGTGGGTAGACGTCTTTCTTCGTAACCGTGTTTAGCTGCCGGTAGTCCACGCAGAACCGAAGAGTTCCGTCCTTCTTCTTAACCAGCACGACTGGAGAGGCCCATGGACTGCTTGAAGGTTGGATTATGTCGTCATTCAGCATCTCTTGAACTTGCTGATGGATCACCTCCCTTTCCTTAGCGGAGACTCTGTACGGCGATCGATGCACAGGGCGCGCGTCGTCCTCAGTAACAATGCGGTGCTTGGCAACCGCGGTCTGGCGCACCTTCGACGACGTCGCAAAGCAGTCGCGGTATTCGGCGAGGAGGTTAACCAGCTGACGCCGTTCAGGGTCCGGAAGCTTAGGGTCAATGTCGAGCTGCGCTGGCGACGTACTGTCTTGCTGGGGCGGCGAGGATTCGTCAGTGATCGCAGTGATTTCGGCGGGGTTTCGGAGTTTCTCGACGTGGCCCACGGCTGCACCTTTCGTGAGGTGTTGCGTTTCGTTTCGGAAGTTCGTCACGAGGGCCACAGTCCGCCCATCCTGAAGTTCAGCTACTCCCCTTGCGACGCCTATGCCTCTTCCCAGGAGCAATTGGAGGCTTCCCTCGAGAAGAACTTCGCCACAGGAAGCTTCATCGATCCCGACAAGTACGAAAACACTCGACCGCGGTGGTAGGTTTACGTGGTTTGCGAGGACTCGGACCGTGGGTGACGTCGCTTCGGGTTCCTCCGCTGGTGGAGCAGGTTTTCGTAGCGTCAGCCGGTTTGTTCCGAGGTCGATGACGGCGCCATACTCGCAGAGAAAGTCCATTCCGAGGATAACGTCCCTCGAACAGTCTTGCAGAACGACGAACTTGACAGGGCACGTTTCACCGTGGATCTCGACGCGAGCAGTGCATCTCCCGACTGGTGTGATGAGATGACCTCCGGCGGTTCGTATTTGGGGTCCTTCCCACGGCGTCATGACTTTTCGAAGGCGGCGGGAGAGCCTCCCACTCAAGACTGAGTAGTCTGCTCCGGTGTCCACGAGTGCCGATGCGTCGTGACCGTCGATGACGACGTTTAGGTTGTTGGACACCGTTGCAGGGGCGTCGTAGCGATGCGTGGCGTCGGGAGAGTGGGAGCGCTCCGGCGTTCTTGGAGGCTCTTTACGTCGGTCGTCTTCGGCAACTCCACCTCCAGGGGTTGCCGCGCCTAGTTTCCCCGGCGAGGAGCGAGGGGCGACAGGCTTTCACGTCGGGGTCGGTGCATCGGCGAAGCTGGACGTCGTGGCGATGGCGACCGGAACTCTCGGCGGGACGCAGGCTCGGGGGACTGAGGTCGTCGCAGGTACTCGTCGATCTCGATAGGGCGTTCACCATGACGGGGGCGCGGGTCGTTCGGGTGGAACCCGCGTAACCCGAGTCGTCGGTATGGGCATCGGCGGTAGGTGTGGTCCGCTTCCCCGCAATGAAAGCACAGAGGGCGTCGGTCGGGCGTTCGCCACACGTCGGTCTTGCGGGGTGCGCGAGGCTCCGGGCAGGCGTACTGGACCTGGTCGTTGATGCGTCGGTCGTGCTGCGGCGCAGGAGACTGACGTCGGGGCGGCGTGACATAGGTGCGACGAGGAGGCGGTGGCCGTCGGGCCACTGCGGCGTAACTCAACGTCGGTGGTTCCGGAGCGGTGCTGACGACAACCTCAGGCTGCAGCACTTGCTGGACTTCTTCCCTGACAATCTCGGCGATTGAGGGCGAGGCTGGGCTTGCGGCGGCAGGTAGAAGTTTCTTGATCTCTTCCCGGACGACGTCTCGGATCATCTCGCGGATGTCCGCGGTGTTGCAGCCGGAAGGCGAAAAGGAACCGACGCCGGGAACTCGGTGATAGTGGGTGGCTCGTGCTAGAAGGGCACGTTCGATGTTGGTGGCCTCCGTCATGAAGCCTTCGACGGTGGTAGGCGGGCTCCGCACAAGACCACCGAAAATGCTTTCCTTGACGCCACGCATCAAGACTCTGAGCTTCTTTGCTTCGGATGCTTCGGGATCGGCGCGGTTGCTCAGTCGCAGGACATCTTCCACGAAGCTAACGATGCTCTCGTTAGGGCCTTGAATCCTCGCTTGAAGAAGCTCTTCCGCGCGTTCTCTTCGGTGTTCGCTCATGAACGTTCTTCGCAACTCAGCCTTGAGTTGCTCCCAGGAAGTGATCGAAGCTTCGTGGTTCTCGAACCAGTTCCGGGCGGTGGCTTCCAAGGCGAAGTAAGCGTTTTGCAGACACTGTTCCGGTGTCCATCCGTTATGACGGGCCACTCGTTCGTACTGTTGTACCCAGTCGTCGATGTCTTCGTGGCTTTCGCCGTGGAATGGAGCCGGTGTCCGAGGAGCGACGGGTAGGCAGACGACGGCAGGAGCGGTGGGGGCCTGCGACTGGTTGTCCATCGTCGTCTTCTTCGGCTTGGGTTTGTCCAGCAGCAAACCGTACTCCGGATCCTCTCCCTTGGTGCGGCGGCTGGTCCGAGTTTCAGGTTCCGCGCTGAGTGGTCTTCTCAGCGAGCTTGGAGTCGGGCTTGCACTGCGGGTCCTGGGAGGGGAACGCTGCAAGGGCATGCGGTACCCCGCACCTCCACCAAATGTCACGGGTGGTGACCAAACAAAAAACAGGAAATAAACAGAAAGAAATAAACGTTTAATGTGGCGAACTTGTGCCAAAAAATAAAGAAGGAAACAGAAGAAAGCAGAGCGTCGCGGGCGTCGAAGTCGGCGTGTCAGCAGAATCGAGCGCTGGGGCGAGACTGACTCGACAAGGTCGCGGGCGGCCTCTTATCTAGAGTGCTCCGCTATCTCGAAGATTCGGCGAAAGCGGTTCGAGCGTCGCGTGATCGGGGCGAGAATGAACACGCACTTTCTAGAAAACAAAAGCAGGGATAAATGATAGAAGTTACGTGCGGTACATGAATAAACGGGAACTTTCTGGAGGACCGTGACCGAGCGTTGCTTTCTCAGCCTTGCGCGCGGCAATATATATAAAAAAAAAGCATATACAGGAGGCTCACGGAAACATCTAAAACGAAACACAAAGAAGAAAAGTTGGGAAGCCGCTCTTATCACTACTTTACACAGCAAAGGGAAGAAGAGGCACTACCGTGACGTCATGTTACGTCGACTTCCAGTGTTGCTTGACTAAAAGCTAACCAGATTGCCACCTGCCAAGAATCAGCTGGTCACATCTTTAAAAGCGGTTTTAGTGGAGTATCCGGCTTCACTTCGACGTAATATTTCGGCTCATATTTCGTGCCATTAAAGCCATACCAGTCATTTATTTTGGTTTTATTTTCGACAAGAGTTGCCCTCTAAAGTTGGCGAGTTTGGTTTGTGTATAGTGTCGGCAGAAAATTCCCACGATTTATTTTATTTTTGTTTTGATACCAGTCTAAGACCAGCAAGTGTGAGCGGCGTGCTTTTTAGGTTTATAATGACAAAGCACTTAATGCGAAGATGCGAGCGAGCTGGAAAAATTACGATAATTACTTCTAAAGAAAGAGAACAAAGGGGACGAAAGCCAAACTCAAGTCGCCAAACGCAGTTAGGTGACTGGTGCGCAACCGAAAAAAATTCGCCTGCTCCTGATATCGAACACGGGACCTCTTCATGGGCGCACCAACCGGGAGGCAAGGGGGGCGCTTGCCCCCAGTTCTCAGAGTGGGGGGCAAGGCATGGCAAGGAAGTCACGTGTGTGCGCCGCGCCAGCCCTCGACGCACACACGTGACTTCCTTTCTCGCGGGGCATCTTGCCTGACCTCGCCCATCTCGCCTCAGAACAATTCGTAATGGCCGCTTGCTTACCCCTTGGCTCGACAGCCGGTTCGTTTTCCATGGAAGGAGAAGGTTTTTCCTCGCTACGGGCATTCCGGCAATCTTTGCTAGAAGCTCCTGAGCCATTCCTGCCGCTCGTGCGTCGAACACGTGTTAGCGCCGCGATTGCGAAAAAATTACACCATCTTCCCGAGGGGAACCATGGGGTGATGCGGAGCATCGCAGATCGTTATTAACGGTGTTATTAACGGTGTTAGTAACGTTGTTGAACTTCACAATCCCGAACCTCAGGTTCTGCTGCTCGACGTTCACGAACCAACGCGGCTTCCCGTTCTCGAAGGTCGGGTTCCGCCGCTCGCTTCGTACGTTTACGTTGAACTTCACGGTCCCGAACCTCAGGTTCTGCTGCTCGACGTTCTCGAACCGCCGCTGCTTCACGTTGTCATAGTTCAGCATCTGCCGCTCGACGTTGACGAATGGACGCCGCTTCTCGTTGCCGTAGTTCAGGGTCTGCCGCTCGCTTCAAGCGTTTGCGCTCAGCGTCGCGTGCCCTTCGCTGCGCAGCTTTGTCTTCAGTGGACGTAGCGTTGCTGTTAGTTTGTGGGGTGGTGCTGACGCTTGCTTGCGCCAACCCACTAACTGACGGGACTGTTGCTTCCATCACACTTCATCGGAAGAACGGAGTGAAGTGGAGTAAACAGCGGGTGAACTGAACGCGCGCAGCGCGCTACCGATGCTTATATTCACACTTGAAGGAGAGGAGACTAGAGGAGGAGAGTTGCGCATGCGCGCGCGGTGTGAGTACTAGCGAACGCACGCGAAGTGCACGCAGCTGATAGAGAGAGAGAGCGGAGAGAGTAACGCGCAGCTGTTGGAGAGAGGGAAAGAGGAGAGTTGCGCATGCGTAGTGTGAGTGCGGACTACGACGCCGCGGAACATAGACCCGAGCAAAAGATGCTCCGCATCTAAAACGTCTTCGAGACGACCGCGGCGGCCGCGAAAGGGGATTCCGGGCAGGTGAATGACGGGAAGGCAGCCGCCGATCCCAGAGCAGTGGTCATGTTCATCTGGGGATCCGTAGGTGGCGCGGGTCCGTTCGGATCATGTGCTCCCTTCCGGATCTGGTCAACTGATCCCGGAGCGCTCCAAAACGAGCCGTGGAATTCGCCATGAGTGTCTCGAGTTGTTCCGCCTCCCTGCGCGTAAGGACGTGATAGTTATAGCCGTAGAGGATACGGGATTCAAGCAGTGCCGTGACGAGCTGGCGCGTTTCTCACTCACGTGTGCCCCACTGGAGGTATGTGATTCTACGCATGAGGCGGAGGAGGGATCTGAACTGCAAGGGACTTTTGTCACCCACGTGGTGCCTTTTTCATCTTGATCTATGTTGGCTCCCAGGATCTGAACGGAAGGTTTTCACCGTATCCTTTGGCCGGACATGCTGATGGCGATTTAGTTGCGGACCGCTTCAGTCTTTCTGTGGGGCCCGTTGAGAACCACGAAGTATTCGGTCCTCTCGGCCAAGGCAGTCATGCCCACATTTCGAAGAAAGCCCTGTATGACGTCGAGGCCAAGCTGAAGCGCGTGCTCCTGTTCGCCCGCCGATCCCGTCCTTGCCCAGATGGTGACATCATCGGTGTATACGGCGAAGTGCACCGACGGAACCGCTTCAAGGGGGGGGGGGACTTAACATTACTGGCTTTGGTGAAGGAAGGGAATCCTTTAAGATGAGCAAATATATGCAACCATTTAAAGTAGGAGATGACATTAGGCTATATTTAGTTAATTTCGAGATAACGTGCGAGAGAATGTCGTTTCATCGCAACACGTGGACGCAGAGACTATTAACATTACTTCCAGGGGAGGCGGCGGAAGTAATGGCGCGCCTCAGTACCAATGACGCTGCTAATTATGATGTAGTTAAGATTAGTTTACTCTGCAAGTACCGGTTGTCTGCCGAGGCGTTTCGTTTAAAATTTAGAAATGCCACAAAGAAGCCCGGAGAGGCTTTCACGGAGTTTGAGTACTCGTTAAGAGGGAACTTAGAAGAATGGCTAAAGAGCGAAGGGATGTTCGGGGACCACGATAAGGTAATTGAGCGGTTCTGCCTAAAGCAGTTTTTGCGATGGGAACTGGTTATTGGACCGCGAGAAACTGACCCCGGTTAGGAAAGCGGCAGAGCAAGCGGAAGAGTTCGTGACGCGCCGAGAACTCAGTCGCGAGGACAAATTTGTAACTGGTCGAAGAGACAACGAAGTTCCAAATTATGGATATCGTAAATCCGCCTTCGAAAAAGATCGACAAGGCGACCAAAGTTCAACCTCAAGAAAAGAGAAGGACCTAGATGGTGACGGAGATGACGTAGAAGATAAAGAAAAGAAAGCCTTCGAAAAACGCAAGGAAATAATTAGTTTCATTTGCCAAAAACCAGGTCACATTGCATCGATGTGCAGAAATGAGAATGTTGCATTCTCATACGTCGTTTACACGGACGGAAACTGGGAGTTGCTGAGACCTTACTTGCACGATCTAAAGGTGAATGGCAAAGAATGTAAGGTACTGAGCTAAAGTGCCGCTACCATGGACGTAGTGCACCCGTCATTCGTGAACCAGGGAGATTACACCGGTGAGTGCGCTTGGACAAAGCAAGTCGTTGAAGAACACAGTCTATGTCTGCCTATGGCCAAGCTTAAAATTCAAGGTGCGTTTGGCGTGCTGACCACAGAGGCAGCTGTCTCACGAAATCTACCAGCACAGTATTCGTACCTGTTCTCCAACAAATCAGTGAAAATTCTAGCGTATCAAGGTATTGTATTTGGTGAAGAGGTCGTTCAAGCTCTGACAAGAGTGCCAGCTCGTAAGCTTTCGCATCAGTTAACTTACGGTGAAACAAACGGGGAAGGCACAACGGCAATGCCTAACGCTTGTAGCAATGACTCGAATAAAGAAATCAATAGAGCAGAGCCTGTAGACAGTAAGGGCGACAAAGTGAACGAAGTAGAAGGCGATTGAGTCTCCCCGCAAAAAGACGGACAAGTTTTATTAGACGCTAATTGAAAAGAGGGAGTCTTAACATTGAAAGCGGATAGCCTGGACGTGCTATTGACCATAAACCGCGCAGAGCTAATCCGAGAACAGGAAACAGACGACTCGCTGAGCCATCGCCGGGACGTTGTTGCCCTGGAAATCGCTCGGAAGAAGATAGCCTTCTTTAAAAAAAATGGTATTTTGTATTGACGGTACAGTGATCGTCGCGGGGTCACATTAGAACAAGTCGTACTGCCGCATAAGTTCCGTGCAGACTTATTGACTGTATGTCCCGGCAACGCCTGGACAAGGCATTTAGGTATCACTAAGACTAAGAAAAGGCTTCTCCAAGAGACCTTTCTTAATCTTAGTCAAATTGTTTTAAAGACGCTTCAAACTTTGTAAGATCTTGTGATATTTGCCAAAGAGTAGGCGAACCGAATGAGAGGTGGAAGGCTCCTTTGAAACTGGTTCCGACAATCACAGAGCCATTCCGAAGGCTTGTCGTAGATATTGTGGAGCTATTACCTCCCACAAAAAGAGGGTTTAACTATGTTCTAACTATGCTCTGCCCAGCAACAAAGTTTCCAGAGGCTGTTTCACTGAGCGAGGTTTCCTCAGCGGCAGTTCTGGATGCTTTGCTGTCCGTTTTTGCTCGGGTAGGATTTACAGTGGAGCTTCAGACGGATCAAGGTAGTGTGTTTGTGAGCGCGTTAACGCCGACCTGTCTAGAGAAGCTAGGCATTAAGGTGATTCACAGCTCAGTGTACCACCACCCGCAGACAAACAGTGTAGAGAAGTGCCATTCTGTGTTCAAGCGAATGCTACGTGCTGCTTCTCTCGACCATGCAGAAGATTGGGATAAATGTTTGCCTGGAACCATGTTCGCTTGAAGAACAGTGCCACGTGAAGCGACAGGGTTCAGTCCAGCGGAACTAGTTTACAGGAGAACGTTGAGGTCGCGATTAAAAATGATCAAAGAAGTATGCGAGGGTTCAGAGCAGGACATCATAGTTGTTGAGTATGTATTCCGCCTCATTAATAAGCTACAGCAGATGCCGGACATCGCGGCAGAAAACATGAAGACAGCACAAATATCTGCTAAGAAATATTATGACCGTCACACCAGACATCGAAAATTGGAGGTTGGACAGAAGGTGATGTTCTTAAAACCATCACGGAAAAACAAGTTAGATGTTTACTGGGAAGGACCTGCAACAGTTAAAGAGAAACTGTTGGACACAAATTATGTCATTTCGAGACAAGGAAAGAAAACTACTATCTATTGTTGCAATTTGCTGAAACCCTATATTATGAGGGAGAGTATGTTCAACTTCACTCTTAGGGAAGTGGCGGAAATACACTTACAAGATATTCCGAAGCTTGAAGTACCCTCGCAAGAACTTACCCCAGAGGAAGTAATTGAGGTTTGTGTAAGACTGCCAGAACTACACGTGAGCCAAGTTGCAGATCTAAGAAAGGTCTTAGGACAATTTCAGGATTTATTGATAAACCGGCCGCGTCACACTACACTCGTCACTCATGATATAGAACTAACATCGGGTGTGCCAGTTCGTTCAAGGCCATACAGAGTGTCACCATGTCCGAAAGAGGTCCTCAGAGCTGGGATTCAGACAATGCTAGATTTGGGAATCATTGAGCCTTTCGAAAGTGATTATATGTCACCTCTGATCTTAGTAGAGGCACTGGGGAAAGACCCCAGACCGTGCGTTGATTACCGTAGATTGAACCTTATCACAAGAGATCAAACTTATCCGTTCCCAAACATCGAAGACCGAATTGAGCGGGTCACTTGAGCCAAGTACATTTCGACTATAGACTTAGTGAGAGGCTATTGACAGGTTCCGATGACGGAGCGTGCCAGTAGATATGCGGCATTTATTTCTCCGATTGGGACATTTCGTCCCCTCAAGCTGAGTTTCGGACTGGAAAACGCACCGTTTTTGTTTTTCAAAGTTAGTGGATGTGGTTCTAAGGGGCACGGAAGAGGTTTTTTTGCCTTACTTAGGTGATGTCGCCATTTTCTCGGAATCATAAGAAGAACCTTTGGTCCACTTGCAGACTGTCTTGGAGCGCATTCCCAATACCGGTCTTACGATTAAGGCAAAGAAATGTGAGTTCGGGAGGGCGGAAGTGTCCTACTTGGGACACATTGTCGGTCAAGGACTTCGCCGGCCCACGGAAATTAAGATGTTGGCCGTGAAAGAGTTTCCTCGACCCAAGACACAGTCGGATATAAGAAAGTTCCTGGGGCTAACAGGATACTATCAAGATTTATCAGAAAATACTCACAAATGGCGAGCCCGCTCACGGATGCACTCAGAAAGACAGAACCAAAGGTGATTGTTTGGACGGATCAAATGGAGCAGTCATTTAGTGGCCTTAAAGAATCACTGACAACTAAACCAGTGTTAAGAGCGCCTGATTACACAAACCCTTCATTGTTCAATGCGACGCCAGCAACCGAGGTATTGGCGTGATGCTGTGCCACAAGGCTGAGAACGGCAATGAGCACCAAATTTTATACGCCAGCCGAAAACTTACTAGTCGTGAGGAGGCCTAATGGGCAGCTCAAAAACTTAGTTTGTTATAGATGGGACTAGACTTGTATTCCAAACAAATCACTGCCCCTTAACTTGGCTTCTGCAGATGTCATCGAAAAGTGGAAGGTTGCTGAGGTGGAGTTTAGCTCTACAGCAGTACAACTTCACAGTTGAATACACAAAAGGTCGGGATAATACAATTGCGGATGCGTTGAGTTTTATGTAGACTAACACGCTACCACTTTCTATTTGCTAAATGCAAGTATCGACGTAAACTAAGACGGAGCATCAGTTACAATGGAATTGTATGGGGATCAAACAAAATTTGTTTTATTTAGATCTGAACGCATGCATCACAGCGACTAATTTCTGCCTGGGCTATGCAGATGACTAGAAAGAATAGAACGCTACCCCAATAGACTCTATTTTTTGCTTTGTTTACATGCATGCCTTAGTACAGACCCCATGCAATTTTGCGAAAGAGAATAGACATACAAGATGACCTTGAGCGTGCGGGAGTCTCTCTTCATTCGCTCCGCTCTCTCTGTTTCTGCCTGTCTGTTGCGGCCTGCTGCGTCTCGGCGGCGTCCTGGAGGTCTCTCGACCGGCCAGTTGCAAGCTGGCACCGTCCGACAGACCACCTTGCCGACGCGGAAGTTGTTAAGGAGTGGAACCACTGACCTGCACGCGAGACCACAGCACCCGGGCACTTACCATCCGCAAGCATGCCACGGCGCGAAATTTCTTCTTCAACTACCACTAAAAACTCGCGCCATCCTGAACAACTGGCTGCAGCCAAAATGCTGTCGCTACCACCTCCCGCTCTACCAATTAAAGGGAGCGAAGGCTGCGCGAGCCGTGACGTGTATCAACAGACCGGATATAAAAAGGGGAGCGCGGGACCAGAGGAACGCTCGGTCTGGTTAAGCCGAGAGCTACCATTCATCCCCTCATCTTTTTAACTATATCATCTAAAACCTTACACTGGATCGACGTTCCTGCGTTTTCCTCCTTCCCTCCGGAACCCAACAATGCGTAGAGCCGCTGTCTGCGCCGCGGTGCGTCTCTTGGTTTTGCCCTGCCAATTGCGAAAGATGTGCCATATGCGCGGTTCGCTCATGTTACCGTTGAAGCTGGAGCAAAGGTCGCACCATCTGTCTGTAGAGAGTGTATTTGCGTAATCGCGCGCTTCAGCCGTTTTAAGGTTTAGACGACATCGTAGTCGGGGCGTTCGTCCTCTTTGTACACACGTAGCGCGTCGAGGCGTTGTTGCCATAGGATAGCCAGGTGCAAATCCGGCGACGGCTTGTCCTCCGCTACCTGAAATTGCTGGGTAGACAACCTCTTGGCTTCGTGTATTGTCCGTAGAAGTTTGGCCAGTTCGTGCGCCTCCGGGTCACCGCCTGATGTGGTGGCGGGTGTGATCTCCAGCTCTGCGCGGAAGGCGTCCCAGCAGACGACGCTCGTAGTTCGTTTCTGCGCCGTTATCTTGTGGCCGCGCAAACGAATGAAGATGGGCAGGTGGTCGCTCCCCCACGTGTCTGTTCTTAGTTCCCAGAAGAGGGCCCACCGCCGGTTCGTGCATGTGAGGTTTGTCGTGGTGTCGTCCTGGCGGGCGTGCTGGCCAACTCGCGTTGGTAAGTCCGGATCATTGAGCAGGCTAAGGTGGTTATCCTCCATTGCGCAAACGAAATTCGAACCGTGGTATCTGTCGGTCCTCGATCCCCAGCACGTGTGGCGTTTTTTTTAGTCGCCCCCGATGACGAGGAGGGTATCGGGGTGCCCTTTCCGCAGGTCTTCGATCCAGGACCAGTCAATAGTGAGGCTGTTGCGGATCGACGGATGGACGTATATCGACACCACCACGACCTCACATCGGGGGAGTTGGCGGGCCACACCCATGACCTCTTGATGTTGCGTGCAGCACCGCTGGAAGTCGAGCTCGTCGTGCGGGACCCGGCCAGCCACTAGGACCACTGCGTTGCCCCTGCAATTGACGGTGTGCGGCTGCGCTTTGCCGCCCGGACCGTTCGGCGTTCGTTGGCGATGCGGTATGGTGGGCCGCGTATACGTGTCGTAGCCGGGCAGCGAGAGGTTCGGAACCGGGGCCTCTTGTAGAAGCAGCTGTATTGGTCTTGTCCCTTCTAGGTAGCGGAAAAGAAATTCTGCCTTCCTGCGGGCGAAGTTCTGCTATTCCATTGCAAAAATTACGCTGCCCCTTCCCGGGTCGTCCTGAGTTGCGTCTTAGATTGTGGGCTGGTGTTCGCCATGGTAGCGTTCCACGAAAGTCTGGCTCCCCAGGAGCTGTTGGAATAGCTAAATAGCTCTCTTACCAGTGCAATTAGGTTGTGATACATAATCATTTCTATCACTCTGCACTGTTGGTGGTAATTTTGCAGCGCCAATTCGCTCTGATTTTCAGGGTGACCGCATTTGTATTGCGTTGGTGGCGCGGAGGTTGCAGCTATTCTCGGCATGGTGGAGAAGAAAGGAGGCGCAGCAGCATGAGCGTCCTTCCGTGGTGTTGGCAGCGCCTCCGTCGCGTCCGCTCTCGGGGGTAGAGGGAAGGGGACAGAAGAGCGGAGAGCAGATGGGCTTCGGTGTGGGGGAGGTTGGGTCCCTCTCACTCGGATTGACCCCTAGGGAAGACCAGTTAGAGTCGGCTTGTTGAGAGGCGTTTTGGGGGATCGGGTAGGGACCACTTTCCGCTTTGAAGGGAAGGCTGGTTTTCTCCTCGGATGTCTGCTTTCGTCGCGGCTCTTTTCCTTGTGCCTTCGTCACGCCGCGAGATCTCCGCTGTCCGTTGAACTGAGTCTGCTCGGCGCATGTCCACGTCGTCACAAAGTAGGTCGTGGTGAGACGAGAAGCCTGCTCCACCGATGCGCGGTTCCGGAAAGCCGGAGGGCTCGATCTGTCGGCCCCCTGTCATTCCTCTTGGCAGTTGGGACCGCTCGTAAGGTGACAACACGCATTTCCCACGTGTGTCTCGTCTTTTGGCGGTCGTACTTCCGTGTAGGCTGCTGCGCTTGGAGTGCTGATTGTGTCCTTTGCTCAACGATGGTGGTTGCCCCGGTGCGTCCTTGTCTCCCCGAATCTAAGCGAACTGGCGTTAGAAAGGGTTCTCCCCCTTTGGCGTTGGTTTGTTGTGGTGTCCTTACGCTGAGGACTGTTGCTGACGTTGCGCGCGGCGCGGTCCGTGGGCAGCCTTGGCTGTTCGTCAACTGTGGATTTATCGCGTCGGCCGGAGGAGAACGCCGCTGCAGGTGGGACTCCACGTTCGTATGTTGTTTTCCTCCTGCGACTGTTGTCAGGACGTCGGAGCAAGGGGGTTCTTCTGTGGTGGACTGCTGATCGTAGATGTAGGACACTTGGCGTTTAGGTTCGCCTCCCCTGCTCGGGTAAACTTTGTACCACTGTGAGCCCAAGGTTACGTTGTAAGGAGCATTTGGGCTCTTAAAAACAACCGAGACCGATGTGCCCTGTCCTTTCTGGGTGATGTCCAGGATGGTGTGTCTCGACTGTAGCATGGTTCGAACGACTTGCAGGGAGTGCTCGCCGATTATCTGGTGCACCGTTCCAGCGGAGGCATTTGCTGGCGTGGCAGGAAAAGCAGCTCAATTTCGTCCAATTTCGTAATTACTAGAAGCTTGTTTCTTGTTTCGACGTAGGGTGTGTCAACCGCTACGATATTTTTTGTAGGGTTGAGGCGAATGTTTGAGATGACATTTCTGTTGAACCTGCTCAAGATTTCTCGTCCGAATTTGCTTTTGTTTGATGGTTCGAATTGTATTTTTGCCATTGAAGGTCGAAAAAGCACGGTTTTCTGCCTCTCCGTTTGATTTTTGCTGGTTTTAATTGCCCTCTGCGATTGGAGGTGGCTTACTAGCGTGAAGCCGACCTGCGTGAGGAAATCGGCAGGTGCGCGCTCGGATGGTTGACGCTCACCTGGTGAAGTCTGTCTGGTCGGCGCAGTTCCCTCGATGGTCGGCTCTTCTTCGGAGGTGTCTTGGCCGAGGTAGTGAAAACTGTTTGATGTCAGTATGTGGGGTCCAGCTGCTCCGCCGATATCCGTGCTTGGCACTGGTACCTCGTTCATCGTCCTCTCAAAAAGCGTGGCGATGGTGCGGTTCTCGCGCTGAGTTCGAGAGGTTGGCGAGGCCGTGGCACCGAGGAGAGAAGGGAACCCCGCAGGAGTGGTGTGTTCGGTCTCCCTATCTCCTGAGGTGCGTGACGTCAGAGGAGTTGGGGCGGCGTGGTATTTTTGCGTGTACTCCGGCAAGATTGCGGCGGGCTCGTATTCAAAAGCGTTGGCCATTGGGGCCATCTTGGATGCTGTAGCTCCTGGTCCGTTTTTCTTCTTTTTTTTTTTATGACGACGGGACGTCGTGATTGGGGCGGCCTGAATCCTTCCTGCGTCTTCTTCAATTTTGTGGCAGCCTGTGATGGCGTTACCATGCCTTGTGTGTGCGGTGGACGTAGTCGCATTACTCTCCCTGGGTCGTCGCACCGTTGCGAGAATGACAAGAATGACTTTCGTCATTCTTGTCCAGCTCGCTTGCACCTTTGCATTTAATTATTGCATTATAATTATAACCTTAAATTGCAAGCTTCACCCTTATTGGTGTTCGACTGGTGGCGGCTGATAAAACCCGTTTGCTCTACTGACGTCTAACCCCTGGTTAGCTCAGTTGGTAGAGCGCTCCGCTTGTAATGGAGAGGTCCCGGGTTCGATACCCGGACCAGGCGGATTTTTTCGGTCGATCACCAGTCACCTAGCTGTGTTTGGAGATTTATGTTTGTCCTTTGTCCCTCTTGTTCCCCTTCTCCAGGGATTACTTTCGTCATTCTTGTCCAGCTCGCTTGCACCTTTGCATTTAATTGCATTATAATTACAAATCTCTCATCGTATATTAGGCGAATTGTCGATGCATGAACCTTCGGGGCTACCCTAGGCTTTCTCTAGACATTGATTGTTGATTTCGCGCTAAATTAAGAAGGTCGTTCACCCTTGTTGGTGTTAGACTGGTGGCAGCTAATAAAGCCATTTGCTTTTGTGACGTGTAACTGCTGGTTAGCTCAGCTGGTAGAGCGCTCAACTGTACATGAAGAGGTCCCTGGTTTAATCCCAGCACCAGGCGGATATTTTTGGTCGCGCACCAATCACCTAGCTTTGTTTGGAGTTTTATGGTTTTCCTTTGTTCCTCTTCTACAGGAATTATTATCGCCATTTCTGTTATGTCATTATTTTCATATCTGATGTCTTTGGAATTTTTTCCCAATCCCAGGTATATTTTCGAAGCATACTTTATATTTATCTTTGTAGTGTTTTCCCCCTTACAATAGTGTCTTGGTGTGGATGATGTAGGTAATTGCATAAATAAAGAAAACAGATAAAAGTAATGATCTGTAATAATTTTACCTGTATAACGTTATACCCACTAGATGCATCCAAAAATAATTTCATTAATGGCTTATACTACAAGAGCTTAGTCCGCCATAACATGGCTACAATGTTACCCACTGTAGACGTCAAATTTAGCCAGCAGGTACAACTGCTCGCCTGGAGTCTTTAACGGGCATCACGCAGTAGTGGTACACGACCGCACGCCGGTGAGACGCTCAACCAGATTAGAACTGGCAGGGGGGTGGGGATTGAAACCAAGGTCCCAGAGTTCTGCAGCGCGAGCTTTCGCTCCACATGCTCTGATCTAGTGTGGGCTGGCCCAGTGGCCAACGATCTCTCTAGAAATATCCATTTCTAGCTTCGGAGTGTGTTAAAAGAAGAAGAAAAAAGACGACGAGTAGAGCGAGCTGGCAGCTTTCTTGAAAAAAATTGGGTTGTGTGTGTGTTTATACAGCCTAGAACTTGGTCTGCCTCACAGGGGCGACGAGTCTCCCAGCTGTAGATGAGAAATTTAGCCAGTGCGGTCAACCGCTAGCCTGGGGTCTTTAACGTGCACCACGCAGTAGTGATACACGACCGCACGCCGGTACGATGCTCATCCAGATCGAAACGGGCAGGGGTGGGGCTCGAGCCCAGAATCCCTGGGTTCTGCAGCGCGAGCTTTCGCTCCACGTGCTCCGAGCTGGTGTGCGCTAGACCACTCGGCCACCGATCCCCCCCCCCCCCCCTCCCCCCCCCAGCTTTCTTGATTAAAGGAGCGATGCAACAACTTTTGTACTTTGCGCAAATACCGCTTAAAACGGATCCCTAACGTTAATGACCTATGAAACACGCGTTCGTTTTTCACCCCACGCAATAAAAGTCCCAGAAAAAAATTTAAGCAAAATGAGCAGCGTTCACCCCCTCAACTCGCAGCCAGAACAAGCGGCCATGTGATCTGGAGCCGATTATATGCCGCCAGTGTTCATCATAGTCACGCGCTGGGGTTGCCAAAGCGCAGGACACGCGCTGAGTTCCAGACATTGTTATGGCTCTGCTGTTGTCGTCATTGCAGCGATTGGACACGGGTCACTACCCGAATGCTTCTCGAGCTAGCAATTATCACGAGCCCAAGTCGAGTGCCCACGCAATGCTCGGGTCCAATCTATGAGCCACATTCAAATATCGTCACTTGGGTGTACTGCGATTCCCACGTTACGTCATAAAATTTTGCAAAGGAGAGATTGAATGAAAATGATCGCTTTTGTCCTTGAAATTAGACCGCAACAAAGGAGTTTCTTGGCCAGTGGCGTTGCGTGTGAGTGTCCTTGAGTCCCAGGTGTGCCAGTAAGCTCGTGTCAAGTGAAAAACATTCTAATTAAATATCGTTGCACAGCTCCTTTAATTGAACGTGATGTAAATGAGTAGGGTTCCTTTCTTTTCAACACTTCTCTCTTTCTGTCGCTATTGGCGACGTGCGCTACCGAAAGCGTCGCTGTGGTGGGCCTTCCACGATTGGCCCAAAAGCTGACTACGACGTCGGAAAGGGTATACCATCGACGGAAATAAGAGGAATAAAAGAACTTTAATTTCGACGGTGTTGGCAGTGTTGCTTTGAGAGCGCAATGATTTCAGGCTTCCGTCATGCTATTCACAGACACCATCGAACTTGTTGTTCGCAAGGTAATGACGTCACAAAGGGGAACCATAGGAGGACGCCACCAAAACATCTCGCCGCTAATATTAAACACGTTAAGTTTTCACTGTAGAGACCTTCCTACAAAACAACACAATGACATTACTTGAACGAGCGGCAGTTGAGATGTAAAGGGCGAATGCACTTGCATGTGTGAAGAATACTTAGAGGGCTACAATATTACCAAAGAGCACACACCGCAGTGACTCAAGAGAGGAAACGAACTATAAATCAAAGAAGGTTGGTCGTAAATGTCATGGAGGTACAGCTGCAGCGGAAAAAGATTAGCACAAGTGACCGATGACGGGAGCGGCGAAATCACGACACGCGGCGCTATTGTTCTCGAGCGGTCGGATTGCGGGAGTTTCAGTAGGGAGTTTTCGTAGACCGCGTTTCCCCCTCCGCTAAGCCCTCCGCAACGAAGCAGCCGCTACTGCGCCGGCGCGCCGATGGCCTTGAATGTAGGGTTCCGGCTAGCATAGCTGGTTGCGGAGAGCGTTGCGGGACAGCGGAAATGATCTACGAAAACCCCCTAGTAACGTTCCATGTATCAACGCGGGGGTGGCCAGCGAAAAATTGAGCGATAAGATGGCTTATGAAATGCGGGTTTTAAGATGGGCTGCTTTCGGCCGGGCATTCCCGCGTTGAGACATAAAACGTTCCCGAGCTCGCTATCGGCGAGCTCGGGAACAAGAGACCGTTTTAGTATAGCGTTGCTGGATCTTACGTACGCAATACGCAATAGTATAGCGTATGCTAAAAATGACCTGCTCGGACCGAATTTAGTTGTGCGTTACGTTTTCGAGTGAACACCGAGCATGATCTTGGTTACATTTGCTAGAGCCGTAGAATTCCGCGTGCTTATAGCGCAACCATGCTCCTGTCTGTCTATGCTAGATCGCAAACTCAACGATGAAGTTAACTCAATCAGTCGCTGATTGGCTGGCCTCTCTGGTCACGTGACGCGACGTTTCAATGAAGTTTGTCCCTAGAAATTTTGAGCTAAGCTCGTGAAATAATAAAGTTACTGTGGCGTCAAAATGTCGTCACGATTGAGTTCGCCGATGAAGTTAACTTTGTAGTAGGACGGGAGCAAAAGTTGTTCTCCATCAGTCAAAATGGCGACGCTTACGTACGGGGCTCTTCGGTTACATTCGCCCACGAAGCGCGTTTTCTGGGACCACCGCGACGCATTCAACGTCTCCGAGGCAAGATTCGTCGGGGAACCCGGAATACCTCCTCACGAAGGGCGCCGCTCGCTGGCTATGCGATGAGCTTCGTGGGAAGCTCCAGTGGCGTCGCGAGGGGCCTCATGTTTTGACTGTAGAGCAGCAAGTGCTCCTTGCTCTACGCTTCTATGCCGCTGGCGGGTTCCAGGGCACAGTGGCCAGTGACGAAAATATTGCGGTGCATCAGTGCACTGTAAGCCGCGTTCTGCACGAGGTGACTAATGCGATCATTGATCGCCTCGGCCCGAGCTGGGTAAGCTTCCCGTCGACGGACGCAGAAAAGGAAGAAACAAAGAAGTTCTTCGCACGGTGCAAGTTCAGCGGTGTGATCGGTAAATACTCATTTACGTATACATGTCTCAACATTGAGGAACGATTTCCGATGCGCTTACTCGACAGCGTTCGGTAGAAATTTGCGTAGCCGTAGAAGACCCTTGATAAAAGAATTCCACATCACACGTGCGTTTCGTGGTTTGTTTCCCGTTCTTTGCCTTCCTTTCGGCCCCTGCCGTACGTAACGCGCCTCCGCGCCGACAGCTGGTGTTCATGGTGCTTGCGTGTGAGAGCGATCATTTCAAGCGACGCATTCAAATGACATGACGGCACGCGAATTCTCATTGGAATGTCTCGCACCTATGGAAATTGACGCTTTCAGCGCGCGCCAGATTGAGCCGCCATAGCCGACCTTCTCTTGTCTTACCGAGATGCCGAGCCACTGAAGCGGGCGTTGACGAGCCTCCGCAAGGGCCTATGCAGGGGTCAACGACACAGCAGAATATAAAATGGCGATAGCCTGTCCTGCTGTGGTAATGGTGAAGGGGAGCGAACGGAATAAGAGGGAACAAAAACTGAAGGTCGGTTATGGCGCCACCCATGCACAGCTGCCTGAAAGCGTCTATACGGGGGCGGACCCAAGGTTCCTAAATTGTTGTCAAAAATGAAGAATGTTAAGAAAATTTGCTAGCTAATCAAGGTAGCGGAACAAGGGTACGTCTCGGTAGTCTTAGTTCTTGTTTCTCTGCGTAGATTGTTAGAGCACCCAATAAAAGGGCATAGCTCGTGCAAAAAAGAAATATATTGTGCAGTTATTAGTGTTTTTATTTTTTTTTGCAATTGAAGGGGAACAATACAAAGGACATCCACGCTCGTCTGATGGTGTAGGGTGTCAGTCCCCAGTGTATGACACTCTAGCTAAGTGGCGCAGGTGCTTAATAACCTTGCATGGAGGCTAACTGAGTGGCAGGTGATTCCGCAACAATGATAAATTGTGACTGGCAAGGTGGAACACATCCCCAAGAGCCAAAACCAGGACTTCTCAAACCAAACCATCTGCCAGCTCATCTATTGGTAGGAAAAGTGTACCTTGCGTGGTGTATATATGTAGAGAACGAGTAAGGATCGCAGCTCTATTTTTTCGAAGTCCCCTAAAGTTGCACAGACTTCACGACCACCCCTCGTAAAGCCAGTTCCAGCAGACAGCCTCCATTTTCCCAATTGCACTTGCCGTAACGCGTAATTCCAGCCCTCGTACCTGAAATTGTGATAAATTGATGCGTAATTTGGCTATGAAGGTGCTAAAACCATATTGTGTTACAGGATGCATCGATGGAACCCAAATCGCCATCCTGGCTCCATCCGAGAACGACCAGAGGTTTGCGAAAGCCGCTTGCTGGTGCCGAAAACACTATTATGCGCTAAACGCTATGGTGGTGAGTATTCACATGTTAGTTGCAGATGGCACACTCAAGCTCAATTCACTAATGCATCTTTCACAATGGTCACAACATGCGAAAGAGCATTGTCATGCAACAGAATCACACCAGATAAAAGCATTCCGAGTCGCTGATTCCTAAAGGCTCTGTGCAGCTTTATGAATGTGTCCTTGTAGCAGTTTACACCAATGTTCACGTCGGCCCCTGTAAACTCCGCCAACAAATGCTCTTTGTGGTAAAAATGGGGAGTACAACCAATTACCATCAAAAGCCTGTGACTTGCATTTGTTTGTGTTTTGGGGGATGTTTCTTTTGCATGCTGGCTGTTTTGTTGCTGGCCACTGTGCGTAACAGAAATGCTTCGCCCTGTTTCATACCGCAGCAAGTGGTTTAAACTCAAGCCTATGTGTTCTTCCTTAAGGTGGTCAGTAAGCATTTGGGATAGTGCGCTTCTTCTAAACCACTGTACGAACAGCTCTAAACGACAGCAAATTTCTCCGCTAGTGAACATAAGCTCCGACAAGGGACCTTTTGTATTGCTGCATCAGTTTTGATGACAGCTTCATTTGTTGCAGCAAGATGTGCGTGCCCTGCCACGGAACATCTTATGTTTCCTCGTATTCTTCACAAAACATTCATGCTATCAGTCACTGTTGTCTTTGACTCCCATTTGCCACCATACATCACCTGCACTGTGCAATGAATGTCGACAAGCTTCCGCCATTAGGCACCGGATCACCGTTCATTGACCCACCTTTGACACATTCCCAATCACACCAGCCAGGTTGTCGGTGTCTAATGCATACTAGACATGTGAGAAGAATGAAAGTTTGTTCACTTGTACTTTGGTCTACACTTATCATGATAATTGCAGCATAATCGATCGGGCTTCTCATGCACCTATCTCTACGGTGCAGCACAGACGGGTGTCATTTAATCATACCGTGTATGTCGGATACATAGTTGTAGCTCGATAGCCGACAAATACCGCATATACCAAATTCCATGTATTCATTTTTCTAGGTTTGCGATGCCGATCTGAAGATCCTCAACTTTGACGCCACCTTTCCTGGATCTGTTCACGATTCATTTGTGTGGCGAGCGTCTTTGCTTAAGGAAGAGTTTGGAAAAGAAAACCTGGTAAAAGAAAACGAGTGCTTGCTTGCTAAGTAGTTTGCTTCTTTTTATATGCCTTGATATTTTAGCAAGTTCTGTTTCATAGGTGTCAGAACTAATCCACAGACATATTTAATGCTAAGTGAAAATAGAAGTTGCCCAAATTTCTGTTTGTTTTTGGTTACTAGCTGCCATCATAGCTTGACAGGTGTTTTTTTGGCAGTGTGGTTTGGCCATCTAAATATCTTTAGCTACAAGCTACCAGATAACCGGCACTGGTCGACAAGAGGAAGGAAAAACTGGCAATAGTTGATATACTTTGTTCCAACATAACTTGGTAAACGGCAAGTACTACGGTTCCAGTGAGCCATTCAGTGTCTGAGTGTGGCATGTGACCGCATACTATCAGAGTGCCTTTGTCCAGTGGGGAGGTGTCGCAAGCTTTGCTATGCAGCTCTGATTGGCTCATAGGAAATGCAGCCCTTGTCTTTTGCTAGGTAATGGTGAAGTTGCAAATAGCCCATGTCTACTTCCGTGAGTAAAAGCATAGGTACAACACAATTTTTACTGACTTTAGCTACAGAATCTCAGTGATTTCTGAGCCTTGCAAGATATTGTCTCTTCTTAACACAGAATGTGTTTATACACTGGTTTGCATGAGAAGACACAGAAAATCAGTTTGCATGGTTTGTGTATCGGTTGGTGCTCAGCACCAAGGAAAGGCTCGGACAAGGCTCGGGCTGGCTGTCGGCCAATGTTCCATTTATTGGTCACGTGCTGCGTGGTGAATGCGCACCTGCAGACAATGTTGCTAGGCCTATTGCTGATACATCCCCCTCTCTCTATCTTTATGGATTTTAAGAAATCACCAAAAGTGCAGAAACCAACTTCACAGGGAAAACTGACTGCCAAAAAGGCTTCACCTCAAAAGGCAGCATCCCCAGCCCAGAAAGATGATGAGGTTGCTAGACCAATATGCCGACACAGTGTGGGCCATGACCACATTACTTCGACAGATTCTTTCGTTGCCCGACGACTCGGTCTTGTGTACCTCGAATCGTCAGGTTCAATTTTGTAGTACATCTATTAAGACAAATCATGGCCGTGAAAATTTAAGACTTGCCTTAATCATTCCGACAAACCTAGAAAGCACAGAATATGTTGTGTATGCATTATTTATACATTCTTCTGTTATGAGACATAATATGCACACCAGCACATTGTACTCTCATTGTTTATCACAATGATCAGACATGTTTTTGGCAGGGCAAGTAACATTGAATATTTCTTTTCTTCTAGATACAGTTTTTGCACCGCAGGTTCTTGGGAAATGTTATGACACCCTACAAATAGAGCCTGCATCAGCCTTAAAAGCCTCTAACAGAAGTGTAATTTCAGAGTTATGCCCAAACATTCATGTCAAACTCCGTCACATTTTTGTGCACAGGTGACAGTGGTTATCCCCTGGAACCGTGGCTTCTTACTCCGATCCCTGGCCGCCCTGCTGAGCAGACACCTGAAGCTGAATTAAACAAGAGGCATCGTTCCACACGCTCCATTGTGGAGCGCTGCATAGGCATGTTGAAGAACAGATTCAGGTTTCTGCAGAGGTACCGCACACTGCATTACGATTCGGACAGGGCGTGCAATATCGCCACGGCATGTGCCATTCTCCACAATGTGTGCTTGTATAGCACAATTCCAGAGCCTTCGCCCGAGCCCCTCGTGTCCGAGGAGTCCGACTCGGAAGACTTGGAGTCAGAAAGCAGCGACAGCGACACCAACACCAGGAGCCTGAGAGACAGGGGGCTGGCAATGCGGCAGCGAAAAGTGAGAGAGGTGGCTGTCAACACTCGTCGAGCACGGCCCGCACCCCGAGCACGGCCCGCACCCCGAGCACGGCCCGCAACCCGAGCACGTCCCGCGCGCCGAGCACGACCCACAGCCCAAGCACGTCCTACTCACCGGTCTCGCCCTGCACAGCCATGAAGCTAAATGCATGTGCCTACCTATTCTGCCCCCATACCAGTCGCAGAAGAAACCTAATGAGGTCACCCTCCAGTCTTGGGCGGCAGCACGATAGGTGGGCATGTTCCTGACTGTGCCATAGCAAAGTTAGTGCCAATTAATGTTGTTTGTACCTTTCCTTCATCTATGTTGTTCTTAACTTCTCAGTCCCTTTCCATCCACGTTGGTCACTGTACAATCATCATACTAAGAGCAAATTATCACAAGCGAAAAAATGTTTCTCCTTTTGGTTCACTATAGTTTAAAGGGATGGCAAATCGAAACTTGGATTTCAAAAGAACAATGCAGGAGATGTAGGCGGGATGCTACATCTCTACAACACTGCTCGTAAGGCGATATCTGGAATGGACAGCCGTATATGTGGAAAAAGAGTTTGAGATTAAACGAGGCTGACGAGGCGCATGACGTGAAGATATCTTGTTTCCTCCTCTCCTCACTTCGCTCCCGCAAGGCAGCGAGGCGCAGAAGACGCAAGGCCGTTCCCTCTCCTTCTCAAAAAAACAAGACGTAAACATTTCTGTCAAATGCGCATCCTTTTTTTGAAAAATACGGTCATCCATTCGAGATATCGCTGTACGAGTGATGTTTTGGTGTTTGTAGCATCCCGTTGCACGCTTTTGCCACGTGTTTTGTGTAATCCAGATTTCGGGTTAGCATCCCTTTAAAGTGGTTGTCCGGAAAAATTGTTACTTCAAGAAAACTATTTAATTTGGTCATCACCGACTTTAGGAACACCTTCCGCACAAAATTTAGATTTATCCTCCACGGCACCAGTAATTCAATTTTAAAAGTGCTCAAATCACGTTTACAAATGCATTTTTGGCTGGAAACATGGAAAGCTCATACATCACATCATGCAAAGAGGTTTTCGACTATTTCTCTTCGTGTCACTGCTGTTGAACACCCATAGCATTGTATTTCGACGCCTGCAATATTGATTTTACGCGTTTTGCAAAGTCACACAATGGAGGACATCAGCCATTTATATTTGCGAAATTCGGCTTGCACTTACATATTTATGCTTGTAACAATTTCAACTATTGAGACTTTGTACAATGATACAACTTTCAGTTTTAAAGATTGTGATAGATAAAATAATAGATATAAGATTTGTATAACATCTGCAACATGTTTTTTTGTGGGCAATTAAATAAATGACAAACAAAATGGCCTCTGCAGACAGCTTTTATTCCGAACGGGGGTTCAGGTTACGGACGCCCACAGATGGAGCGCCAGCGTTGTGAGGGATGCAGACTGCTGGGCACCAGCAGCTGCTAGTCTCTCCACAGCCTGAAAACAGTTAAAGAAGAATACTCTTTGAACAGCGTGCTAGCTAAATGTAAGAATGGGTTAGTGGTGTTAGGAACCCGCAGTAGTGTTTGGCATGCCACTGTCTTTACCTTTCATCATATCTAGCCTGCAGCAGTAGCAGCACGCTTGAATAAGCCCTTTGAGGCCTCTCGTTCAGCGAGAGCTTAAGTTTGAAAGACTTGTATAGTGCGTGGGCCTTTCCTTTGAAATTGATTCAGGGCTCCTCGGCCAGAATCAGGTTCCCTACTCTTCCGACATGGCTCCTTGTGATGCCCGGCTGTTCCCGAAGATTAAAATGCCGCGAAAAGGAACCCGATTTGAGTTACGTGAAAAACTGACGAGAACTGACTACACCTCACTCGAGCTGACTGCCTGCGACTCGCATTTTCGGGGGGCCTGGTAAAATTCACGCATGTGCATTAATGTTCCCTTCACCTCCCCTCCAGAGGACGCTGTCAGCGCTTCATTTGTTTCCGTGTAACAAATTCAGGTCAGATACGTTTTGAACAGACCTTGTAGGTACTGTGTTGTATAGTTGTAAGTACATGTGCAGGTGGCGGCAATATGAACTGGGACGGAAATGTTCTGGTCGTAGTGGCGACAAAAACAATACTATCACAAACCTTAGATTAGATGTCTGTTGTCTGCAAACATGTCAGAAAATGAGAGCTTGGCCTAAATTAAATTTTTCTAGCTCTCCAAACAGAAAAAAAAAAACTTACACTTGTATGGCGACCGAGTGCATCGGTCGCACCCCTTTGCAGCCGCAAAATCTCCTTTAGGGCAGCACGGATGCCCTGCTGCGCAGCCAGGAGCTGAAGCTGGGCAGCCAGCTGCTGCTGCTGTGCGGCCAGCAGGTCCCTGGCCGTACACGCTTGCCCAGGCCGCGCTCGTAGAGAACGAAGCGGCAGGGCACATGGTGGCTGGTGCACTGCCAACCCGAAGCACATTTTTATGATTCAAGATATGTAATTTTGTGTTTCCTCATACCATTTTGCGGCGGCGCAGCTGCCACCTCCCCAGGCAATGCCGCCTCAGGCGTGTCCTCCGCCTCGCTGTCTTCTGCTGGGGAGTCCTGTATATTGGGTGAAACTTGAGTTATCATGTTGTCAATCCTCTTTGTTTTTGCCTCTGTCTTTGCACTATTTGTGTTTTAAGACTGAACTATTAATTGACCAGATTATCAACGTTTATCGAGTTAGAAAAACGGTACATCAACTGGGGTGTTCTTCCACAGTTATGAGTCGATGTACTGTGCAGTATATCCAGTCATAACTGTACCTATGACGGTCAGTTGTCACGATGAACTGTGGCATTTCTGACAGTCCTACCAACACATACTGCGTTTCCCGTTCACAATTACCACATCACGAGGTCAGATACTGGGATACCTTAGCTGCACCTGCGATTCCATGTACTTACCGTGGCTGCAGCAGTTGGATCAGCCTGTGGCGATGGGTCAGGCTGTGGCGTTGTGCGAGGTGCCACTGGTGTCAGGCGCCTTCCCCCGCAGCCTCGGGACGAATCAGTCCCCACGAGGGACAATATTCTCTCTTCCTCGGCGCTCAGCGGAGGGACGGGGTTGACACCCCCACCGGTCCGCTGGGTGGCACCGGACAGGTCCAAGTCCCTTCGGCGCGCCGCGCACAGACGGGCATTCCAAAATGCCTTCCACTCGGCCCAGCTTTTGACCGACGGGCCCTCGACATTGAGTTCTCGGACAATGATGTCCCACAAGGCAGTTCGCTCTTCCTTGGATAGCGGACTATCTGTGGCGGCCCTAACAAGGACGGGGTTCGCCAACAGATAGTCTAGGAGTAGAGCGAACTGCCCCGGGGACACACGGGCCCCGAGCCTCCTCCTCTTGGCGGCGTTGTCGGCGCTGGCCATCCTTTGCCGAGTCGAAGCAGAAGCGTTGGTCAAAGTCTAGTCTAACGTCAAACTCGAAAACCACGAGGTCGTCTCAGGGCAACAACCGAAGCAACAACGGCAACAACAAACTCAACTCCCGAATCCGGATTTTCCAACGTTGCCAAGACCCCAATTAACGAACGGCTGCAGTTCGTGCGAATAATTATTATTGTCACTCAAGTAAAATGCATAATTGGTGCAAATAGAATTCAGCTTATGTTATTCTATTTTGATTGAAACAGGTTCTACGTTTTTCAAACCTAAAAGTAATATGTTTACAATTCCCTTCACTCGGTGTTTCACAATTCCCTGTAGGGACAGTTTTGGGGAAAATTCCCGATGAAGTTTGAACTTAATCGTTTCTCTTGACCGACGTCACGGTAAAGTTGTCTCCACAGTGGAGTGGCCGGCGATAAAGTTGGGGCTCCTCCCACCGGCGACGTCACGATGAAGTTTCTTCATCGCTTTTTCCAGCATAGACAGACTGGAAAGAAATATTGAAAAAAAAGTGTCCAATAATTTTATTTCAGATTAAACCAAGCCACAGCTGCCTCGTCAAGCGCGCTTTAAGAACAGTGCCACATGAAGCGACAGGGTTCAGTCCCGCGGAACTAGTTTACGGGAGAACGTTGAGGTCGCCATTAAAAATGATAAAAGAAGTATGGGAGGGTTCAGAGCAGGACATCATAGTTGTTGAGTATGTATTCCGCCTCATTAATAAGCTACAGCAGATGCAGGACATCGCGGCAGAAAACATGAAGACAGCACAAATATCTGCTAAGAAATATTATGACCGTCACACTAGACATCGGGAATTCGAGGTTGGATAGAAGGTGATGTTCCTAAATCCATCTCGGAAAAACAAGTTAGATGTTTACTGGGAAGGACCTGCAACAGTTAAAGAGAAACTGTCGGACACAAATTATGTCATTTCGAGACAAGGAAAGAAAACTAATATCTATTATTGCAATTTGCTGAAACCCTATATTATGAGGGAGAGTATAGTTCAACTTCACTCTTAGGGAAGTGGAGGAAATACACTTACAATATATTCCGAAGCTTGAAGTACACTCTCAAGCACTTACTCCAGATGAAGTAATTGAGGTTTGTGTGAAACTGCCAGAACTAGACGTGAGCCAATTTGCAGATCTAAGAAAGGTCTTAGGAGAATTTCAGGATTTATTGATAAACCGGCCGCGTCACACTACACTCGTCACTCATGATATAGATAGAACTAACATCGGCTGTGCCGGTTCGTTCAAGACCATACAGAGTGTCACCGCGTCCGAAAGAGGTCCTCAGACCTGAGATTCAGACAATGCTAGATTTGGGAGTCATTGAGCCGTTCGAAACTGATTAAATGTCACCTCTGATCTTAGTAGAGGCACCGGGGAAAGATCCCAGACCGTGCGTTAATTACCGTAGATTTAACCTTATCACAAGAGATCAAACTTATCCGATCCCAAATATCGAAGACCGAATTGAGCGGGTCACTTGAGCCAAGTACATTTCGACTATAGACTTAGTGAGAAGCTATTGGCAGGTTCCGATGGCGGAGCGTGCCAGTAGATATGCGGCATTTATTTCTCCGATTTGGGTATTTCGTCCCCTCATGCTGAGTTTCGAACTGAAAAACGCACCGTTTTTGTTTTTCAAGTTAGTGGATGTGGTTCTAAGGGGCACGGAAGAGTTTTTTTTGCCTTACTTAGGTGATATCGCCATTTTCTCGGAATCATGGGAAGAACATTTGGTCCACTTGCAGACTGTCTTGGAGCGCATTCCCAATGCCGGTCTTACGATTAAGACAAAGAAATGTGAGTTCGGGAGGGCGGAAGTGTCCTACTTGGGACACATTGTCGGTCAAGGACTTCGCCGGCCCACGGAAATTAAGATGTTGGCCATGAAAGAGTTTCCTCGACCCAAGACACAGTCGGATATAAGAAATTTCCTGGGGCTAACAGGATACTATCAAATATTTATCAGAAATTACTCACAAATGGCGAGTCCGCTCACGGATGCACTCAGAAAAACAGAACCAAAGGTGATTGTTTGGACGGATCAAATGGAGCAGTTACTTAGTGTCCTTAAAGAATCACTGACAACTAAACCAGTGTTAACAGCACCTGATTACACAAACCCTTCATTGTTCAATGCGACGCCAGCAACCGAGGTGTTGGCGTGGTGCTGTGCCACAAGGCTGAGAACGGCAATGAGCACCAAATTTTATACGCCAGCCGAAAACTTACTAGTCGTGAGGAGGCCTATAGTGCCTCTGTGAAGGAATGCGCGTGTTTAGTATGGGCAGCTCAAAAACTGAGTTGTTATTGATGGGACTAGACTTATATTCGAAACAATTCACTGCCCCTTAACTTGGTTTCAGCAGATGTCATCGAAAAGTGGAAGGTTGCTGAGGTGGAGTTTAGCTCTACAGCAGTACAACTTCACAGTTGAATACAAAAAAAGTCGGGATAATACAATTGCGGATGCGTTGAGTTTTATGTAGACTAACACGCTACCACTTTCTATTTGCTAAATGCAAGTATCGACGTAAACTAAGACGGAGCATGAGTTACAATGGAATTGTATGGGGATCAAACAAAATTTGTTTTATTTAGATCTGAACACATGCATTGCAGCGACTAATTTCTGCCTGGGCTATGCAGATGACGAGAAAGAATAGAACGCTACCCCAATAGACTATTTTTTGCTTTGTTTACATGCATGCCATGGTACAGTCCCCATGCAATTTTGCGAAAGAGAATAGACACACGAGACGACCTTGAGCGTGCGGGGGTCTCTCTTCGCTCGCTCCGCTCTCTCTGTCCCTGCCTGTCTGTTGCGGCCTGCTGCGTCTCGGCAACGTCCTGGAGGTCTCTCGACGGGCCACTTGCAAGCTGGCACCGTCCGACAGACCACATTGCCGACGCGGAAGTTGTTAAGGAGTGGAACCACTGACCTGCACTAGATCGCTAGGTTGGACATTTGAGAAAAGGTACATGGAAGTGACGTAATGGAAAGGAGGAGCGTATCCTAGCAACACTCACGTGGCGGCTCTGCCCACTTTGACGCCGCTACGTCATCGCAAACTTGACACCTGTCACCCGTTTGAGCGACGTCCGGAGGCAACCACCGACGAGCGGAAGTAGCTACGCATTGCCTGAGGCGTCCCTACGCGCGGGATACGGGGTAGGATTTACTACGACGCGGGGAGCAATTCCTGCGTTTAGCGATGGAACGGCAACCAATCCTGTGCGTCGCTAGCCGTCGCATCTGTTCTAGTACAGGTAAAAGTATTGAAAAACAATCAAAACCTTTTGGGCGTTGTTAAAACAAACCGCTTTTTTTGTATCCTTTTGCAATACATTTAAGAATTAATTGGAGAGAAAGTTGTTCCAATATTATGCGGGATGTGCGCCACGCGCCTTCTTCAAACCAAAATGTCGGACGGGTCGGACCACGAGGAGCCGGGGGTGCCGGGGGCAGCGGAGGGGTCGGCGGGACCAACGAGGAGCGCGCGAGTGACGGCTGCTCAGAAGGAGGAGCAACTCTCCTTCATGTGTGAGCACCCGTCGGTCGCGCGCAACGCCACTGACCTCTCCGGCGCCCTTACGCGGGACGACAAGCGGCGTCTTTGGGAGCAGCTCGCTCTGCGCCTGAACGCGCTGGGGCCTCCAACCAAGAGCTACAAGCAATGGAAGGAGCATTGGTCCCGGTGCGTAATGAAGTCGCGGAAGCGAGCTGCAGAGACCGCAAAGTAACCTTTGTAGTCTGCTGATAGTGGAATGAAATTTATTCACTCATTTTCGTTATCAACAGAAGGACCGGGGGCGGGAGCTCCACCGTGCGCCCACTAGCGCAGTCACTGGCCAGGATCTTGACGCTAGTGGGCACAGATTCGGCACTCGGGGCCCCTGGGGTGCGGGTCCCCGGTGAACCGGGCGACCAGCAGGTACGTCCTTCAACAATTACCATCATGTTAACAAAGAGTGCAGGGCAGCGGTCACCAATGCGCTGCACCGCGGAATATCAATGAGGGTGCATTTAAGAAACACGTTGACTTTTTGCAAATATTAAGAGCTCTAGCGGAAGACATTGCATCTGTCCATGTAGTGCGAAATCTAATGTTTGACACCCAAACAGGGACATGCGTCATTTTTGCCACCTCGCCCCTGGCTGTTGCAATAAATCCTTATGGTGTCTTGCTTGTAATTTTTGGGAAGATGATGTGCTAGCACTAGACATATATCCCGGTACTCAATGGAAACGTTGTCAAAAAAAAAGAAAGCGAGGGTGCCTCTGAGGTGGCATTCTCTAAATGTTCTCCTCCGAGTAGAATGCATGCTCGTCAAAATTTTTGGTCAACAAATGGGAAGCAGAGACAAGGCTGCGTGTTCTCACGAGTTGTTATAAATTCCCCTTGCAGGAGAGGCCAAGCAGCAGCAGGCGCCAGATGGCAGCCGAGCCGGTGCCCTCCACCTCACGAGGTAAGCTCTCGTGCTAGGGCATCTGGGACCTATCATCAGTGGTGCAGGTATGAGCACCATCATCCCCCATACTCGGTTTCTTGGCAGACACAACGACAAGCTGGGGGCCGTGGGTGCGGCCCACCGTGCCTCGCGCCCCCCCCCCCCCCCCCCCCCCCCGGCAGTCGAGGCAGGAGCGGCACGCCGCGGCTACCATCCAGGCCGTGGAGCAACAGGCCCTGCTGCTGCAGCAGAACGTGGACCAGGCTGCAGAGGAGAGGGAGTTCCGAGGCCGGGTACAGGCTCAAACTTAACCTTACACGCACTTACAACTAACAAGGTTAAGACCAAGGTGCTGCCACGAGGCCACAGAAAGCAGTGCATGTCCACAATGGTGCAGAATGACTCAGTTGTGACATGAGCAAGGTCTTGGCAGACTGTGGGTGTATGGAAATATGCTGCCCGATGTTAATGAAACTCCTTTGCAATTTCAGCTTCTGGAGGTCCTGGAGCGGATCTCTGCGAACCTTGACAGGGCGGCCTCGGGACAAGAAAACACCACAGCACCCTGGTCCGACTGCTCCTCCTGCTGGCCAGCAGGGCGCTGGAGCAGCCCGCAGCCCCGGCCCTCCCTGCAGCCCCGGCCCCCCTGCAGCCCCGGCCCCCCCTGCAGCCCCGGCCCCCCCTGCAGCCCCGGCCCCCCCTGCAGCCTCGGCCCCCCCTGCAGCCCCGGCCCCTCCCGCAGCCCCGGCCCCTCCCGCAGCCCCGGGCCCCCCCCCCCCCCCCCGCTGCTCCGGCCGCTGCTCCGGCCGCAGCCCTGGCAGAAGCCCTGGCCGCAGCCCTGGCCACAGTCACAACCACCGCCCCCCCTGAAAGGAAACATTAGATTTATTTATTTATTTATTTTATTTAATCCACATGGCCAAGCCGGCCATTTAATTTTGCAGCCTGAGATTGGCGCAATAGTCAGATTACAGCAATTGCCAAGAGCTCGGTTAGCCCCTTTTCCTTGGCTATGAACCGTGAAGGAAGTAGAAAATATATGCTGGGCAACAACGGATTTATGCCCAAGCAAGCCATGTCTCGTGTTTGACGAACAGCGGCAGCTATACTCGGCAACAGGTTAACAGTGAAGTGGAAGCTCCTCCCACCTCTTTGCACTTTAGCAGAGCCAACAGTAGAGAGGAAGCAAGCTCCTCTCCAGCCTTTGCTCTGCTGAAGTGGGAAGAGGTGGGAGGAGCCTCCGTTTAATTCTTAACCCGTCGCTAACTATAGGAAGTGTTCTTCCATTCCTGTCAGGTGTCGAGAAATGTTTCATTGAGAACTTAAGAGGCCTGCAGTCTAGTCATGGGTTGCAATAGCAGCTACATTCATTTTGTCTTACCTAAGCATTGAACTTGGTCTTATGCTTTTTATATGTAGCATTGTCATATGTCTGACAATTTGCAATCTAGAGACTATGTGCTTCATAGTGTCCTTAAAACATATGATATATTTCTTCAGAATGACCCAGTGTTTATATGGTGCATCTCTAGTCAGAAATAATTTTTGTATTTTTCGAAAACTTGCTATATCAAAGCTCAAATAAGAATGTTTGGAGCAACATCTGTGATAATTCTTTCAGAGTGGTCCAGTGTTTATATGGTGGTATGCTAGTCAGAGAATATATATATATTGTTTTTCCTTTCGAGATTTAGCTATTGTGCTCAAATAAGACCAGAGTGTTCAACAAGATATCTGTGATATATACTTCAGATTGCCCAATTGTTTACGAAGTTCCAGTCAATGCTCAGTTTTACTTCCATGATTGAAATATTACATTCCATGTTGTCACACTTTTATTAATGAAGTCACAAGGGGTGGTGGTGGTGGTACAACTTTATTTTTCAAAAGGTTAGGAGACTGACGAGTCCCGGTCGGGGCCCTTAGTCCAGGGCTCCGTTGGTTTTTCTTTAAGAAATAAAGCAATTTTCAAAACAAACTACCTGTGCACCGTCTTAAGATAACACAATCACCTAACTTTGATGAAGTGCCATAAAAGAGATAATGAAATGGAGCGGAAGGCAGGACGCTTTGAAGCATTTTTAATATGAAACAATGTCCACGACAACAATATCCCTGGTTCAATCAGCAACTAAGAAAGCAACCTCTTCTAAAGCAAGCATTTCTTTCTAGAGGTAATCTAAATTAATTCTCAGTTCTTTGCAGGGGCAATCCAGATGACCTGTTGGTCTGGCAACTAAACCTGCGAACCTTTTCTGTCACTGTCGACTGCGTCTCGTGCCTACTGCCCATAAAAATAAAAAAAGGCTGTATCGATATCACCGCGATGCACTCGACACGTATCCGGAGGCAGCACGCTGGCTGTGCGACGAACTTCACAAGGTGTAGGAGCTGAAGAGAGTATGTAGCTTGTGGACGGCCATGACTGTGGAGCAGGAAGCGAAGTGTGCACTTTACGGCTTCCACGGGGAGGGCTTCACTGAGGGCAAGGATGTGACGGGGTCCTTGGTGGTCAGGACCTCAGTCGTGGTGGCGAGAGGTTCCCTGTCGCTGGCGGCGTCCATGCTGGGCACCACCGCGGCGAGGGCGCTGAGGGGCTTCCTGACGGTGTCCCTGGTGGTCGGGACTACCGTCGTGGCGGCGGACTCCTTGCGTGTGGCGCTCCGCACGACCACGTCTGCGGCGGGTTCCGAACCGGGCGACAAGGCGCTGCCTCAGAGCCTTCCCCCTGTCCGAGAGGCCGACCGGAAGGCCGACCGGAGGGCCGGCAGGAGCCAGCCTCTCGGGAGCCGACGCTGAGCTCTCCGAGCTCGGCTCAGAACCGTCCAAGCTCGGCTCAGACTCTAACTCTGACTCGTCAGGGTCGGAGTCTGACTCCGGTTCTGGCTCGCTCGATGCAAGGCAGATGCTGTGGAGCACTGCACATGCCGAAATAATGGCGGTGGCTGTTGAAGGGTGGTAATACAGAGCCCGGTGCCTTTGCAGACATCGGAATCTGTTTTTCAACAGCCCGATGCAGCGCTCCACAACAGACCCGATCGAGGAATGCGCCTTATTAAACCGGCCGCAAGCGGTGGAGGTCGCGTGGTTCCTGGGGACAAAGGTGATGAGCCAAGGCTCCAAGGGGTAGCCGCTGTCACCTGCACATGTAGAGGATGGAACATATTACATTCTTTACTTTTTAAAATGAAAGGCAAGAAAACAGCAAAAACAGCTGTGTGCAACTATGTCAATTATAATGTAACTTAAGTGTGCTTTAAAATTTTTTAATATTTCTGCAATACAGTATCAGTTTACATTATAATTAATTAGCACCAGCTTGCCTGCAAACTCCCTGTTATTTCATGTAACTATGTGTTTTCCTGGTGGGTTGTATGGGATGTGTCACGATTCCTTAGGGGTGCTGTGTTGTATGCAAGTGCATTATTAAGCCCTTGATAAAAGCAACAGAGATAAAAGCTCTGTTGCTTTTGGGAGTGTGGCCGTGGCCTTAGGCACGGGCAGAGCAGAACACGCTGGCCTTGTCTTTGGCAAGCAAGGGTATAAGGCGCAGTTCGACGAACCTCTTTCCTAATCCTCGGTGGAGTTGGAGATGGGGAAAAGAGAGGGGATGGTTAGATTGGAAAGGATTCAGGTCCTGTTGGGACACGGAGGGTCTAATAGGAGGAGCTATATAGGCAGACCGAAGAAGAAGGGTCAGGGAAAAGAATCCAGTGTGTGGGACAGAGACGACCCGAGGACAGATTTGGCGAGCCCCAAGTGGCCTAGGAGGAATTGATCCCATTCCGTACAAACTGACGACCGTCAAAGCGACCAGGCGAGCCCCCAGGGATCGGCGAAAGAGCTCCAACTTCATGCAAAAACGAACCAGCAAGAGGGTACAGGCAGACAGTAACAGTGAGTGGGCCGAATCGGACAGCGACTCGCACTGCGGTTGCATGCCTTGCGCAGTCTATCACTGTCGTGAGATTGGTGTAGTGTGGCTTTCGTAGCCTGCAGAGTGTGAGAGTTATGTGGACATAAACAGAGATTAATGGCCAAACTTTGGGTGTTGTCTCACTTCAAGGAGTTCCAGCAACCGTGTCTGTATGCCTCACAACAAGCACAGTACGTGTGGTACTGTAGCTTTCAAGCAGTGGGAGCCACCGCGTGCGTAAGGATTGAATTTAGTATGCTCACCAAGCAGGAACCGGCCGTCGCGTGGCAGCTGCCCTTGTTCGAGTTGGTTTCGGAGCCAGGAAAATTGCCACACGAAGGAGTCGTGCACCGACCCGGGATACCGTGGGTCGATGCACATTATCCGGCAGTCGGCGTTACACAACTGAAAGTGAGAGAGATATTGACATGTAATTACCTGAATCCACAAGTAGTAGATTGTACTTATGGTTCACAAACCAGTCGCAATTTCAGAAACTTTTAAGTTATTTTGTCTGACACATGCATGTCAACACACCTTCCTGGATGCAACTACCTTGAAACAAAAATAATGTTTCTTTTTTTTGCGGAAGCTTTAACAGACAAGTAATATTTTTGGGAAAAGCGTCTCAGGGCTCACATGCTACGTAGAGCACACGCTCGCGCAGTCGTGAGACCCCACAGCCCGCAGTCATAAAACGGCATACTTAAACCGTATAGGCAATACGTATTTTTTTCTACAGATTTGGGGCGCGTTTTGACAGCGTAACATGAGTGTACTTACCACCATCATGTTGAGGGCGTAGAAGTACTTGCGGCACCAGTACGCCGCCTTCGTGACGGTGGGGTCGTTCTTGGACGGGCCGACGATGGAGACCATGGTCCCGTCCACGCAACCGATGACGCCGGGTATCCTGCCGAGCAGTCTGAAGCCCTTCTCCGCGTCGAACCTCTCGCTTGGCGTCTCGGGGAAGTGGATCCAGCCACGCTGGACCCCGAGACGACGCACGATAGCGACGGACACGGCGCGGACCGCAACGCTGACTGTCTTTTGGTCCCGCGCTACGTGTTCGTCGCTCGCCACCATGCCTTGGAAGCTCCCCGTGCCGTAGAAGCGCAGTGCACACAAAACTTGAAGCTCCACAGTCATGACCGTTTACGAGGTACGCACTCTCCTCACCTCCGGTTCCTCGCGAAGTTCGTCGCACAACCACCGCACCACGATCTTGGCCAGGCGGTATTGCTTCCGAAAGATCTCCTCCGGGAGCTCGAATGCATCGCGGTGTTCCCGATACAGCCTTTCGGGCGAAAAAAAAAAGCTCTATTAAAAAAAAAGTCGAATTGACGAGACGGCGACGCCCCGCCGCCGAAAACATGCTGCCAATGACGCCTAGTTCCGAGCAAGTACCCTTTGAAACGTACTCGGTACAAAACGAAACGTCATTTTGTTGTCACGTCCGGTAGCCGACTCCGCAAAGTTTTGACGACTCCGCCCACATTTTTCTAGGGAAATTACGTCACTTTTGTTTCCAACCAATCAGACGTGATGACGTCACTTCCGTGTACTAAAAAAAGGTACATGTACAATGTCGAACCTAGCTACCCTGGAGACCACAGCATCCGGGCACTTACCATCCGCAAGCATGCCACGGCGCGAGACTTCTTCTTCAACTACCACTAAAAGACTCGCGCCATCCTGAACAACTGGCTGCAGCCAAAATGCTGTCGCTACCACCTCCCGCCCTACCAATTAACGGGAGCGAAGGCTGCGCGAGCCGTGACGTGTATCAACAGACCGGATATAAAAAGGGGAGCGCGGGACCAGAGGAACGCTCGTTCTGGTTGAGCCGAGAGGTATACCATTCATCCCCTCATCTTTTTAACTATATCATCTAAAACCCTACCCTGGATTGACGTTCCTGCGTTTTTCTCCTTCCCTCCGGAACCTAACAATGCGTAGAGCCGCTGTCTGCGCCACGGTGCGTCTCTTGGTTTTGCCCTGCCAATTGCGAAAGATGTGCCATATGCGCGGTCCGCTCATGTTACCGTTGAAGCTGGAGCAAAGTTCGCACCATCTGTCTGTAGAGAGTGTATTTGCGTAATCGCGCGCCTCAGCCGTTTTAAGGTTTAGACGACATCGTAGTCAGGGCGTCCGTCCTCTCTGTACACACGTAGCGCGTCGAGGCGTTGTTGCCATAGGATAGCCAGGTGCAAGACCGGCGACGGCTTGTCCTCCGCTACCTTAAATTGCTGGGTAGACAACCTCTTGGCTTCGTGTATTGTCCGTAGGAGTTTGGCCAGTTCGTGCGCCTCCGGGTCACCGCCTGATGTGGTGGCGGGTGTTTGCTCCAGCTCTGCGAGGAAGGCGTCCCAGGAGACGACGCTCGTAGTTCGTTTCTGCGTCGTTATCTTGTGGCCGCGCAAACGAATGAAGATGGGCAGGTGGTCGCTCCCCCACGTGTCTGTTCTTAGTTCCCAGAAGAGGGCCCACCGCCGGTTCGTCCATGTGAGGTTGGTCGTGGTGTCGTCCTGGCGGGCGTGCTGGCCAACTCGCGTTGGTAAGTCCGGATCGTTGAGCAGGCTAAGGTGGTTATCCTCCATTGCGCAAACGAAATTCGAACCGTCGTATGTGTCGGTCCTCGATCCCCAGCACGTGTGGCGTTTTTTTAGTCACCCCCGATGACGAGGAGGGTATCGGGGTGCCCTTTCCGCAGGTCTTCGACCCAGGACCAGTCAATAGTGAGGCTGTTGCGGATCGACGGTTGGACGTATATCGACACCACCACGACCTCACATCGGGGGAGTTGGCGGGCCACGCACATGACCTCTTGATGTTGCGTGCAGCAGCGCTGGAAGTCGAGCTCGTCGTGCGGGACCCGGCCAGCCACTAGGACCACTGCGTTGCCCCTGCAATTGACGGTGCGCGGCGGCGCTTTGCCGCCCGGACCGTTCGGCGTTCGTTGGCGATGCGGGATGGTGGGCCCCGTATACGTGTCGTAGCCGGGCAGCGAGAGGTTCGGAACCGGGGCTTCTTGTAGAAGCAGCAATATTGGTCTTGTCCCTTCTAGGTAGCGGAAAAGAAATTCTGCCTTCCTGCGGGCGAAGTTCTGCAATTCCATTGCAGAAATCACGTTGCCCCTTCACGGGTCGTCCCGAGTTGCGTCATAGATTGTTGGCTGGTGTTCGCCATGGTAGCGTTCCACGAAAGTCTGGCTCCCCAGGAGCTGTTGGAATAGCTCTCTTACCAGTGCAATTAGGTGGTGATACATAATCATTTCTATCACTCTGCACTGTTGGTGGTAATTTTGCTGCGCCAATTCGCTCTGATTTTCAGGGTGACCGCATTTGTATTGCGTTGGTGGCGCGGAGGTTGCAGCCATACTCGGCATGGTGGAGAAGCAAGGAGGCGCAGCAGCATGAGCGTCCTTCCGTGGTGTTGGGAGCGTCCTTCCGTGGTGTTGGCAGGGGGTATAGGGAAGGGGACAGAGGAGCGCTGAGCAGATGGGCTTCGGTGTGGGGGAGGTTGGGTCCCTCTCACTCGGATTGACCCCTAGGGAAGACCAGTTAGAGTCGGCTTGTTGAGAGGCGTTTTGGGGGATCGGGTAGGGACCACTTTCCGCTTTGAAGGGAAGGCTGGTTTTTCTCCTCGGATGTCTGCTTTCGTCGCGGCTCTTTTCCTTGTGCCTTCGTCACGCCGCGAGATCTCCGCTGTCCGTTGAACTGAGTCTGCTCGGCGCATGTCCACGTCGTCACAAAGTAGGTCGTGGTGAGACGAGAAGCCTGCTCCACCGATGCGCGGTTCCGGAAAGCCGGAGGGCTCGATCTGTCGGCCCCCTGTCATTCCTCTTGGCAGTTGGGACCGCTCGTAAGGTGACAACACGCATTTCCCACGTGCGTCTCGTCTTTTGGCGGTCGTACTTCCGTGTAGGCTGCTGCGCTTGAAGTTCTGATTGTGTCCTTTGCTCAAGGATGGTGGTTGCCCCGGTGCGTCCTTGTCTCCCCGAATCTAGGCGAACTGGCGTTAGAAAGGGTTCTCCCCCTTCGGCGTTGGTTTGTTGTGGTGTCCTTACGCTAAGGACTGTCGCTGACGTTGCGCGCGGCGCGGTCCGTGGGCAGCCTCGGTTGTGCGTCAACTGTGGATTTATCGCGTCGGCCGGAGGAGAACGCCGCTGCAAAGGTGGGACTCCACGTTCGTATGTTGTTTTCCTCCTGCGACTGTTGTCAGGACGTCGGAGCAAGGGGGTTCTTCTGTGGTGGACTGCTGATCGTAGATGTAGGACACTTGGCGTTTAGGTTCGCCTCCCCTGCTCGGGTAAACTTTGTACCACTGTGAGCCCAAGGTTACGTTGTAAGGAGCATTTGGGCTCTTAAAAACAACCGAGACCGATGTGCCCTGTCCTTTCTGGGTGATGTCCAGGATGGTGTGTCTCGACTGTAGCATGGTTCGAACGACTTGCAGGGAGTGTTCGCCGATTATCTGGTGCACCGTTCCAACGGAGGCATTTGCTGGCGTGGCGGAAAAAGCACCTCAATTTCGTCCAGTTTGGTAATTAGTTGAAGCTTGTCTCTTGTTTCGACGTAGGTTGTGTCAACCGCTAGGATACTTTTTTTTTGCAGGGTTGAGGCGAATGTTTGAGATGACATTTCTGTTGAACCTGCTCGTGATTTCTCGTCCGAATTTGCTTTTGTATGATGGTTCGAATTGTATTTTTGCCATCGAAGGTCGAAAAAGCACGGTTTTCTGCCTCTCCGTTTGATTTTTGCTTGTTTTGGTTGCACTCTGCGATTGGCGGTGGCTTACTAGCGTGAAGCCGTCCTGCACGAGGAAATCGGCAGGTGCGTGCTTGGATGGTTGACGCTCACCTGGTGAAGTCTGTCTGATCGGCGCAGTTCCCTCGATGGTCGGCTCTTCTTCGGAGGTGTCTTGGCCGAGGTAGTGAAAACTGTTCGATGTCCGTATGTGGGGTCCAGATGCGCGGCCGATGGCTGTGCTTGGCACTGGTACCTCGTTCATCGTGCTCTCAAAAAGTGTGGCGATGGAGCGGTTCTCGCGCTGAGTTCGAGAGGTTGGCGAGGCCGTGGCACCGAGGAGAGAAGGGAACCCCGCAGGAGTGGTGTGTTCGGTTTCCCTATCTCCTGAGGTGCGTGACGTCAGAGGAGTTGGGGCGGCGAGGTCTTTTAGCGTGTACTCCGGCAAGATTGCGGCGGGCTCGTATTCAAAAGCGTTGGCCATTGGGGCCATCTTGGATGCTGTAGCTCCTGGTCCGTATTTCGTTTTTTTTTATGACGACGGGACGTCGTGATTGGGGCGGCCTGAATCCTTCCTGCGTCTTCTTCAATTTTGTGGCAGCCTGTGATGGCGTTACAATGCCTTGTGTGTGCCGTGGACGTAGTCGCATTGCGCTCCCTGGGTCGTCGCACCGTTGCGAGTTCGTTGCGGGCAGTCAGATCTCTCATCGCATATTAGGCGAATAGTCGATGCATGAAGCTTCGGGGCTACCCTAGGCTTTCTCTAGACATTGATTGTTGATTTCGCGCTACATTAAGAAGGCCGTTCACCCTGGTTGGTGTTAGACTGGTGGCACCTGATAAAACCGGTTTGCTTTTGTGACGTGTAACTGCTGGTTAGCTCAGCTGGTAGAGCGCTCAACTGTACATGGAGAGGTCCCTGGTTTAGTCCCAGGACCAGGCGGATATTCTTGGTCGCGCACCAATCACCTAGCTTTGTTTGGAGTTTTATGGTAGTCCTTTGTTCCTTTTCTACAGGAATTATTATCGCCATTTCTGTTATGTCTTTATTTTCATATCTAATGTCTTTGCAATTTTTTCCCAATCCCAGGTATGTTTTCGAAGCATACTTTATATTTATCTTTGTAGTGTTTTCCCCCTTACAATAGTGTCTTGGTGGGGATGATGTAGGTAATTGCATAAATAAAGAAAACAGATAAAAGTAATGATCTGTAATAATTTTACCTGTATAACGTTTATACCCACTAGATGCATCCAAAAGTAATTTCATTAATGGTTTATACTACAAGAGCTTAGTCCGCCATAACATGGCTACAATGTTACCCACTGTAGACGTAAAATTTAGCCAGCAGGTACAACTGCTCGCCTGGAGTCTTTAACGGGCATCACGCAGTAGTGGTACACGACCGCACGCCGGTGAGATGCTCAACCAGATTAGAACTGGCAGTGGGTGGGATTGAAACCAAGGTCCCAGAGTTCTGCAGCGCGAGCTTTCGCTCCACATGCTCTGATCTAGTGTGCGCTGGCCCAGTGGCCAATTATCTCTCTAGAAATATCCATTTCTAGCTTCGGACTGTGTTAAAAGAAGAAGAAAAAAGACGACGAGTAGAGCGAGCTGGCAGCTTTCTTGATTAATTGAACGTGATGTAAATGAGCAGGGTTCCTTTCTTTTCAACACTTCTCTCTTTCTGTCGCTATTGGCGACGTGCGCGACCGAAAGCGTCGCTGTGGTCGGCCTTCCACGATTGGCCCAAAAGCTGACTATGACGTCGGAAAGGGTATACCATTGACGGAAATAAGAGGAATGAAAGAACTTTAATTTCGACGGTGTTGGCAGTGTTGCTTTGAGAGCGAAATGATTTCAGGCTTCCGTCATGCTATTTACAAACACCATCGAACTTGTTGTTCGCAAGGTAATGACGTCACAAGGGGGAACCATAGGAGGACGCCACCAAAACATCTCGCCGCTAATATTAAACACGTTAAGTTTTCACTGTGGAGACCTTCCTTATTAAACAACACAATGACATTACTTGAACGAGCGGCAGTTGAGATGTAAAGGGCGAATGCACTTGCATGTGTGAAGAATATTTAGAGGGTTACAATATTACCAAAGAGCACACACCGCAGTGACTCAAGAGAGGAAACGAACAATAAATCAAAGAAGGTTGGTCGTAAATGTCATGGAGGTACAGCTGCAGCGGAAAAAGATTAGCACAAGTGACCGATGACGGGAGCGGCGAAATCACGACACGCGGCGCTATTGTTCTCGAGCGGTCGGATTGCGGGAGTTTCAGTAGGTAGTTTTCGTAGACCGCGTTTTTCCCTCCTCTAAGCCCTCCGCAACGAAGCAGCCGCTACTGCGCCGGCGCGCCGATGGCCTTGAATGTAGAGTTCCGGCTAGCATAGCTGGTTGCGGAGAGCGTTGCGGGACAGCGGAAATGATCTACGAAAACCCCCTAGTAACGTTCCATGTATCAACGCGGGGGGTGGCCAGCGAAAAATTGAGCGATAAGATGGCTTATGAAATGCGGGTTTTAAGATGGGCTGCTTTCTGCCGGGCATTCCCGCGTTGAGACATAAAACGTTCCCGAGCTCGCTATCGGCGAACTCGGGAGCAATGGACAGTCTTAGTATAGCGTTGCTGGATCTTACGTACGCAATACGCAATAGTATAGCGTACGCTAGAAATGACCTGTTCGGACCGAATTTAGTTGTGCGTTACGTTTTCGAGTGAACACCGGGCATGATCTTGGTTAAATTTGCTAGAGCCGTAGAATTCCGCGTGCTTATAGCGCAGCCATGGTCCTGGAAATAAATATTGAAAAAAAAAGTGTCCAATCATTTTATTTCAGAATAAACCAAGCCACAGCTGCCTCGTCAAGCGCGCTTTTGTGCGGGGTTGAGAGGCTACGAGTACGAGTGCGTAGCCAAATTCGATCACGGAGCCTCTGTCAGTCGTCCCGTGGAAACGGCACCTTTTATCAATGCTATCGCGGAATGAAATTCGCTACCCAGATGTCCAGTGCATAGCGAGAACTTCGGCGATTTCTTTTAGAGTCGTTCATCCGTCGGCGATGAACTGTGGGAATAGGCTTAGCGTTGAGCAGATCGCAGCGTCGACGCACACTGCGAGCGGTGAACATTTCCACTGTGCACTCCTTCAGCTGCAGGGCGATTTGATTCGACCGCGGTAGATCCCAGAAAGAATTGCCGAGCTGAACACCACGCAATTTCACGTAACACAGAACTTCGAAAACACCACGTCGCCCTTGCTGCTCCAGTCAAGGCAACTGCCATCTTGAAACTGGCGCTCTCGTGGGGTCCGAGATCTCTCGAGAGCTTCCCGCAAGGCCCGCTAGCCAGCAACGCAAAATCCCCAGTGTTGCGTGCGTACGCAGTACGCTAGCCCTTTTATTGCGTTCTGCGCATGCGCACTCACGACCCGCAATTTCCTTGCGTACGCAAAGCTATAGCGTACGGTCCACTAAAACTGTCCAATAGTGCCACGTGTCGCGATTTTGCCGCTCCAATCGCCGGTCACTTGTGCTAACCTTTTTCCACTGCAGCTGTACTCACAGCACTGACGAGGACAGAAAACGACGCACACACTAAAGCGGGGGTTGTAATGCAGTTAATGCAAAGGTGCAAGCGAGCCGGACAAAAATGAAAATAACAATCCCTGGAGAAGGGAAACAAAGGGGACAAAAACAAACACAAATTTCTAAACACAGCTAGGTGACGGGTTCGCGACTAAATAAATCCACCTGGTCCTGGTATGAAACCAGCGATTTTTCCATTTGCAGTGAAGCGCTCTGCCAACTGACCTAACCAGGAGTTAGACGTTATTTGAGCAAACGGGGTTTTATCAGCTGCAGGTATTCGCAGCTTCACCACTTCAAGCTTGGGCAATGGCAATGACGGAGTGGGAAATGTTGTTCAACTCTCAAATTTTCCGCGAGCAAAAAAGCGTATTCTTTCAAAGAAGCGTGAATCAGTGTTTCATATTCACTGTGAACTCCATCTACATATGATTTGCAATGTGTCTCGCGCCCCAGAGGTAATACTGTAAAACAAGAAACAGTGCTACCCCATTGAAAATAACACTTAATTTCTATCTAATATGTTATGGGACTCGTTCAGTCCTTCAAACTCATTGAACCCTTCGAATTCCTTCAGCCCATCAGCTTTTAAAATACCTTGAGCCCTTCGATCCCTTCACCCCCTTAGCCCCCTCAGCCCTTCAATTCTTTGGACACCCATATTATTGTGATGCACAGGACAAAATTGTGTTTAGGACATTATTGGAAGTTTATTTTAGACATTGAGTTTTACATGCATCCTGTAACTCCAAATAACAATCAGAACCAACGTTTGCTCAAACCCGTGAGCAAGCAGCTGCAGATTTAAAAGAGATCAAACTAAAAAATATAAAAAAAAACAATTTCTTAGTCGCAAAAAAAAAAAAGAATATTTCGAGGCATTCGCGACGAAAATACAAAACAACACCGACAAAGACAACACACCGAATCAGTTATTACCACGCTTCGCGCGAATAATTGTGGCAGGCAAATAAAACTTACCGGCGCAGTACTTACGACGAAGTGACAGCGATCTCCAAATCTAGGTGTCACACATCACTATCACAAGTCAAAACTTGGCAACCACTCAAACGAACTCGACAGCTCTTGAAACATACATCGCTTGGTGATAGAAATGACACTCCCTCTGATCGCGAGTCATGTGAGCCTGAATTTCGCGCACATGAAGCGGAGGACGCCCGGAACTCGAAGCACTCGGTGAAGTACGGCGGCCATACGGGATGGAACAGAGAGAAGGACTGTGATCGACGAACCGGACCATGTACAGCTCCATCGAATCTCCTTGAGTCGGAGCTAGGGACAACCGAAATTGTGCTCTGTGAGCTGGCGGCGACTCCACTGGCGTAGGTGTAACCCTTTTGAGTTTCAAACTCCCGAAAGGCCCTTCGCCCCCTCTGAAGCTCGAGAACACGCCAGCGCTCGCCCGGACAATGGCGTCCCTCGCAGCCGACCGTCGACTTGCATAGGGTCCCCACACGCTGCAGTATCCCTGTAAACGAAGACGCAAATCATTTGGCCAAACTCGACTAGATGTGGACACCGTCTGCTACCACAGCTATAATGGCGAAAACACGGAGGGTTCAGCCCACGACTACGACTTTGAAAAGCTAGAGCTGCTCGAGCGGGCTCTTTGCAGCTAGTCAGGAATAGGCTTACCCGATTAAAAGGTTAAAAGGCGCCAACTGAAACAGGATGAAAAAAAAAAACACACGTACGTAAAGGATAAGCGCTTCTCCCTGTCGTACGTGTGTATTTTTCGTCCTGTTTCAGTGCGCGCCTTTTAGCATTTTAATCGATATGTACGAACAAGCCCCAACCAAAGTTTGAAGGCCTACATGGCCGGTGACTCGCCGGGTAAGACCTTCTCTTCTCGCCGAATCCACACTCCTTGAATTCTTCAAACAGAAGTAGCTCTTGTCGAAACTGTAATCACAAGCATTCGATAGAGACCAGAAACATACATTTGAACAAAGAATCGCCCAAAATTCAGATACGGCGATCCGCCATCTTGAAAGAAAAAATAGCGATGAATCCTTGTCAAGCTGCCGAGCTCGAGCTGCTCGAGCTGCTCGAGCAGCTCAATCTGCTGGAGTGGATCGACGTTCACGTAAATGATTGGGGCAAGCTCCCGAGGCCTCTTAAAAAAACTATGATGGGTCTCTTACACCCTTTAGAAACTATTGAAGGATACACCAGGCTCTTTAAACAAATTAGACGGATGTCTGAGACTCCTCAAAAGGTTTTGAAGGGTACGTCACAAAATTTCAGAAATCCGGGTGGTCCAGATAGATGGTAAAATGCAGGTGAGCTGGGCTGATTGGTAAGAATTACACATGGTTAAAGAGATTCTTTAATAAAATTTAAAATATACCCGCCCTATTGAAAATAAGTCTTAAGGGCCCATCAGCCTTGAAGGATTATGGAACCTCTAAGGCCTTCAAAACCCCTCAAATATACCGTACAAAAACTCTTCAGGTATACCCCGCAGAAAAACCCTTCTGCACCACAGTCCTTCAACCCGTTCAGCTCAAACCCCTTAGCCCATCAACCCTTCAGACGCCCAAATGACTGTGAACCATAGACAAAAATGCAGTTCAAAACGTTATCGGAAATTTATTGCGGACATTGAGTTTTACATGCATATTAAAACTCAAAAAGACGATAAAAACCAACGCCTATTCAAACCCGGGCGCAATCAGCTGTAGACGAGAGAGATCATATCAAATAGGAACAACTGACTTTTTTATCACAACAAAAAAATATGTTTCAAAGTACTCACAATGCCGCTGGGTAAATTTCTGATGTACGGTAGTTCAGGTAATAAAACCGAACAGGTGCACCTCACGGACACATACACAATCTCAGTAAGCACATTTAGCGAAAACCACGAACTGGCAAGCAGCACCCGTCACCGTTGAGAAATCCTGAGTACAGTCACGGTTTCGTTCATGATGCCGTCGGGGCGGCGTCTTCGGCGTATTTTTCGCTCGCTGGATGCTTCTGAAGCCGGACGGACAAAGAGGCACAAGGAACAAGGCGGGACAGCGGCCGTCATCCACCGTCTCAGGTCCCACAGTGCCATGATCCCGTCGCGCAGGCACTATACATACGGTGGGACGCTGGTCCCGACTGCCAGGCTTGCGGCGACTAGGCCGACACCGGCCACCATATCCCTGAATGCGCTGAACACGATGGCTCTCGAGCGGTGCTGAAGGCGGCCAACGCCGAACTGGGGTTCACCTGCAGAACCAAGGAAGAAACTGCTCGGATCAAAACAGACCAAGGGCGAGCCCTCGAAGCCATGCTCACCTTTCTGGAGGAAACCGGTCCGTTCCACATATCCACGGCTGTTAGAAGCAAACCGCCAACGAGTAGAAAGAAAACGGCTATAGGAGGTATTCACTGGACGCCATATTTGAGGTAACTGCTCACAGCGCATGCCCGGGAAGAGTTTCCCATGAGCTCTCGGGCAACCGCTCGAGAAGAGGGGAAGGTGAAATCCTCTTATCACCGGGAATCTCCTTTGTAGGACCCAAGCTTCCCCAGACGTCGCTATTCTCCCTCTCGAAGATTATAGAAGATTAAATTGCCACCCAGAACTCTTACAAAAGCATCGTTCCCTCTCTCTCTTCCCCGGTGGTAAGAAAGCAGCAGCGAGCTCAGCTATGACCGCCAGTGAATACGGCCTCCTGGCTTCCTCGGCTTCCTCACACCACTCTCTCCCGCCGACCACTGGAGAAGGGTGTTGCCCGGACCTGGCGGTTCTGCCCCCTCTCCCCGTTGCCGGGCGGAGAGAAGCGCAGCGTGTGTGTGTAGGCGTTGTAAGAGAGAGGGGGGCAATTTGAGTTGCCTGTTCGTGTGATTTTGACGACGACGAAAAAGAGAGGACTTCCGACTCTGGTGAATCGCAAAATGGTTTGGTTTATTTTCTCCTTTTTGGGGACCGTCTCCCGCGGAGGAACCGGTTCCCGGGACGAGGCCCAGCCGCTTAGCCCTCGCAATGTCCCCCGCGTCCCTGTTCTTCGGAAAAGCGCTGCTCTCGGTTTGCCCTTTTTTGTTATTATTCGTGCAACAAGCTAAGCTTGTTAGCCTCAAAACGCCGCTCAGCCAACAACACTCGGCCCGCGCCTCGTCAATTCTCCACATGGGGCGATCACCCCCAGTGGCCCCCTTGGCGACCGAACACCCGCCCAGTGACAGACGGATCCAGGAGCCCAGTCGTGTTTGATAGAAGAGCAGTAATAACAATCTGACCATAAACACATAGGATCGGCATTCTCCAAATACTTACTGCTTTCCCTTCGCGAACAATACGTAGCTATGTTCTAATTCTGCGAAATGTGTTTTTTTTTCACCTAAGCCCTGGCCCAGAGACATCTCAAGAGCTCTGAAGGTTTTCCCAACCCTATTAGAAAAGTTCTTGACAGGCTTTCAGACATTTCACGAGAGCCTCCGACGGGGCTAACGAACCCACTAGGAAATTCAGGAATTCCTGAAGTCCCCTTCACATCCTTTAAAAAAATTTGAAGACCCACTCAGAGCGATTTTCAATAGGGCGTCGTGTTCAGAAATAGGTTGAATATGATCCACAATGTCCGTAAATGACAATCGCACGTTTCTATTTTGAGCCTGATGGCTGTATTTTTCCTTATAAACGGCCCACTCTGGCAAACCCTCGGAGAGCAGCCAGAGGAGAGGACGTCACATCCGCAGCAATCGTGACGTATTTTTTTTCGGGACCTTACGTCCGGACGCAGAGGACGCTGCGAGCTATCCCAGCCAATCCCGCTCTGTGGATGTAGCATGTGATACGCTTTTCGCGCATCGCTCTGCCCCCTCTCCAAGTTCATGTGACATGCACACGGCCTTGGATAGGCCCCGATGGCTCATGGGATCCGCTGAAAGCAGACCAGGCACACCAGCGATCGGGCCACCGCAAGTAACTCCAAAGTTGCCATTGTACGAATTTTGAGTGACGGATTAATCTTCTATAATCTTTTAGAGGGACAACAGTGACTTCTGGGCCACACAAAAGAACAGTCTCCGGGAGGGGAGAGTACCTCCTTCAGCTTTTCTCTCGTCGTGGCCCGAGGCAAAACAGTTACCATCACTACCTGTGAAGGTTCCTAAAGGGGCATTACAAACGAGGCGTTGTGACATCCACCAGGTACTCTTTGCTAATCGTTTTATTCGTTTTAAAATTCCTTTTCGTGTCTTTTTCAATAAGAGATTTGTGTTTTTAAGTGATGCGATAATGCTCCATTGAACACGAATTGAGCAAGAAATAAGTACCGAAAGTTCGTTGTAGTATCCCTTTAAAGTCAGCGAGCGGCGTGAGGAAACTGTAGAAATATACAGGAGACACTCTTGTATTCTTCTAGAGTTTCCTCACGTTGCTCGCCGACTTTAGGCACACATAGACGGATGTTTAATAAAAGATACTGGTTGCCACTTAAATAAAAAAAAATCATTTGTGCCGTACCGGTAACGGTGTAGAATTTGTTTTTGCCACGACCATGAGCCAGCTGCATTAGTAGCTTAGCAGTCAGCGTGTGTGTTTTGCGATTGAATGGTACGTACAGTGCTCAACGAAACGATATGGACCAGCGGAGCGCGTGGCCTGGCGTTCCTGCTGCGACATCTGCCGGGAGAAGTCCTAGGATTGAGTGTAGCGAGTCGCGCGTAATGAGCTAAGCAATGAGCAGCTGTTTGCGCTGGGAGCACAACACCCGATAGATTATTACAATAAAGCAGAAATTTGAAGCTAACCGCTTTCTTATTATCGCATAACAAAAAAAAAATCATTACTCAACACTTAAATGTGGGTGCATAAGGTTGTGTTCCCCAAATATATAACAAAGAAAACCGAAAAGGCAAGTAATTTTATTTTGGTCAGTCAGGAAAAAAAAAAAAAAACGTGCGTGCCATGAGAGTACATATTAATATATTATAAACTGGGAGCTCGCTGCCAATGGTGCATGACCACGTTTTTCAGATCTTTAAAGGGATGGTGAACCGAACGTTTCAGTGTCTATAGTAAGCGGCGCACTATCTTGTTGATGAGTCAGCAGCCCCTGGTGTGCATATAATGCACACCAAAATATTAGTTCGACGTACAGCGCACTATAGACAACAGACGGCTCCAAATTTTACGAAAGGCTTGATAACGGTGCGATATAACTTATTAAATCGCTGAAGTACGTATCAAAGACCGCATAAAGACAACACTGAGTTTTTGCAGTAGGGCCAAGGAAACCTCGATTCTTTTTTCTTTTTGCAGTGAGTAACACGCACATTAGATATTTTAATAAGTGGTACCACACGGCTATCAAGCCTCTCGTGGAAGTTAGTACCGTCAGATTGACGTCAGTGCGCTGTGCGTCGAACTGAAGTTTTGGGGTGTCTTATATGGGGTACAAAGGGTGTAAGAATACACCCTTTTTTGAGAGTGTTCGTTTCAGCTTAAGATCAGAAGTAGCTGAGGCTACGAGGTAACTGGACCAATCAAGCAGCGCCAAAAGCTCAAGTCACTATGCCTTTTATCGTCTGACCCTTCACGTTCAATATAGCAGGAAAGGTTCATAGTCAAGTCTCAAAGGTAGAAAGCAGCGTAACAAAAGGTACCGTTGAAAACACACCAAGTCACAGTCATAACCGTTTGTATAGTCTAGCAGCTATAATTGTTTTATCTTTCCCAATAAATATAGTGCAAAATTTTACTGGTTAAGAATCAAAGACAGCGTAACCTGACGTACTGCTGACAACTCACCAAGTCTCGTTTGTAAAGGTACGCATACTCCAGGGCCTATATTTCTTTGACTATCCCTGATCAATATAGCAGTTTGAGTCAAACGACAATCGTTAAAGCTCAAAGGCAGCCTAGCGTGACGAACCGTTGAAAGTTCAACAGGCCCGGCATAAACGGATGGTAGTGTAAAGCAAGTTTTGCGCATAGTTATATACTGCATAAAGTATCTCCTTCGTAATCTGGTTGTCAGAGATTTTATGACTTCGTGCGGTTGTCAACGATTTGATGATATTGTGTTATTGTCTAATATTTTATTGTATTGCGTGGTTGTCAAAGATTTGATGACACTGCGTGTTGTGAAATATCTGATTACAGTTTGTGGTGGTTCAAAATTTCAGGACATTGTCAGGTTGCAAAATATTGGACGTCATCGTGCGAGTGTCAACTATATCATGACATTGCGTTATTTTGAATAATTTAATGATATTGCGTGATCGTCAAATATTTTATGACATTTCATGTACGCAACTAGTTGATTACATTGTGTTTTTATTGGAGATCCGAAGACATTGCCAGGTTGTAAAATAATGTATGACAGTGTGTGGCTGTAAACGATTTGATTACATTGTGTGGTTGTGGAAGATTTTATGATACTGCGCGGGTTTGAAAGGCCCGGTAACATCGTGTGATTGTGAAAGGTTTGATGACATTGCGTAACTGTCCAATGTTTGATAACATTGTATGCTTGCCAACCATCTGAGACATTGCAAAGGGTGGCGCATCCACCCTCCAACAGACAATCCCGTCGCAACGACCTGAGAGAAGTTCGGCGGCTTTTGGCAGTGACTGTAAAGGCCCGTTCACACTCTTGCGAACTCTTAAACCTGGGTTCCTTAAGACTTGTTAAACCAGAAAACACACTGGCGCCATCTATTGGGAAGCAGTGTAAACTCGGCGGTCCGGCATATTTTTTTTTATTTCTCGGGCATTATCCTTTCTTTCTTGGCTCGGAAAACTTTTGACAATGTTATAAACGAGCCTTGCTATGGGTATTACGCATATTTGACCTCGAAAATCTCGCAAAACCTTCGCTTTTGTGAAATGCTGTTCCAGGGTCACCGCATAGATGGCGCCACAATGTCAGTGTGTTCCCTCATTCTAAAAACATTTAAGAAGTTGTAAGAGATCTCGTCTCTCTCAGTCGTACTCGGTCGCAAGAGTGTGAACGGGCCTTAAAGCGTGGGGCATTTCCGCCCTTCAACGGACAGTGCGGGCGTCATGCCCCGAGATAAGGTTGGCGGCTTTGGGCGGCGAATATAAGGTGTGGGGCATTTCCATCTTACAACAGAAAATTCCGGCTCCATTCTCGGAGACAGGTTCGGCTGCTTTGGGCGGCGTTTCTCGGGGCATATCGCCGGCATTGTCTGTTGGAGAGTGGAAATGCCCCACACTTTACACTTGCCGCGCAATGTTATAAACAACCCCGTGTAAAACAGGGGTTGTTATGACATGCACCTATCACGTGAAAAATGTTACATTGGCCAGACTGGCGGATGTATTAATGACAGAACACGTGAGCATGCAGCATCTCCCAAGGAAGCTACTGCGGGCCACCTACCAGGTCATTGCCACGACTCTAAATGCAGCGCAGCCTTCAGCGGTATCACGATCCTCGCGACAAACAAAAAACCCTTATGCACCAGAGATGCTTGAGACAATGGCTGAATAAAAGGTTATAAAGTGCCAACAAACGGGGTCAACGAAGAAAACACGGGCGACAGGACATGTCTTCGTTGTGACCATTTGTTCGCGTTTTTTAATCTTTTATTCAATACTGAACCACCTAGCCCAAACCCAACTTTGAATGAGACAATTGCGATCAAAAATAATGAAGAAACAAATGTCAACGTGCCATCTATCAAGGTCACCCCAAAAGAAAAAGAATATTTGGGGTGTGTCACGTCCCGCTGAGACTGACCTGAAATGAAGAAACGGTATTAGGGGTGTGTCACGTCCTGCTGAAGTGCGGTTTTTTTCAATCTGGGATTGTATGAGGATTGTATGTAGCTTTATTTTATTCATTCGATTTAATTTAATTTCATTTCATCCTTGAATTGTATGTGATTGTATGGCGATTTCAGGACGAGAAGGAAAGAAGAAGCTGATAGGTAATGTTCAAGAAGAGGAAAACGCGTTAAACTCATAGTAGGTAGTCTTGCATTATTTCCGTCTCAGTCTCTTTCATGCATCGCTGTTTTCTTTACGTTTTTTGACTCTAAAGTTTAAGCTGGCGCTATCTAAGTAATGCACCAACTACCTCAAATCCAGCCCGTGTTCCATTTTACGTTCTTCAAAAAATGTTTTCTATTTCATTTCAATGTCCATATAGACGGGTGGTTTAACAGTACCTGCAATTGCAGGACCTATGAATTAAAACACCCCCAATAGATGCAAAACGACCTTCGTTAACATCTTTTAGATTAAAGTTAAATCAGGGATGTGTAACTTCTAAGGAATCCTCGTCAAAACAAAATGAGCCTGCGTGACAATTACGGAATCTTTGGAATGACATATCGCGCGTGGTGGAGCATGAGTAATTACAAGAATGATTAGCAGTCTGAGCACATGAACGCAATGACCTAAACGTCTACATGTTTCAAAAGCAGCGTAGAACTGTTGAGGCCAGATTGTCTACATCTCGGGAATGTACACAAAACGGTCACATCTTTATGTGTACTTTAGACCTTTCAAACATCCGATGCGAACTGTAGTACAGATAACACGCAACGTCACAAGCAAAATCTAAAATGGACGCACGAAATAATTGTATTTCAGAGAGATATATGGGAGATTTCTTTTGCCGAGGTTTTCGCCGAGCTTGATAACGATAGGGATATATAGGGAACCAGCCAAGGTTCTGGTTTAGGGGTCTCAAACTCACTTGAGTGCGGAGACCAGATAGCCCACCCCCGGTATGTCTGAGGCCAACATCCAGCCGCGGGAAAGGGGGGGGGGGGGGCGGGGTAATATATTTTAGGACAAAGAAATGAACAAAAAAGAGCGATGGTGTTTCACGTTTCAAAGGAGTTAAGTCTTTCAGCGATACCCAGCGATTTCATGAAGAAGGAATCTCGAGCTATTTACTTTTTTTCGTTTGTAAATGAGTAGTTTTTGCCATGCCGTCTTTAGCATGGATTTGATATACAAATACTTTGGGTTTGCACCACGTGTGATCGCAAGATTTAAAGTACCACCATCCTGCCAAGGCGCAGGAATTTTTCTATAGAATTGGAAACCAAGCACAAATTTGTTACTCTGTCGCTCACTTAACTAGGAAATTACCCGCGTTAAATTGGACTAAAAAAATATTTTTATTTCGCTTTGTTTATTTCGTTTGCTTTCCTGACGATTCACTTTTCTGACGACTTTAGGCAATAGGGACACCCTATTGTTTGAATACCGGTGGCTTCAGGGCATTTCCATAGGAATGGAGCCTTTTTTATTTTTTTACTTTTTTCTGAGCTAAGTTCGCTCTTTGCAAATTTCTAGAAAAAATGCACCACCTGTGGGCAACGGTGCACAAAATTGTTGTGCTATAGGTTAACAAAGCGAATTTTGCGGTCCATTTAAAGAGCTGGCCGCTATTTGAGACCCCCGAGAGTTTGAAATTAATCTGACGCCACCTAGCGGAGGTCGGGTGGAATCTTTATCCTGTGTAGTGCTTCCTATTTACAAACATAGTTACTAAATGTATGTGCGCGCGCTTTTGATCTCTTCTGTGTACAATTATTGCAGTGTGTCGAACCGAAAAAAATACGGGTTCGGTTACGATTCAGGTTCAGGTAAATATATTTTGTTCCGGTTCAGTTCCGGTTCGATTAATTCGATCCGCGAACCGGTTCGCGAACCGGTTCGGGGCGCTGAACCGGTTCGCGAACCGGTTCGGAAATTATAAATGACAAATTGCAACATCAAAATAAATTACAAATAAAACATCTGAAATCATCACATACGAAACGGGATACATCGTAGTGTAAGGCTCAGGGATTTCTACCGGGAATGGTTTCTTTATGTGCACTCAAAGGTTACCTCACCGACGTTTACGCATTCGGACTTCATCTAATTGGGTCCGACGCAGTAGCTGTAAAATCCGCGACCTCCTTACAAACCCACTTACAAGTAGAACTCGCTAACTATCCCGCCACCTCGGCGTGTAACCAATTGAAGGAACAGTGGGGAGAAAATACAGCTTTCTTTATTTGAACTAGCCTTCGGTAACTCAAATTAGACCCTTAAAGAAGTTTTCATTAAACAAGATACGGAATATGAAAAACACTTCACCGAACCCAACGCCAGAAGGACGTAATAGGATAAATATTAAAATAGAAGAGTTCGCTGTCTCACAAATATGTTAGCTTCTAAGTGCCTATACGAAACCGGATGCAATATTATCAAACTCCACAGCCTTTTCTTTTCTCATTCCGATAGAAGCAAGCTTCAAGAACTCGCGCGTTCTAGAAGCGTGTTATGAAATGAACACACAGCAGCATTTAGGATTTACGAGATTGTAGAAAAATAAAATCCCGTGACGTGATTTTTTTTTTTTTGCACAGCCTTTTAATTTTCTTTCTTCCGTGCAAGCCGCGACCAGCGCAATACTGGTTCCTATGTCAAGATTCATGGATGCAGCGTTTGTCAAGATTCATGGATGCAGCGTTTATATTCCTAAGACTGAGTGGAGAAGAAAAATATGTAAGCGAGGTGTGTGTCAGTTGACGGCACTTAAAAAACAAATGGCATTGATAGCACATTCATTGTCAACAGCGCGTGGCCGAACCGTTTTGACATGAGCCGGTAACCGTTATCTTTTCCGGTTCAGTTCCGGTTCGGGTTCATCGCGATAACAATATAACGATTCGGGTTCGGGTTCAGTTCCGGAAAAAATACCGGTTCGGTTCCGGTTTTCGGTTCGGTTCGGTTCCGGTTCGACACCCTGAATTATTGGTTCTTGTGAAATTCGGGCAACAGTTTTCAAAAAGTCGAAGTTAGTTGATTGAAAAAAGTTCAAAGGTTTGCCGGATTAGAAGAACCTTCAATTCGACGAAAGTCCGTTGCATCCATTGTGTTGTTCTGGAACCGACGGGATATTTTCTTAAGGAAAGAAATAAAGCAGATGTGCTTCGACAGCCCAATAGAAGCATATCTATTGGTTACCCTTAGTTTAATACCAAACTACATGGGTGGTTTTCTGGTGGTTATGAACTTTTGCTGATTTTTGCTGGCGTTTAGGTCGCTTTTTTTGGTGGCCACTCTCGCTCATTATTTTTTTTTATGACTTTAGATGTTAAGAAAGTTTTATTATTGTTAGAACTGTTAGAAAGACAGCCGTCAAGAAAAGTTCACAGACATTTTGAAGAACAAAGAAAACCAAAAGGCGGCAGTTTTTTTTTGTGACGTACGTCTTTACCGTACTACGAAGGCAACGGCTGAAAAAATAAGTACCGAAATATTCGACATTTGGGATAAGGTATATAACTCGCTACAACGAGTTGGTAAGGAGTTTGAGAGCGACATGTTGGCGTTCTTCGTGTTGGCGGTCATCTTCTCAGCGTCGCCGAAGTCGGTTCTCTCGGGTAAATATTTTACTATATAACAGTATACCATTTTATAGGCTTTTCTTAGTTGAAACCGAATGGTCATTGGAAACGCATGAACCGAGTCTGAAATGCTTAGGGCAATGACAAAATAGAGTATGGGGCCATAGCGACTATACCCGTTCTACACCAAGTCCGGCTGCAGACTAAGAAATGAGCCCGATTAAGCAGCGCAAAAAGTGCTTCGTCACGGCGCTCGTTGTGTTTGTGCCTTTTCTCTCCCCAGGTAAGCCGATGGCGCACAGCGAATGTGGCGTGATCCTCATTTTTTTTTTGCGTGGTTGGTTTAGTCTTTGGTAGGAAACGCAGAAGCGATGAGCGCCACGACGTGGCACTGCTCTGATGGCTCCACTAGACCGTGGTGTCAACTGCGGTCGGACTCAGTGTGATGGACGGAGAATAGAGTCGCTTGACTAGGCCCCGTCCCCTATAGTTTAGCAGCAGACTGCACAAACGTAAAATCAAACTATTTGCTGCATATACTTTACATAGTAGTTCACAGGTAATAGTGAACAATATACATCTCACTATAGCGCAATAACAGCTTTGACACTTAAGAGTAGGTAATCTTTGGGAAGGTGGATACGCCGTTGGATAACGTTGGTAAGACACAAAAGGACGATCAATAGTTCGTTTCTAATATGATGAATCCAGCGGAACCTTCGGTCCGTTTCCATCGACTCTTTTCTCGAGACAAGTTTTGAATTGGGTCGGTTAGAAAAAAAATAGACAAAAATATACTTACCCTTTCTACTGCTGCGTTAGCCCGCAAATTTAAATTTTATTTAAAACAAACAAAAGTAAATGTACCAACTAAGATGTTTAAATATTTTCTTTTGTTAATCAAAATAAGGAAAATATACTACGTGATCTCCGCCCTCTTCGGTCTCTCCAAAAGTACAGCTATTCAGACCAATTCCACTTAGAGGCCTGTTTCTTTATCTCCCTGACGTCAGGGGGACAAAGGGGACAGTATTAAGGGCCCTTCACGGGCCCTCGAGAGGTAATAAATAAAGAAATGAATGAATGAATGAATGAATGAATGAATGAATGAATGAATGAATGAACACTAGTGGATTCATGCAGCACCACTTACCTTTCGTATCGAACTTTTTTGTGTTGGCCGTCTGGGGTGGTAAGGAGTCTACGGCGGTATTGCGCCGACAGTCGGTCAGGAGCAGGAAGGGTTAGGCCATTTTAGCCCGCCCTTGAGTACCCCTTTCGTAAATCGGTCTTCCTCCAGGATCCCAGCAGTGTACACTACGTTTTGAGTTTCTGTGACCAAGCTGTGTCTTTATGACTATAACTTTGTCTATGCCTGCTTTTTCTTTCTGTTCGTTTTTTTTGTTTTCCACCCTTGCTTTGTTTTGCCCTCGTTTCTTTGTCCCCTTAATGTTTTTGTTATTTTCTGATGTGTGCAGATGTGGGTTCAAAGAGATATTCTGTAGGCGACAGAGGTCCCGCCACTGATCGACCAGCAGAGTAGAACAGTGGTGCGTTTTGAAGAGATCTAAAGATAGAAATGAAAAGACGAAAAACGTGCAGAAAAGTTGACATTCCATCTTGTTCCGCACTACTTCAGATACTCCGTCCGTCACACCCCTAAAATATTTCGGAGCCTTCGTATGAAAAAGAGAATTGATTCGCTTAAAAAAAGAAAAATAGCACGCTAAATATGCTCGTTAAAAACCCGGAAGTGTTTTAATAGGTACAAGTCGCGGTGAGTGCACAGGTAGCCTCTTCACTCACCGCTATTTGTACGTATGTCCATTTTAGTGTGATCTTGGGGGCCTTTCTACCAAGTCGGTCTTTCCTTGAGTTTACAGTCACTTGACCCACATTGCATTTGTTTCGATAACTGATGCCAGTAATGGAACGGTTTATACGTTTCACTCCCAATATATGAGCTGGCGCCGGGACTGCGCTGGTTACACGTACATTTCCCCCATTCTCAGCACACCAACTCATCTCTCACACATCGAGCCGCTGTGGGGTCGCTCCTGTCGAACATGCTTGTTCGCGAAGTCTGTGTTTGTGTATAGATCGAGTGCCTTTTAAATCTAGTGGCAATGCTTCCGACTGTGTGCTGGCTCTGCTTGTGTTACGCCAGCGCATAGAACGAATCAAGAAGAAAATTCCGAGTGGCCGTGAGTCGTCCATAACTCTAAACATACGTCGCTGGGAATATGATGAATACGTCCGGGTTCTCAGTTCGCGTAGTAAATGTCTAAGAAAACAAAAAAAAAAAAAAAAAAAAAGAAACCAACGAAACAACAACTGGTGGGCTCGAACAAGATTCACAATGGCTGACGTTTTAACAATGTGAGACCGCTCTGTAAAGTTCGGGCACAAATGACGTAGTCCTTCGCTGACGGGATGGCCAAGGAAGGAAGCAATATCGGCCTATACACCAACGGAGACAAGGGTAAGGCTCATCTCAACATGTTGGCCTTACACTCTAAGAAATGCGTGTGCGTCTACTTACCCGCAAAACACTCGAAGAGCCAATCACTGTGATCTACGGAATCAACTCGTCAAATGATGAGGCGGAATGTCTGTTTAGACATCAAAATTAAATCTGCGCTGTTGCATTACGCGATGCAAGTATGACGCTTTGGGCAATGCCACAGCGCAGGCTTCATTTTCAGATCTAAGTGGATGTTCCGCTTTATCATTCGACCCGCTGATTTCGTAGCTCGCAGAGATTGGCTCTTCGAGTATTTTCCGTATAAGTAAACGCTGCGTAACGTAAAGTAATAGTAATAATAACTTTCATTTTCCCATGCAGAGGGAAAGTTCATTAAAGCGAGCGCATCAAAACCAACAAGAGTCTGTGCGATGCCACCTTCCAATGAAGAAAATGGATACGTAGCTACAGCAAACATATACTGAGCAGAAAAAAAAGAAGGCTGGAAATGCAAACACAATTCCGTGTACCGTAGAACTTCTACGTATAACGTGAGGGTTTTCTACAAAAATGTACATAGACATCATATCAAGCAAAAATAATTTAAAGCAAAAATGATCTACCCGTTAAATATATGTTACTCTTCAATTCAAGGAATATCATAAAACATGAAACGTATGACAATAATAATAATAATATTAACAATTACACTACCACTGCTACTACTAATAATAATCAATCATACTGTCAAATAATCAATCAATCAACGAATCAGTGCTCATTATAGCGCGTAGAAAATGCCTATCGGTCTTTATGCTGACGCACTTAAAACACACACACGAAAAAAAACTCAAGTTCAAAGTAGGAACGCCTTCAAAATGTCCGACAGTAACACAAACATAATAGCATAATTAGGGGGCAGTTCAAGCTTAAAGACAGACATATAAACCCCAGAAAACAAAATGGCGTTCCATACAACTGAAGGGTAGTCCAGCTGTGACCTTAGTAATGAATGGATCAAAGAAAAAAAGAAAAAAGAATCCGAACGCGTTCTTAAATTTCTTCGCTATGCGAAATGGGCACCCAAAGTCCGCAGAGACGAGGAAACCCCCCTGTTCACATGACTGTCATATCTCAGAGTCGAATCAATCCTAACCCCAGGGTTCCTGACTTCACTTACTCATGACGGCTCACCATTGAAGCAGAGGCGGGTCCAGAACTCTCTTTTTTTTTGGGGGGGGGGGGGGGGGTGGACACTTTGCGAGAATACTATTCTCCCATTCTTTCTTATGCACCGGGGGGTCCACCAATGTCAAGTCGCCCTCCGAGACGGGGGAGGGGTCGTTATTGTTTGGGGGAGGGGGGGGGGGGGGGCTGCCGCCCACGTCGCCCCCCTTGGATCCGCCCCTGCATCAAAGCTATACGCGAAAATGGTATTTGGAGTCGTACGAAAATATCTCATTATTATGAGTTTCAAAGGGTTCAAGTGGAGGTCTTTGGCGGAGCAACATTTGTAAAACAAACATGCGTCTTCGTGAAGCGTAGTGCAATCTTTGAGTGTCCTAATTTCTTTATAAATGTTTATCTCGTCGGCGTAGGGCGAGAAAATAAGGAATTGGAAGTAACAATGGTGACGTCGTTTAAAAAAAAAATTAAGGCTTCAATCCAGGCTGTGAAAGTGGTTGGACAGCGAACTTGCGGAATCGCCTGCTACGATTGCCCACCGCGCTATAAACTTTTTTTTTTTTTTTTTTTTGCAAACGTTATTAGCTGGCTTTCCAGTCTTTGACGTTGTTTTGGAAGACCACAGAGCAGACGAAAAGACGACTGGAGGATTGGTGGCATCAGACACAATACAGCAGATGCTGAACTCACACGCAAGCTTGAGCACAATTAATCGACCCCACCTGTTATAAAGTATCATAAGCATAATCATCATCCCAAAGAACTTCCGTTTGAACAAAGGCCCCTTTAACACCGCTGCTTGAAATGTAAAAGAAACGTTTCACTACCAATTCTCCAGGTGAACGCCAAAAGAACGAAGGAGCGCGAGATCTGTTAAAATGTTTTGAATATTCTTGTAAACCAACCTGTCTCCTCCAAGATATGACAGTGTACAACCGAAGGACCCAGTTAAATCACCAACTTTGTTGCCCCTGTAGCATGTATGCTTTCTTGCACTGGTGACATAAGCAACCTCAGCAGCCTTTCAAAGACGGTGCGACCGGAAGTCGCCTTGGATGCAAGCGGCAGTTCATATTTGTAAACAGCAAAAGCATCTATACCAAATGATTGACGAAAGAAAAGTAAAACTACTGTACCAATACCTTTTTGTTACATATGAAAGACTTCGTACGCTGCCGTTTCCGCGGCAGCTTATGCAATTGCACTCTTTACCGAGAACCTCATCCGGGGAGCGCCACGTGCGTATTATCTATCACGTGGTTTAGACACTTGTTTTGTGGTTTTCTTATTGAAAGAAATGTAAAAACCACACGTAAGGCGCGCGCGAACGGTGATAAGGCGCGCGCGATGGTTGTCTTTTGACTATTTTATCTGTCGACGGACACGAAAAAACCCGTCCAGCGAGTCATATACACTTTCTCTGTAAAAAAGAAAAAAGAGAGAACCCATGACTAATCCCACAGGGAGACCAGAGCCTTCCTTATACTACGTGGATGCTATAGAAAGCTGACACGAACGAACGCCTGCTATTTGACGAATAACATATAATCAACTGTAACACCGACCCACTTACTCCGTAAGATGATAGATTTGATAGGAGGCTGGTGTGATTAACCACATTGCAGGCCTTTCTCAGGTCAGCTAAAAAATCCTTTAACTGACCTGTCACAGACGACTTGATATGCAGTAGACATAAAACTTGCAGGATTTGCATGCATCGTTCTTCCAGATTTGGTCATGTTGATTTGGAATGATAAAGTTGAGAAACTTGAACGACAGAAATTGATGCGGGACTTTTTCAGGGTTTCGAAAATGTAAGATAAGTAAAAGTGTTCGGTAGTGAAAACATCGCCCCTATTTCCTGACTTTGGGACAGGAAGCAGCCGAGGCGACCTTAAAATTTCTGGGAATATTCTAGGTTTCAAATAGTTCATAGCTATGGTACACAATATGGGTGTGAGTACTTGGTGATAAATTTAAGAAAGAAAAGAGGGTGTTCCACCATGTCCCGCAGACAGTGTAGCCTTCATTTTCTAACCCATTGCTAATCCATTCTGACCCAGATGTTATACGTAAGTTACGCAAAATTGGTTGCACGTTTTCTACAGACTATTATTATTCTTTGAAGGAATTTAATGTACGAGAGGCGATATGCATTGATGGTACATCTACTTTGAGCCCTGAAAGCAGTGTACACTGCGACTGGAAAGCTATGGCGAATAAACTTGGTTTCCTTCAACATGTGTCACAACCGACTCGTGGCTGTAACCTTCTTAATTTATTATTTTCTAACACTCCTGATATTGTCTTAAGGATGTGTTATACCTGGTATTCGTGACCACCACGCGATCGTTTTAAGCTTCCTTCTAGCTTTACTTATCGTTCTAAAATTATTGACTATCTAAAAGTTTTCTCTTTCGCGAAGTGAAATTATGCGAAACACTCCATTGGGCTGCAGAACTGTTTTTTTCTTCTTTTGAGTGTTTAAGCGATGACTTAAGTGTTATAGTATTATCGTTTTTATTTAGGTAAAAAAGTATTGGTCTAACTGACTCTTATGTACCAGGTATATTAAGCAGCAAGCTGAGAAAGAGGGAGAGGCCACTGATCACTGGCGATCTGATTCGTGTGATTCGTAGGTGATGGTAAGCGTACGCGCAGTAGTGCAGAAATCAATGGCCGTATAATTTCTTAAAACTAATGAATCTAGTTAACGCAGAGGTTAGGGCGAGTTGTTTGCTCATGATGTACAGGAGGAACAGTGCACCCGGGAAAGAGTCACTCGAGTTAACATACACACAAAAGAAAGAGACAACGCAGCGCTGACTGATAACTCTCGGCAGCGTTACTAAAACACTCATTTGGGAAACACGCCGTTGAAACCTGGGCCGCTGGCGTCCACCGAGACCGAGCTAAATACGACAACAGCGCTAAACTTTATGATTTGTCTGTACTGTGGTCAACTTGAGTTTTTAGAAAGCATGTTTTTGCGTAAAAACAAACGGAAAAGACTCTTTTTGTATGAAATTTATTGGAGTTTACTACAAAATGAAGGGCGGGTGATGTTTTTAAAGTCTTTAGTTTTCAAGGTTTTGCCGGCACAATTAATATTGTTTTTATACAACCATGCCTCAGTGGTGCTTTCAGGTAGCGCGTCCCGACCTAGGTGCATTTTAACTTAGGTAGCAAGACGCGGCGCGTCCGCTGGGGAGACATGGGTGGCACCCCTGTAACCTCCTCCGCTGTATCTGTTTTTTACGCCAAAGTGGCCGATTAAAGCCAAAATAGACGTAACGTGCAGTTCCTCGAGCGGCCGGTGCGAGAGAAATGGCCACTTTTTCAGAGCAATCTTTATGGCAGTTTCCCAAGTGAGTGGTTTAGTAACGATGACTGTGTCCGCCTGAGCTCATTCCGTTCTTCCCCAACTTGAGCACACGCGCCAACCGCGCGGGCTGACCGGCCTCAACAAAAATAAATATTGTTCTCAGTCGTTGTAGAGGGCCGGCGGGCGAACCGTCAAGGGGGAATCGCGCCTCTAACCTCCAGGCGGGGGCGACTGTGACAATGACTCTCGGGTATATTTACACTTTCACATCTTTTTCTATCTGTATTATAGGCTAGGGCCAGAGAGAATGATTGGTCTTTTTTTCCTTTCTTTCGATATGAAGCTAAATTTAAAGCTAACTAAATTGAAATCAATGTAAGGCTGGGTAGTCTAACTCTTTTTGTGACAAGGTTAAAGACATCTGCCGTTATGTTTTGCAATGTTTTCTGCCTCGATAATTTCTCTTGTGAGCTGGTTGTGGTGCTTTTCGAGCGTGGCGCAGTTACTCAGCAGCCCTGAGCAGCCACAGTCTTGACAGTGAATGCCTAAATGTCTAGAATTTTTGTTGGTGATTGTGTTTTTATGTTCACGAAGGCAATCGTTAAGGCACCTTCCTCCCTGGCCCTAGCCTCAAATACAAATAGAAGAAGAGGAGAAAGTGTAAATATACCCGAGAGTTATCAGTCAGCGCTGCGTTTTGGCGAATTCGGGTGGTCAATCGCCGGCGAGCCCTTGCCGAAGGCACTGGCAATCAAAAACGCGCCAGCGGTGCACCACGTGACCCTCTCCACCCGAATTCAAATCGCCGGCAACTGGCGTTTTTATTTGCCTGGGTCGCGCGTGAGTTTCGTTAACTTCTTCCTCGATTATTCTATCGTACAATGAACACGTTGTATGTGCTAACAATATAAATTCTGACTCCTCGAGATGTGCGTAAACCCAAGCGGCTTCACAATAGTTTTCGAATTATTAAGATTACCTCGGTCCGCACAGCTTGGGGATCTTAAATTATAAAGTAAAAGGAAAGACATAGTAATAAATCGGTGTGGGGCTGTCCGCACACGCGTCAAATTTTAGTATATTAGTGTTGGGATTTTCGAGAAACTGTCGCCATTTTGCAAGGGTCCCAAGGACCATTGTAAAATGCAAAACCCGGGGATCCTGGGTTCAATCCCCACCCCTGCCCGTTTCGATCCGGATGAGCATCGCACCGGCGTGCGATCGTGTATCACTACTGCCTGGTGCACGTTAAAGACCCCAGGCTAGCGGTTTGTACTGCACTGGCTAAATTTCTCATCTACAGCCGTTGAGGCAGACCAAGTTCTAGGCTGTAAAAGCAAACACACAACTCAATTTTTTTTCCCAAGGAGGCTTGCCAGCGTCGCTTTTCATATTTTGTTTATTGTTATTATTCTCAGTTTTTTCATTGCGCCCACCCCCCTTGAAAAATTGTGATGCGTATTCGAGTATCGAACTGCATCACTATGCATACATTTTTTTTCAGCGATGTAATAACGTGTTATCACGCAGTTGTAAAACAAAGTAATGTATAATGCAGCCCGTGTCTCAGAGCAAAGGAACCTTGCGCAGGCTGGACAAATTCTTCCAAAAATATTGGCTTGCTCTGAAACATAATTTATCTTTACCTTCGTTGTTTTCGCAATGTTGTTTAGGAGCACAAATGGGTATCTGTCTCGATGGCTTCAATTGCCACTCGAACCCGCTATTTGCCGCTTTCGGCAAGCATTGTTTCGTTTGCTTCCCTTTCCCCAAACGGATGTGACGATACCAGATACCGTCTGGCAGACAAGCTGCACGGCCTCTTGGAGCTCAGGCGAAAATTGTGCCGGTAAATTGCCGGCACATGCCTGAGCAGCACCACCACGCTGCTCCCTTTGTACATAATGAATCTAACGTCGCTAAATAAATTGAAATCGAACCATTATGAACGACAAAATTAATTTAATATCATAGTGATATCTACAAAAAACTTGATAGCATAGGTAAGATTGACTGTATAATTTCAGATTAAAAAAAAAAAGCGTTCGACACTGCAGACTACTGCAAAAACTGTGAGATTAAAATGTTGATACTGCTGTGGTTTACTGGATTAGGGATTCCTTAACTTTAAAAAAAAACAAAAAACAAAAAAACAGCACGTTTTAGTAAATTGCGCATGCTGGAGCCTGGCTTCTGTTACGTCTGGAGTGCCACAGGGGTCCTCCTAGGGTCGCTTTTTTACTTCTTATTTTTAATAATGATATTTGTTCTGAAGTTCAATCTTGAATGCGTCTGTTGGCGGACGATTGTGTATCGCATAGGATAGAGTATCTCGTGAACCGGATTCCACACAGCTTGCGAGTGACCTTAGTTGCGTAGATATATTGCCGCATGAATAATAAAATGTCTCTATACGTTAGCAAGTGCGTTCACGTAGGCTTTACCAAATATTGAAGAAATGATCTTTTCAGTATTTCTACGGGGAGCCAATAAGAACAGAATCAACACAAAAATACTTTTGTGTGATATTTTCTGAATACGGTTTATGATCAGCGCAAGTGAACAATGTAATTGAGAAGGCGGGCTGGCCACTTAGTTTTTTAGAGCGTTACCTCAAGCATGTTAGTAGCGAAGTTGAAGAAGCCGCGTATCGAGCATACGTTAGGCTGATTTCGGAAGATACTTGCCCTGTGCTGGATCACGTTTACCGTGTCAATGTACTTACCGCATTCAGTCTGTCGCTGCTCGGTTTGTCCTAGGGAGACAAGATAGCCTTGTGAGCACAACAAGAATAAAACAAGAGTTGGGCTAGGTTTCTTTAAAGGCGCGCCGTAGAGGTTTCCAACTAGAGCTTTTTATTTTATTTATCTTAAATATAGAGAAAGTCCTGCCTTATCATACGTACAACTGCCAACTTATACCTCACAAAAAAAAAGAAAAAAGAAAACGCGAACTGATTATTCTTTTAATGTTTCACCGTATGTCGACAGGACAAATGCTTTTAAACGCTCATGTGAAATAACGAAATTCGGATATTGAGATGATCATTTGGTGAGACAATCATTCCAAACAGAACAATAAAAAAATCAATATTTTTGTTTGCAAAGTACTGTCACGGGTTATAAGTTTATAATAGTTTCAAAGAGCGTACCAGTTAAGAAACGGGGTTCTAACTTCAAAAACCCTAAGAAGGAACTACAGCAAAACAAGAAAAACGTTTTTTTTAAAGGTAACACGTGATGCATTAACAGCATATATCTTGATAACTATTTGAGCATTTTATGTTCTAGAAGAAACGAAGATATCTCTGTAAAGACAATTAGTATTAAAATTTATATTTATTGTAATTGTGGCGTTTATAATAACAAAATTAAGATATATGAATGTATACTATGAGGAAGGTATTTAGAATGTACACTATAATAAAAACATGCAGGTGTTCTAAGCCTCGGCCTCTGACAACTCGCAAAACTTCCGAATTCGTCTCCAATCCTTCGAAACAACATAACCCCCCAAAAAAGCGGATATTTTTTTTAGCATTCACGAAATTTACGAGTACATATAATTTCTATTATTTTTATACGCCGTCGTTTTTTCCGATTTCAGCCTTTCTGGTTCAAAGAAACGCTTACAGACCTGCATGTCTGTTAAATCGGCACGTTTCGTTAACGTTGGAAAACCAGTGAAACAGTACGGTTCAATCCCATACGGGCTGCAGCTATACATTTTGATTGTGAATAGCGCCGTTTTGCATTCAGAAATGGCGGTTCGCGAGCCATGATCATGAGCAGTGCCGCTGTGCCTGCTCAGCAGGCGAATCGGGGAATCCTCGCTAGAACGCTTCCCGTTCCGGCCACGAGAAGGTGAGCGACGACCTGGAGACTCAAGTAAAAGAGAATTGGATTCCGGGTCCCGAACTTATATTGCGGCTTGGATTGGGCCGCGACAATGAAACTGTTGAGAACGAAAGCGGCGGAAACGTGGTTATTTGCGAAAGTGAAAGTTTGACGGCAACCTGTGAGCGGTGCGACATAGGGCAAGTGCGAACTCGCCGTTGTGAAAGTTGAGAACAAATTCAAGGGTCTTTCACCTTTGCTGGAACTCGAGTGCACAAATGTTACGTGCCCTTTCGAAGTTATTTCGACTGCGTAAACACCGCCTCGTGCTGCCGCCACCGGCCGTGAAATGTGCGACCCGGAACAATGGAGTGGAAGCGCCCACGACAACTTTGATGTCAACGTAAAGGCAGTGCTCGCTGCGCTCTTGATTGACGTCGTTTATGACCGTGAGGGCGCAACCTATGCGGCTCGAGACTTCTGGTCTGGAGGCCAAATAAACATTTGGGACTATATCATCTCCAAGTTTCATGTGGTTTGTGTAAGGACTTAGGTGTCTCGCATAAAGATAAACTTTGAAATACGTGTTTCTCAAATTGCTATGTTCGCCTGATTCCAGAGTTTGTGCACACACTTTATGCCTCTTGCAGTTGGCAAATAACATTTACACTTTACACAGTGGTTTCTGAGGATGTGCGACGTGTGAAAAACTTGCTATTTACGAGACAAATACTACCACTCTTTTAAAAATATACAAAATAATAAGTGAAATTTTGAAGATACGGACAGAAGCTTTTCATTTGTTTTTAAATATTTTTAGGTACTGCTGATTCAAATAGATATTTGCCCTGTGTAGTTTTTTTTGGGAAGAATATTATCTATTTAGGCTGCTCTATCTTTATAAATTGTAAAGCAATTCGTGCGCACAAGACGGGTGTATTTTGTGCATGTCATGCAGCACAGCTATCGAACGAGAGCAGCTATAAAAAACAGATTGCATAAATAAAAAGAAAAGCCAGATTTCTACTACTATGCAAATGTCCGAGCTCTAACCCCAATATTTAAAAGAAGTATGCCCGTGGAGCTTCTTCTCTATTGCAGTAGTTGGAGTGAAGCAGATTTTCAAAATAAGGTTATATTCTTTGCCTGGATGTTTGAGGAATGCCAAACTAATTCAATGTGGTGGAATTTCTTCACTGTTGAGTGGCAATGGGGATAGCGTTGCACAGTTGCTAGCGTTGGATTCTTGACATACAGCACATAGCTTGTAGGTTCTACGTGGCCCTGGAGCTGGTCATTCTAATCAACATTCCTTCAAAGACTTTTGAATTTTCAGGGATACCATATTTTGTAGGATTCAGTGGCCAGGGTGAATGTTACGCGTCTTTGTATTGTGGGCTTCCCCTTTTATGGGGGTACCGCTTAGAAACACAGAAGGTCCCTTGGGTCCGGATAAAGACGTGTTTATTTGACTTAGATGACACACGCTTGCCCGAAGGCCAACAATGTTGGAGATGACGGCGCTGTCTCTTTTGACAGGATCGCCAGTCGGAGTCCGCGCTGCCGCTATTGACAGTATCACGGAGGGGGAGGATCAGATATGGATATGAAGGCTCTGTCGAGCAGAGCCTCCCCCAGCGAGAGTCCCGCCCGTTGGATTAGGGCCGTCTTATATAGCCTGCGGGAATGGACGCGCCCGGGGTGGGTCGGATGTAGGTGGCTCCCCGGAGGGGCGGACGCGTCCAAGTCATGATCCCGAGGGGTGTGCCTTAGGCAAATCACCCGAGAAGGACGAGGGAAAGCCGCCCACCAGGGAATACGGCTTCGCCCTCGCATCCGGGACGCGCCCCCACGTGGCGACGTCCCACGGCCTGCCTGAGCTAGGCCTAGATAGGGATGCGGGGAACACCGTGGTTCCCACAGTATTCCTTCAATGCTTTCAATTAATCTTCTTCGTTATCTAATCTATCTGATTTCGTCACCTGCCGAGCCAGGTAAACATGCCCTTGAGGCTTATTCCGGCTGGCTATAGTATTTTGTGAAAAGGTTTATTCTGCCAATAAAGTTATGTTGTATATTCTTCACCTATAGGACCTTCGGCGGAACGCTTTGTTTATCCACGGCTGCTGCAAGCAAGGGGAGTGAATGGCGAGAAGTTGCTTCACATTCGAGATGGACTGACGCTTCACTTGGAGGAGACCTCTGTCTTGGCTGAGAACTTCATCCTCAGCGCATTTGAAAACGGCGATCAAATTGATACGCCGGTGAGTTTTCTTTAATTGCAACGGTAATGGTTTGGAAACAATTTGTAGCCTACTTTTTTGGAACACATTCTTCTACTCTAAAAGCATTCTCTTCGGACGCAATCTATTCTGAAGATATGAAAACTTTTGTCAGAAAATTGGTTTCCTCTGACAGCTCACCAGTATGCAGACACAAATATATTTTTCAAATTCAAATTCTCTCTTAGTAAGCTTGTCGTACCTTTGAACACATACCTTGCGTTCATCAAGATTTTAATTCAAATTTAAATTGTGTTTTATAGAGAAATAACTGCATACAAGCTATAAGTTCAAGGTCACGACGAATTCAACGCGCTCATCTGGTTGAGCGGGTAACATCTTTTGAAAAGAAAGCTGATGAAGTTCGTGAAGTAGCGCTTTTGGTGCTTCTTGATTTGCCCCGTTCGCTCGTAATATCGGTTGCGCGTTCATATAAGTTGAAATAAAACATAGTGCTGCTCTTTTTAACCGACGTGTTGCATAAAAAAACAGCAACTTTACAGCCGTCCTTGAAGCCGTCTTTTTGCTTTATGATATATAAATATATTTTCCTGTACAAATTTATTAACGTCTTTGTTTTTTGCGCTCACGAATAGCTGATGCCGTTTTGACGATGCAGAAACGGAGATTACAAATTAGTCAGAAGCAATCTTAATCAAAGTACACATCTAAGTTCTGTTTACACAAAATATAGTAAGGGAATTGACAAGCATTTTTTTTTTCGCGGTTGTACCACTTCCTATGTCAAGAAAAAGGAAACAATGTTTTTATTGATCTGAAGCCAATTGTTGGAATGGTCGCTAGTTTGCATTTGAGACGTGGATCCGGGATGCTTCACGCACAAGAAACGTTGTCCAGGTGGCGGCTGGCGATTCCCTTTAAATATTTTCCCCCTCTCCTTTATTATTAAAGAAGTCTGACTCACCTCTGCATCCTGGGTGACTGTACAGCGAGAAAAAGCGAGTTGACATTAATTTTTGGAGGCTCGACACCTATAAAAAGAAAGGCGGGAATGCGGCAAGATAGCACTTTTATAGAACGCGAAAATTACGTGTCATCGGAAACAAGGGCGTTGATTTTGTGATTCGAATCTTTCCAATCAGCTTTAAGATGGACTAAATAAATGTCAGGCGGTTCTTTCATCGCGGAAGAAAAATTCCGAGTTCTCAGAGGCTGAGAGCGCGCTGGAAATTAATGCCAAGATTCGGGATAAGACACGAAAATGTAAGCTTATACAATCAGCGGTATTTTATTTATTTATTTATTTATTAATACTGCCAGTCTCTTGCTGGCAAAGCAGGAGTGAATGATTGAAGTACAATTGGCATATTTCTCACTGAAACCAGATTGTCCGTTAGAAGCGATGTACATAAACAAGAACATTATGAATAAAAATGACTCCTAGCGGAACCCTCGGAGGCTACCTTGCGAACTTTCGTCGACCTTAGATTCGACGTTGGACCTTGAGGTCCGACTGTATCGGCGAAACTTCGACTTTTTGGAGAAGTTCGACGAAATTTGACTTCTTGGACAGTGTTGCTCGACTTCTACAGAAAACCGCTGCAAATTTGGGAAAGAGTTTATTTATGAATTATGTCATTTAATATTTTATGAAATGATTACAAAGGTGTTCACAGAATTTAAATTAAAACAAAAACGAGTTCAAATGCTTTAGTTAGTTAGTTCGGCGGGTCCGAGGCATTCCTAATTGTAATTATCGCAAAAATCAACTTACACTGGAGCAGTTTAAGGCAAGAGACAACGTTTGTCTCAAACCAATGTATTTTACAGATGAATGGAAGGGAGCTCGAAAAGAACGTGTACCGTGACCGAAACCAAGTGGCGGCAGTATCGGTCAAAGAAAAGGATGGAACGATCGAAGTGGTATGCGTTCTGACCTAAACGTTTTTTCCTTCAAATGCTTAAAAAGATAAAACTTCCGGCAGGAATAAACGTATCTACAGTGTGTTGCAGCATAAGATGACGAAGAGAAGTCCATCACATGAAGCTCTGTTCGTTTTATGAGTGATGGTTTCTTTCCTTCCACCCTTTCCAGTGTTCACTCTGATAATGTGGGAAGGAAGGAGGGCTTAAGAGGAGGAGCTTGTTTTGTGATTCTTAACATGCAACAAATTGTAGTCGAGGATATAATTTCAGATGGAATGTTTTGATATCGCAATGTGTGCTTGAATTGTCTCTAACCAGTTAGAAGTTTACCTGACGAGAGCTGCTAACGAATTCGGAGCTCAGCGTCTTGCCAACCCTACAAGTAGACATTTTTAAGCCTTTCAACGCTTTGTCGGCGTCAACAATTTTCTTGTGTTTAGAGACGTAGAAATAATAAATTAACCACCGAATAGATCGACGCGTCAGTTAGCCAGTCACTTGTGAGCCCACGCATTGCACCTTCATTTAGTTCTCGGTAGTTTCTTTTGCAACTGCACTAAAAGGTAAGCTTTTCGAAGAGAATAATGTGAGCACAGAGGCGCACAAATAAATAGATGCATAACTGATTGAGTGTTCACGTGGCATATGGAGCATATGAAGCAACTTAAGCGAATGATTTCTACAATACTAAAAGTAAATAACCCATACGACATACACCCATGCTATATTGCAATAAGTGTAAAAAAATTGAGAAAACAGCAAATTTTGCAAACGACAGGATGGCGGCTTGGTAGATTTATCTTTTAAGAGGAGAACCATGACCCATATTCGAAAATTTATTTTCTTTTGCGGGACTTTATAACGCGCTAATTAAAACTGTCTATACCTACGGCTGAATGCACCTAGGTTATATAGGAAAAAATATTGACCACGGCAGCACGACTGCGCAACCGAGGACTTTGAACGTGCTTCACGCCAGGAAAATACACATATACTTGGGGTTTAAACAGCCAACACATATTGGAGTTAGAAATGATTTCACTGCGTTTGAGCTTAAAGAGTTCACGCGCTGTCGAGCTGACCTGTGTCAAGTCCCTCGATTGCCGACCCCAAAACTTCTGTCCTGCTGATGAGATTGAGATTAGCGCTGCGTTATATTTTATTGTGTTTTTAGTCTACGATCAAGCTGAGACTATGTTTTTAAAGCAGATATTAGAAGGGTTAAGCCCAGTGTTGCCGAACTATTGTTACCGTTACCACCATGCGAGAGCCATGGGTCATTTACGTAACACGAACAAAACGTTAACGTCACCCTTCATCTCATGCAGGGATGATTAACAATTATTAAACAAAAACTTGCATATGAACAAACGGCGGGTAAAAACGCTTTGTGTGCGGAAATCGCCCAATTTGGTTTTGATATTTCGATAACGCTATCGTGATAAGGCTTTGCTTTAAGTATAACGTCTAGTTGTTACAATGGTGCTCGGAAGGTCGGCGAGGGCGGAACAACAGTGGCGATGTACGTATACTTGTTTCGGGAAGATCGGTCCTATCCTCGAGTGTAGTGATAACATTAGTGGGCATGAATTCGATTTTTACGTGGCAGCATGTGCTTTAGTTGTCGCCAGTAACTGTAAGTACTGCTGCTGACAGGGCTTCGACACCTGCGTGTGAAGTTTGCAAAGCCTCATGCCGTGTATGTTTTTCGGTTCTTTGACTGCCAGCTCGAAAAGCTGATAACTAGTCTCACTTAGCAACTGCATCCTGGCAGATTAAGGGGCCCCGTTCCAATAGTTCAAGTATCTATGCTATCATGTGCGAGCGTAAGAGTGGGCAGAAATTTGGATGTGACAAATTTAGACAACACAATTGAACGACCGTTAGTTCTGATCTAACTTATAACAATTTTCTCTTCTGTGTAGAGAGGAGCTGTGAGCCCCAAGTTAAGGATTGCTCCTTCGCCACTCATGGCTCGATCTGAAGATGGGCAGATTGCGCATGAATTATTCGAAATCGAGGAACGTGGGGATTTTAGGAGCGATTATATTGGTGAGAAAGTGTTGTTTAATTATTTTGGATTAACAAAAAACATTCCATCAAGAAACTTTTCATTAACGCTTTAGAAAGAGTTACAGGTCAACATTTTAATCCTTGACGTTATATTTGCGAATGCAGTGATGAATTCAGGAAAACATTCACTAGAGCTGTAAACAAATTATACAGCGTGAAGCAAAGCGATCGATGGATGTTTAAAGGGACCGAATAAAGCGGTTTCTGCACGTATCAAGCTAAGATTACGTACAAACGTGGCAGATGAACATGCATTGAGGTTATAAAAAATGCCTCTAAACTAACTTATTTGAGTAAAAGTAAGAAATCAAAACTTAAAATTTCTATCTACTACGTTCGTCTGCTGAAAAACCAAAGGCGGTCACGACGGACGCTTAAGACGATCTCGACAGCAGCAAACGACGTTTCAGAGCCGGAAGCGATTCGCACTTCGGCGCGAATTATCATTGTATGATTATTTTCTTCTACAAATAAGACATAAAAAAACGAGGATAAAACAAGAAAAACGAAACAGATGTCTTGTCTCGTTTTGTCAACACTCATATCTGGCTACATGTCGTTGTCTGTTTTGCACCACTTCGTACCCTCTGGATGTTTCCGTGTTTCTGTTCTTGTCTGCAACTTTTACCCCGGCTTTTTTTTTGGAGTGGAAGACATCTTCATGGTGCGATGAGGTTCCAACGAGCTAGTGAAGGTTGGTCTGTGGTACGGCGAGTGCCAAAGCACGAAAGAGGTCCACCGAAGCTTTCGGGCAGAGTTTCGGCGACGAAGTGCGGTCCACTGGGTGAGGCGCGCTAACGAGGGGGGAAACCTTTCAAACAAGTCACCGACAACAGTGGTGTCATCACCAAAGCTGCCACTGAAAAAGGCGGTACCTGTCGACGCGGAGAGCAGTGCCTCCATCTGCCGGCTGTTGCGTCAATCAGAAGCCTTTTTAGTAACAAACGGACACCGCAGGTACGCATTTCAAGTTTTTATTTTTAAAATTTTTTCTCTAGTAACTTATTTCGGTAAAATATTTATAACTTTAAAGCAAGGCCTTCGGCCACCTCTGTACACAATCTCAGCTCGATACGTTCAGAAACCAATTTATGTCGCCACTTTACACAGCCACCGATCTCTTTGTCTCACCTTGCATATATATACAATTTTTTTTTTTTTGCATTGAAGTAAAGGAAAGAGAGCTGGCGAAGAATTAGGCCAGGAGCGGGGCCCAATTTTCCATCACTCCCCTTAGGGACAGGGTGCATCTATGCGGTGCAGCCTGTTCCTAAGGGGAGGGGTGGTTCCTTAAATATTACGGAAGACGGGCCCTTTCCGACATTTCCAAGCTGAAATGACGTGCTACCTCACTGCCGTAACTCGGAACTAGCATGAGGCTTAAATAAGCAACAGCTGTCGTCTACCCTGTTAAGCGAATTTGAAACGAACAGCACACAGAGAGCTAGTCGAGGATTGATTAAAGACTTGAGTGTGTTGGTGATCTACATTGACTTAAAACGAAAGAAACACAAGAAAGCTGTGTCGTCTGTTTCGGCCTCTTGTGTGTTTCTTTCGTTTTAAGTCAATGAGGATTAATTCCATCGAAACTAGTGGCCGGGATGGTGTAATCAGTTATGGCGCCGCCCCGGATAGACAGGTTCGATCCCCGCTGCTGCCCAAATTTTCACCAGTTCTCTTTTCTTTTCTCTTCCCCTAATTTTAATGGAATAAATTGAATACTCAGTCTCTCAAATCTTCGTTCACTAAATGCAGGGTATTCCACGTAATTTGAGCCAAGGTTTAAAAATATTTTGGTGTATTTTAAGAAGATGAAACCAAACAAATAAGGTTGTCCAATGTTTGGAGCAAGTCAGGCTGTTTTTGTATTTTGTCCAATTAAGTGATTAACTATGATTGATCAATGAATTTTTGAAATATTCAAGCTAGAGCGAAAGTTCCAATATGAAAGTTGTAGAGCGTCCTCAAAAACATCCAATTTAGTGGTTTTAACAAGAAAACTCTAACATGTTTCGTTTTCCCGCCCCCCCCCCCCCCCAAAAAAAAATCCTGCCAAATTTATGAAGAAAAAAAAAAACACACGAAAAAGTTGCGAATTTTTTATCGGCACCCATTCAGCAGTGCTATGTAGAGCACGCAGGCCTAGTTCCTTCAAGCCACGGCTGAGAGCGCTGCAATACAAGGTGCACATCCAGAAAGTCACGTTTTTTATTTTTTTTTTCATAATTCGCAATTTTTTTCAAAGCACATAAAAAGGTGTTAAGGTGTCTAGATAAAAACCACTGAGTTGGATGTTTCTAGGGACCTTTAACAACTTTGTCATCGGAACGTTTGCTCGAAACTGAATATTTCAAAAGTTAATTATTATTTTAATAGCTAATTGGGCAAAATACGAACAGTTGCCTCACTTGCTCCAAACAACGAACAACCTCAATGGTTAGGTTTCGTCTTCCTAAAATGCACCAAAATATTTCTAAATCCTTGGCTCTAATTGTGTGAATGTGTCTGCGTGTGTGTACTAATTTTTTTCCCTAGTTTTTGCGACACGACATTTTAAAATTTTGGCACATCGCACACATCGCGACACTGTTAGAGCGAACACCACATCGGCGCATTTTCTCATTTTACTTCTAAATAGTATTAGCGAGTATGACATCTTATTGCTTACATTATAAAACTGATTGAGCTCTTTTCGTAGCAATAATAACTTGGATGACATCCCTTGGTTTCAAAGGGAAAACCTGGAAACACCGGAGATCGCTTGTTCGCGTTAACAGTGTCGCGCTCTGTACGTTGATAGTAGGAGATAAGGAAATTCAGGTTGGTTTTCGTCGATAGCGGGCAATAAATAAAGAGTAAGCGCCTTTGCAAAAAAAAAAAAAAAGACAGTGTGTTTATTTTCCCGCAAAAGACTCGGAGAGCCAAACACCGCACTCACGAAGGACGCTTGGCAAAGGACAATGCCGAAACATATGCTTAGACCAAAAAACGCGGTCCGAGTTGTGACGTAAAGCAATGCAAGCATGGTGTTTTGCATTGCTAAATGTCACAACTCAGAGTGCGTTTTTTGGTCTAAACATATGTCTTGGCATCGTGATTCGCCGAGCTGCCTCCGTAAGTTGCGGTGATTGGCTCTGCAAGTGTTGGGCGGGAAAGTAGACGCACTGGCTTTTTTTTTAGAGTGTATGTCACCAAGAGAAAGCCACCTTGCATTGTTGTTGTTGAGGTTATCTTTGTCCGAATGCTCATAAACAACCATAGTTTGAGTACCGCTTAGGCTATAACAGGGATGCAACGCGCTCTTGGAGAGCCAGCCGGTTGTCGCTGGTCCAACAAAACGGCTTCAGTCACTGACAGCTTAAGAAACCCGTCGCGTGCCGAGTAACGAGCATCTCATTAGCGCTCCGCGAGCATCTCATTACCGCTCCGGGAGCATCTCATTAGCGCTCCGCGAGCATCTCATTACCGCTCCGGGAGCATCTCATTAGCGCTCCACGAGCATCTCATTACCGCTCCGGGAACATCTCATTAGCGCTCCGCGAGCATCTCATTACCGCTCCGGGAGCATCTCATTAGCGCTCCGCGAGCATCTCATTACCGCTCCGGCAGCATCTCATTAGCGCTCCACGAGCATCTCATTACCGCTCCGGGAGCATCTCATTAGCGCTCCGCGAGCATCTCATTACCGCTCCGGCAGCATCTCATTAGCGCTCCGGCAGCATCTCATTACCGCTCCGGCAGCATCTCATTAGCGCTCCACGAGCATCTCATTACCGCTCCGGGAGCATCTCATTAGCGCTCCGCGAGCATCTCATTACCGCTCCGGCAGCATCTCATTAGCGCTCCACGAGCATCTCATTACCGCTCCGGGAGCATCTCATTAGCGCTCCGCGAGCATCTCATTACCGCTCCGGGAGCATCTCATTAGCGCTCCGCGAGCATCTCATTACCGCTCCGGGAGCATCTCATTAGCGCTCCACGAGCATCTCATTACCGCTCCGGGAGCATCTCATTAGCGCTCCGCGAGCATCTCATTAGCGATCTGCGAGCATCTCATTAGCGCTCCGAAGCCAATCTTTAGCTTTAGCCGAAAAAAAAAAAGCCAACGAACAATATCACGATGCGAAAATCATCACCATAATAGAACGCGCCCTTCATTAATCAAGTTGCTGGTGACTATACAGAAGGCTGCAGTGCAACACAATGCATTCATTCGAAAGACAACTCCCCAAATAGGCGCAAGAAATGCCAGAAAAAGTTATCCGACGAAGATCTACATGTTCTAACGCTTGAAATGTAGTTCCATATATTAGGTTTTTTATGCTTTAGATTCTCTAATGAATAATGTATTTCAGCAGTGATATTTTAAATTTGTTTAAAAGACACCATTAACTACAATGTTATTGTTCTCGATGACAGCAACGGATATCATATTTGAGTACGTGTTCTTTCGTGGTGCTTCAAAATATATTTCACTAACGTTTTATAGAATTGTTTTAGAACATGTTTGGCAACTCGAAAGAAAACAAATAGTAGGTCACAATTTCTGCATATTAAGACGTATTTAATTATCTTGTTGCGTTATTATGCTCTAACACTTCGTTGAACTTTGCAGTTCCACCTAATCTCAAGGTGCAAGAACGTGCTCTGGTTTTTCGGGACCGTAAGTACACAAACTAAAATTCGTGCGATTGTAGACGGTCACCTTGAGACTTCGAGTATAAAAGTGGGTAGAACAATCGCCCCTTTCCCGCGCTATCGTGGCAAAAGGCTTTAGTGACACAGATTGTGATGCAGCACCGAGCTAGATACTCAGCGCCTCCTCACAGTCTTTGACGCTTTCACATACACGAATAAGTAGAAGAAACGTCACTAACAGCTTCCGTATCTCGTTGTTTTCGAACTCTCTCTTGCACGAGAACACCGGCGTCGCGCTTTGAAGAAAGCTGACAAGCATTCTAATTATTTCCGCTCATCTCGAAAAACTGAATACGTCAGACCTGTAGTGCGCTTTCTTTCTGCTTGGTTGTCGCTTATTTTCGCGTGGTTTCTTTCGGGAAGCCCGGGGTTTGCTCTCTTAATGTCTGCTAGGAGTCGCTTAGGTTTGATCGCGTGACGGGACCCGCGGGAGTGTTCACACAGCCCCGTTTTGTTACGTTACGTTGCGTTACGGGAGCTTATACGTCTACTAACGACGAGAGTCAACGACACATCTGTACTTCTTTTGAAGTATAGCAACCAGTTTTAAGAGGAACTTTGCAAGCGTCATTCGAAGTACGGATATCCCGGTAATCCATGACGTAACGTAAAAATAAAAAAAAATAAAAAAAATAAGAAAGTGTAAGAAACGCGCAAGTGTGAACGGGCATTAACTGGGATGTAGTCGATCAAGAGTTGGATGCAAGGCAACGCAACGTCGGCTACCGATAGTATAAGCAAGGGCCCTAACAAAGCCTCAGTGCTGGAGTATCCGTAGCGCACTTACCGGGGCCCATAGCAGGGCACCGACCAAAAAGTTTAGGGCAGCCTTCGACTGAAATTTCAATAATTCCTCATAGTTTCAGCTCCTCATAGTTCCAGCTGATCGCAGACGCAGTGTACTCGTGTGATGGTGTTACGTCACTAGAGTGCGACTCCTGAAACCGTTAAGTGCCAGCCACATAACGCGCTCTATGTTAATACGCAACAAATCTCGAAGAGAGCTTGCAAATAAATCTTTCCATAATATTTTGCAATTCTTAAACAGCATCGCAAGTGCGCTTCGTTTGAAAGCCATCCTGCCTCGCACTCCCAAGAGTTGGACCGTAAGATCGCTTCTGGCTTGAAAATTTTTTCATTTGTTTATTAGAACGCAGCTTTTAGGCGCCCCTTTTTGGCTTTAGCGGCGTCGCCGTCGTTTGATCCGCATGTTGCATTATGAGGCGTTTCACATCATGACGTCACACGCGACGTGACGTGTGACGTCACGACAGTTACCCCCGCGAGAGTTACGATGGTTACCCTCACGAATGTCAAGGGTTACCCTCACGAGGGTCACGAGGGCTACCCTCACAAGGGTCACGAGGGTAACCATCACGAGGGTTACGAGGGTAACGCCATGACGTTACCGTCGCGTCATACCACGTGACGTCATGTGGACGTCATTATAGGAAACACGTGACGTATGACGTCACACGCTTCTAACATTGCCAATATTCCAGCTAAATATAGCGGGAATCGTTTTTCCGCTAAATTTGGTGGAAAAATATTCCCGCTAAATTTACCCTCATGACGTCACGTGCGACTACACGTGTGACGTCAGGAGGGTAAAATTTTCCCGCTAAATTGAGCGGAACAGTTGCCCCGCTATATTTAACCGGGAAGGAAGAGGGGCATACTCGTCAATGGCTGCGCTTTAATTCAGCTTCACAGAAAACTGTAAACGGCTTTAATTTTTTGTCTTTGGTTTTACGGCACTTATCAAATGAATGTTTCGGAGAATCACGTTAACCTAATGGGCTATCGTGGAAAAAAAAAAAAAAAAAAAAAAAAAACGAGGAGAAGGAGAACAACAGTACCGGCTGTGAACACCTTTGCGTGCAGACGAGAATGTGTGACGGAAATTGAGAAAACAGACCTATGACGACACATCTTTTCACCTGGCGGCTTCGACGTTAATTGAGTCATCACGACAGTTTTCTCTGTCATGAGTATCTTCAAGCCGCGCCTCATTGGTACTACGTCATACGAAAGAGACAATGTTCTCAGCAGACATGACGACAGAAAGATCTGCGGACAGGCCTCCAGCTCGTTGGAAGCGTCTTGGTACATTCCTAAACCCAGAGCTAATTATGGCATGCAGCGATCAGTTTACACTTTGACTCGTTTATGAAATGACTATTCCCACCGCCATGTAGACATAACCGAACCTTTAATCAGCTGCCTATTTAAAATGTTCATTTAACTTTTTTCATAGGTGGTGTGCGGATCTTATTGTCTACATATGTACGCTGCGAACATCTCTAAAGACAGTTTTTTATGACCAATGAGACCGTCATGCAAGGGAGAAACACGCCTAAGAGAGTGGCTGCAGACCGTCCATTGTTTGAGGCCGTAGCAGCTTAACCGCGAGCAGGAAGTCAGCTAGCCCTAAAGGGAATCGAATGTCTTCGCTGCAGAAGGAAAAAAAAATGCCAGTCCGGTAACACTGCTAGCCTGGTGTCTTTGACGTGGTAGTGATACACGACCGCACGACGGAATGATACTCGTCGATAGGGAGTTTTAGTAGACCGTGTTTCCCCCTCCGGTAGCCCTCCGCTACGAAGAAACCGCCACTGCGCCTGCGCGCCAATGGCCTTGACTGTAGAGTTCCGGATAGAGGAAGGGCTTAGCGGAGTGGGAAACACGGTCTATTAAAACTTGCTAATAGGGAGTTTTCGTAGATCGTTTTCGCCGTCCCACAAGGCCCTCCGCAACCGCTCCGATAGCGGGAACTCCACAGTCAAGGCTATCGGCGCGCAGGCGCAGTAGCAACTTCTTCGTTGCGGAACGCTTAGCGGAGGGTGCAACGCGGTCTACGAAAACTCCCTAATATCTACACTCCGTTTCACCTTACGTCCGGGCGCAGCGGATGCTACGAGCCACCGCAGCCGACCCAAGGCCGTGTCAGGGTCACGTGACCCTGAAGAGGGGCGCAGCGACGCGCGGAAAGCGTAGCACGGACTGCGTCCACATAGCGGGAATAGAGAGTTTTCGTAGATCGTTTTCACCGCCCCGCAACGCTCTCCGCAACCCGCTGCGATACCCGGAACTGTACAGTCAAGGCCATCAGCGCGCAGGCGCAGTAGCGGCGTCTTCATAGCGGAGGGCTTAGCGGAGGAAGAAAACGCGGTCTATGAAAACTCCCTATTAGGGATTTTTCGTAGATCGTTTTCGCCGTCCCGCAAGGCCCTCCCGCAAAGGCGACGAGGAGGTGACGTCACGGGGTGGAAGCCAATGAGCGCGCGGATGCTGGGGCGAGTCTGAACTTGCAGGTCTGCGGAGCACGTATGTCTTGGTTTGCGCTACAAAATAGAGTGCGAACCAAGTACTTGCGCTGGTTCAACTAGGCGGCAAAAAAATCAAGGGTCTGTTGGTGGATCCTTAGGAATGCGTTAGCGTGACCTTTGGGAAACGTCACACACGTCTTTCTTTGGAAAACGCCAACGATGAACCCCGTAACAACTCCAAAAAGATGGAACACGAATTAGAGCAAGCGAAAAATAAAGCCCAACGAGAAATGCAAAATTTAGTGAAGAAGTCAGCGTTAGCTTTTCCCGGAATGGGACGCGTGTGGCCTTTTCGAAAGGTTACGCTAACGCATTTCCCAAGGATTCCCCAATGGATCTTACTTTAATTGTTATGAAGGATTAGTAGCTTTTCGGTTGTGAAGCCTCGGCATTCCTAAATGATGTACAATACAAAAATTCAAATATTTTTTTTTTCTGTTTTGTTTACACCAGGTCAAAGACAACCGTCTACGCAGACTTGTACGTGACGTGTTACAAATAATGGATTACTTGTAATCGATTACATTTTACTGTAATTTTGTAGGGCTTCAATTACTTCCCTTACGGAGTAACGATCCTTGTAATTGAATTACTTTTTTGTTGTAATCGATTGCACAATTACACATTATCCCAGCAACCATTACAATTACAGTTACTTCACTGTAAAATCGATTACTTCCCACGTTACTTTTCATACAACTTTTTTTTTATTACGGTAGCATATATAAAAATTTAAATAGGTGTTACTCTTTTATATATGTCTTTCTTTTTTCAACCTTTTGTTTAGTTTCAGCAGCAGTTGTATCTCGAAGTTTGCCTCGGTCTTTCGCCAACGAATCTTGGTGTCATGAACAGAGCTCCTAGTTTCAATTGGCACAGTTGATGCAGGGATATTATTCGGGAACTACTATTAGGGGCAAAGACATAATTTTGACAAACCCAATGAAACGTAAAAATAAGAACTCAGAATATAGATGTTCGAAAGTGATACCCCCCATACCAGACAAAAGCTCGTAGGAGCATGCTCATGAATTTGCATATAAACTGTTTCCTGGTTAAAAGCTAAAAACAGTCCAAAGACGCAGACAAGAACCAGATTTTTTTTAACCTGCTGACTGGTTTTGCGCAAAGCCGAGTGACTCCAGCACTTCTAACTCCTCTCGCAAAAAAAAAAAAAAATAAATAAATAAAATAAATATATATATAAATAAAAACAAATGAGAAAAATTGTAATGGGTAGTTTTGGAAATCGATTACAGCAAAAAAGTAATTTAATTACAAGGTTCGTTACTCTTTGAAGGAAGTAATTGAGGTGTTACAAAATTACAGTAAAATGTAATCAATTACAAGTAATCCATTACTTGTAACGCGTTACGTACAGGTCTGCGTTACACCACAGTTGGCTGCAAATTAAACCTGAAGAGGTGCGTAACGTGATTCGTTTTTGATATTTCCAGAATACGCAAAGGTTCCTGAAAATTTTACAGTTGAAGTTTCAGTCTTGATTGACCAGTATATGAATGCGGAGTTCACGGACGAGGAAGACATCATACCGTATCTGACTATGCTAATGACCTTGGTAAGGCTTTTATCTGTATAACTGACATACTTAGTTTCGCAGCTGAATTAAAAAAAAAATATTATAGCAAATCATTAAAACAATAAATAAAATATGAGAAAAAGATGTTTGCTATGTAATTTAGCCAAGATATGTGATGCAACATATTTTATGAAATGGAACGTATACCTGCCTTTCACTGCGTAGACACTCTGGTTGTTTGCGCTACTTAGATTGGTTTTCTCATCAAAGCGCAAAATTCAGATTCAGACAACGTTTATTGAGAACAAGAAAAGGACTGCTTCGATTAAGAAAGCGTCGTGATGCGGTCACTGCTTCGGTGGGGCATCTTTCTTGGATGGAGTATGTATGGGTGTCGAAGTGAGAGTATGAAGGGGGGGGGGGGGGAGGAGGGGTTCAAGGCTGTGGTGACTCTAAAGTGAGTTGCTTAGTCCTCCACTGGTGATGAATTCCAACAGAGAGCCCAGAATTCTTGTGCGGCGTTCTGCGTCACCGATGGGGTGGGTCCATTCCCGTACGCTGCTGGGCACTTCATCTGGAGGGAGTGTGGCCCAGACTATTTGGCGAGTCTCTCGGAGAGCTTCGCATTCCCAGAGCAAGTGCTGAAGTTTCGGGAGCTTGTCGGGGTGTTTACATCTGTGGCAGCGCGGGTCTGTCGGAACAAAGTATGGGTCCGTCTTTCTCTTGCGGTTCAGCTCGAAGATGTACGTCTGGTGGGGTGTGATTGCTCCTCCGGTACGCACTCTTCTGAGTAGAACGGTCTGGTGACGTTTGAATATCTTTTCAGGGATCGGGTACGGTTCCGCCGTCCAGGTGTTCATAATCTGTTTCCGAACCTGGGCGCGAATCTTGCGTATTTCTTCCTTGGGATCGTATGCTTCCTCGATGGGCTCCGTCCCTGGTATCAGGTTCCTTGCCGTCTTAGCGTGGCCATCTGGGAGTGCTGCTGTCTGTAGTACCTCCCTGGCAGCTCGATGGGCTGCCTCGTTGCCCTGTATTCCAGCGTGTCCGGGTACCCACCGTACGCTGGTTTTCGTGCCGTGTTCCCGGTGTATCCGTAATGCCGATTGGAATATAGCCGCGATTGTGGGGCTCGTCGTCGTGGTGTGGTGTTTGACGAGGCTTCTGGTTGCCTCTTGCGAGTCAGTGTAGATGGTCAGGTGGTTGCGAGTGTGGCTGTTGCTGGTAGCTAGGTTCTCATATGTTTGCAGGGCCAGGAGTATCGCTGCTTCTTCAGTGGCTTGTGGCGATGTGAGTTTCGTGTAGACCTTACGAACCGTAAGTGGGGCGTCTTGTGCTTCGCGAACAAATACCACCGCCGCGGATGCTGCCGTTGCATTGGTAGCTGCGTCCACATAGACAACTTGGTTGTCTTCGTGGTTCAATTGTGACACTTCTGCAAGGTGGAGTCGGGCATGGTGCTCTCTACGTTTTTGATGTTTCTCTGCGTTCATGTTCCTGGGTAGCGGCTTTTGGGCAATGTCTATTAGCTCCCAAGGCGGTTTGGCTCGTGGCATGGGGTTCTTAGCTTGGATTTGAACGCCGAGGTATTTGGCTATTGCTCTGCCTTCTACCGTATGCTCCAGTCTTGCGACTTGCATTTCCCTTTGCTGCCTGAGAGAGTCTTGCAGGCTCGGTAGAAAAACACATTTCCTAAGTTCGTTAAGCCTAGTCGTTCTCGGTAGGCCAAGAATGGCTCTTCGTGCCTCGTTGTATAGGGTGTCAAACTTGTTGAAGTGTTCGCTCCTGAGTTTGTAGAAACGGGCCGCGTACGTGACCTTAGCCATCAGGACTGCGGTCACCAGAGTCTTGGCCGATTTTTCCCCAGCACCGCCAAGTCTGCTTGCGATACGTCGGACAAGCTGCAACCCCTGCCTCCATTTCTTTGTCGATTCTTTGACCCATTCCGTTGCCAACGAGCGTTTGTAGCCAAAGTTTATGCCGAGGATTTTCACAAAGGGCTCGCATTGTAATGCGTTCCCAGCAAAAGTGAGGCCGAGGTCTTTGTTCTCGTGGCCTTTTCCGAAGGTGGTATATTTAGTTTTCTCCGAGGATGGTTGCATGCCCACTCTTTGTAGATACCTGTCTATGGTATCTAGGCCTCTTTGGAGTGTGCGTTTCTGTATATCTTCTGTTCCTATGTGAGTCCAGATTGTGATGTCATCGGCGTAAGCCGTTGCCTTTAGTTGTGGAATCTTGTGCAGCTCCCAGAGCAGCGGTGCCATCACGATGTTGAATAGAGTTGGTGATAGCACCGCTCCCTGGGGGACTCCGATGTTGTTTTCCTTAGTTGGGCCGTCTTGGCTATCTTTTCCATACCCAGCTCTGATTAGGTATCTCCGGTTGTCAAGAAAGGATTTCACAAAGTTGAGTTGCCTCCCCGTGAGTCCAGCTTCTTCCATGGCTTTGATAATGGAGTCGTGGGGTACCGTGTCGAAAGCCTTCTTAATGTCAATCGACACTAGTACCCTGAGGTGAGGGCTGGATTCGTGCAGGCTGGCCACATCTTTGAAGATCATTGCTAGGCTGTCGTGTGTGCCAAGATTCTTCCGGAAGCCGGTTTGTGTCGGGTGGAAGACGTTTAGCCGTTCAGCGTTCCATTGAATTCTTGCAAGGACCATCCTTTCCATGAGTTTTCCCATTATGGAGGTGAGTGAAATGGGTCGTACATTGCCTGGTTTAGTTGGAGGCTTCCCCGGTTTAGGTATAGGGGTTACCCACGAAAGTTTCCACTCATCGGGCAATTTGCCAGTGGTCCAAATCTGGTTGAACCATCCTAATATCGCCTGTTTGATGTTGGTTGGTGCATTGCGAAGCATAGAAGCGGTGACGCCGTCTGGGCCAGGGGCGCTCTTTGTTCTGCTCTGGTGAATTGCTGCATGGAGCTCCCACTCTGTAAGTGGTTGGTCCCAGGATTCTATGCCATCAAATGTCGGTACGTTCTCTGGAGCATAGATCTCTGGGTTGGGCTTGGTGGGTGGTTGGGGAAAAAAAACTTCTCCTAGCTGATCCAGAATTTTGGCGGTGGTTTCATTCGAGATGAGTGCAATGACTGGGACGGGGCTGGGTGCCTTGCGTTTACCGTACATGGAGTTGAAGGTGCGCCACATGTGTCCCAAGGATGTGGTCCTGTCGAACGATTCACAATGTTCCATCCATTTGGAGAGGCAGAGGTGCTGGGCATGTTTTCCGGCTTGTCTGGTGAGCCGGTTTACTCTATTGAGATATATCTTCCGTTTGTTTTTGCGATAACGGTCAAGTGCTGTGTTGCGCTTGTCCCACAAGGATAGGAGGTGCATATCGGGGTTGGGGGTTGCCTCGTTGATCATCCTCGCGTCGACTGCCATCTCTGCCGCGTTGGTGAGAGTGGAGGTAATGTTGGTTGGGGTTAATGGAGACTCGAGTTTCTCGAGAGTTTCTCTATACCTGTCCCAGATTACAGTTCTACTTTGTCTTTGAGTGTTTTTTTTCTTGACGTCGATGTCGAGCTCCACAATTATAGGAAAGTGATCACTGCCCCATGTTTGTTCTAGGATCGACCATTCTGCTTTGTTAGCTGCTATGGTATTCATGAGAGTGATGTCGATGACGCTGTCCTTTTGTTTAGACGTCGTGCCATATCTCGTTGCTTTGCTCGTATCATTGACAATGCTAAGGTCCGTTTGGTCTAGTATTTCAAAGAGGTCTTTTGTTCTGGCGTCAATGGGCTGGTCGTTCCAGGGTTCGATGTGCGTGTTCAAGTCTCCCCCCATAATTATGATGTCCATGGGGTATTCGCGCCGGAGCGTATCAATCCAGGAGAGATCGTACGCCTTTGCAGGTGGTATGTATGCCGACACCAGGAGCAGTCTTTTCGGAGTGCTTTCTAGGGCAACTCTCACTGCAATTATTTCTTGCGTGTCGTTGCACCATCGGTCAGTGTCTATCTTGACGTGGGGCAATTTTCGATCGATGTATATTCCTGCTTGGGCTTGAACTTGATGGCTGCCGGATTCTTCTTTTTGCTTCTTCTTCACTGCCGTATGTTTGATGCTCGGTGTATAGTGTGCTTCTAGTCCAGGGAGTTTTATGTCATCGGTGCGGGTTTCTTGCAGGAGCAAAATGTCAAAGGCGTAATCCTTTATTCGTTGGATAAGTTCTGCTTTCCTTTGGGCTAGACTGCGGCAATTCCACTGTAGTATACGAAGTGGTTTGCCACCTAGTTTGTCCTTAGTGGATCTCTGGTCCATGGTTGTTCTTAAGAATGGAGATCGCAGGTGAGGTAATGGAAACCTTAGTGAAACGCTCTGGAAAGGCGTGGATGATCAATTGCTCGAAGTTATGGAGTCTTTGTTGCATCTCTTGCTGTTGAGCGTGTTGCTGCTGTTGTAGCCGCTGTTCCATTTCTTTTATGTCTTGCTGCAAAGATGCATAGTCTGAGACAAGGGGTTGCTTATGCAAGGGTATTTTTTGCAGGGCCGGCGTTGGCGGCACCGCTGACGGTTGGGCGTTGGTTTCTGGTTGGGGTCTGTTGGTGGAGGCGGTTGGTGCTTTTTGGTTTTGCTGTTCCTTCTGGCAGTTTGCCTTGGCTGCTAAATCCGCTTCTTGTATGCGCTTAAGGAGGATGGCTCGTCGAGCCTCAGTTTGCTTCCTTTCTTCATCATATTTCTTGCGTTGTGTTTCGACCTCAGCCAGTAGTTTCGCAAGGTGCTTGTTATTGGCTCTGTTTCTTTCTTCCATGACTTTAAGTTCTTCCTTCCAGCTGCGGACTTCGAGTTCGCTGCTTGTGTAGAAGCCTTTAGGTGGAGGTGTGATGTGGGCACCGGGTTCCCTCCTTCCGCTGGACACTGATCTTTCCCGCTGTATGGCTTGGGTTCTGGAACGGCTCCTGCCTCGTTGGGGTTTGTCTTGCCTGTGCACCTCTTTTCCTGCGGCGCTCCTGCTTCGGCTTCTGCTGTGAGGCTGTGCGGGCGGGGTAAGAGCGGCGAACCTGTTGGAGGACGAAGTTAGAGGCGGATAGTCGTCTAAGGTAACCTGGGGTGGTGGTTGCCTTCTTCCTGCTTGGAGGGGTGTGCCTCTTTGGTTGGTTCTGCTTCTGTTCCGGCTTCTCCTTGGCTGGTTACGACTCTGTAACTTTTGGTCTGTTTGTAGCTTTGTAGGACATTTTGGGTCGGTGGCAATATGAGTCAGCGACCGGCAATTTACGCAGTATGTGCGCTCGCAGATATGGTTTTCTTTGAGAATGCATCCGCAATCTGGGCATCTCTGTCGGCGCGTGCAGACGTTTTCTTTATGTCCTAGACCATGGCAGCGTCTGCACACAACTGTCTTCGGTCTGTACGGGGCGACTCTTGTTATGCGGTCCATATAGAGCACAGTGTATGGCGGTCTATTGCCTTGGAAGGTGACCAGCGCTAGACCGTTGTTACCAAGCTTTCGGGCGAAGAGTATTTCGTGCGACTTGCAGTCGAGTTCGCTCATGAGCTGTTCCGGGCTGTATGTAGGGTTAATGCCTCTGATAACGCCTCTCGTCGTATTGCTTGGCGGTAGCTCGTGGGCTATAACCGCCACTTCTCTGTCTGGGGCTCTGATTGCCTTTATCTTGAGCAGACCGGGAACTTGGGCTCTGGTCTTGGTAATAACCGACACTGTGTTGGTCGTGCTACCAGTCCGGATGAGCAGCTTCTGTTCATCTTCGCAGTTTCGTCTGTCTAGGCTCAACGCTCCGTAGAACGCTTTCACTAGATTTTCCAACGGTAGCGTGGCTAGGTTGTATCTTTCGGCTGAACGGAAAACGACTACGAATCTATCGTTTTCCTCGCGATGAATTTCTGCCGTCATGTTCGTATCGGGAGTTGTTTCGTTGCAGCGAGACCTGCCATAGCGCAGTTTGCCTCTTTTGTAGTATACGTCCTGCCAACTGCAGTCTTCCGCCGCGTCTTGTGTCGCGTCGAGGTAGTCGGTCGCCACCACATCTAAGGATTCGACACCAGCGCTATCCTGCGACTGCGGTTCGTCCTCTGTTTCCATCGTGTCGGTTGCCAGGAGTTCGGACCTGTCCGTCAAATTGGTGCCTGTGCTGCTTGCGCTGGGTCTACGAGGGCGTTTCGAATCCGAGTAGGGCAGTGCTAGAGTCCTAGCAGCCGATTTGCAGCGGGCGGCAGCGCGGCTCGGCGGTCTCGTTGGTTGCGTGGACGGCGGCTGCATTGAAGCGGCCGCGTCGGTGCTGCCTCTCTGGTCGGCATGCTGGTCCGTATCGTTAGAATACGTCGGGTAGTCGTGCGGGCTAGCCACGGGCTGGGCTTCAGCGGTCGTGAGCGTTTGCTTGGGTTGGGGTGGCTGTGGCTCTGCCATGACGGCGAGCCTGCAAGCCGTTAGGCCTAGCTCGTTAAGCTTAGCTCCTGCTTCTCCGGCTTCGGCAAAGAACGTTTATAACAGCAAAAGTACTCACTCGCTGGGCGAGCGTTCCCAATATTTGGTGTCGCCGGTCTCTCTGGGCTACCTCGGAACCAAATCCGTGTCCAAGTTGGATCCGAAATCGCTGGAAAGGACTCCACTCGACAGAGCTCCGGAAACACGACCGTCCACACCGGCCGCCATCCAAAATTCTCTCAAAGCGCAAAAAGAGCGGATTCGAGACTGTTCTTTTGCGGTCTTAAAGTCAATACGTCCAGCGTCACCACCAACAAAGATGACGACGCTACTCGTTGGCACGAGCATGACGGTGCGTGGATCAAGCAGAACCTTTTCACCTAAGCTCGGTGTCGGTCACCCTATCTCTTCCGTCCTCGATAACGAACGCACTCGAGTTGTAACTCGACTTAAGCATATGAACAAATTGAAGCTTGAAGGGGCGACGCAACGATTTTCATGCTTTGGGCAATTACTGCTTAGAACGGATCCCTGGCGCTATAATGACCTGTGAAACAGCCGTTTGTTGTTCGCCACACGCAATGGAAGTAATAGAAAAAATTGAAGAAAAACGAGCAGCGTTCCCCCCTTCAACTCACAGCCAGAACATGCGGCCACGGGATCTGGACTCGATTATATGCCGCCCATGTTGATCATAGCCACGCGCAGGGGTTGGCAAGGTACAGGACACGCGCTGAGTTCCAGACACTGTTAGGGTTCGGATATTGCCGTCATTGCAGCGATTGGACACGGGCCACTACCCAAATGCTTCCCGAGCTATCGATTATCACGAGCCCGAATTGAGTGCCCACGCAGTGCTCTGGTCGTATCTATAGGCCGCATTCAAATATCTTCACTGGGCGGTACTGCGACCGCCCAGCTACGTCACCAAGTTTTGCGAAGGAGAGAATTAATGAAGATGCTCGGTTTTGTCCTTGAAACTACACCGCAACAAAAGTGTTTCTTGGTCACTGGGGTGGCGTACGAATATCCTTGAGTCCCACTAGTGTCAGTAAGATTGTGTTGAGTGAAAAAAAAACATTCCGATTGGATATCGTTAGACTATACGTATACATTTTTTCCCATCAAAAAAACAAAAACAAAAAAAAAACGTATTTCTACGTGGTGAATGATGTTGATTGGGGAGAAGCGCAAGTGGTGCTGATGATACTGATTTTGTTCATAGGTAGTGCTGACAATGCTGATTTTTTTTTTTATTGTTCATAGGTTATATACGCATTTGAGCATTTGACCGCAGCGCCCTCTCGTCTATAAACTTTGAGGCAATGCATGCAAAGTTTAACGCGATTATATACGCATTTGACCCCAGCGCCCTCTCCTGTACAGACGCTGAGCGGCTGCATGCAACGTTTCATCCATGACAGAAACCCCAGCACTTCAGTTACTACCACATCTCAGAGCCCTTTACTCGTCTGGCAGTAGTAACCGAGTGGTTAAGTCGATGGACTAGAAATCCATTGGAGTCTCCCCGCACAGGTTCGAATCCTGTCGACTGCGCAAATATATATATATTTTTTTAAGAAGGTAGATAAGATGGCAGTCGATGTGAGCACGGACGCCGGACAAGAGTAGACCCTAAGGAGCTTCGCCCCTAAAACGCCACAAGACATGGATAGAGGCCCCTTTTCTAAGATATGCGTATCCTAAAAACAAAGAAGAAAAGGTTTCTCGATGCTTGGTTACGTTCTTAACGGAAAGAAAATATTTCTTTTACCATATAAAGAACGCAATCAAACATCATTACACGCCACTTTTCAGAAATATATCTATAAAAAGGGGCCTGCCTCGACGTCTGATTGCGTTCTTAACAGGCCCGAAAGGGAACGCATGATTAGGAATTTTGGATTTACCTGGATGATTAGGGCGCGTACGTTAAGCATGCGGCGCAAAAGGTGACGATCTAGAAAAAAAAAAAAAAAACACCTTATAGTCGCTGACATATTAAAAAAAAAACGTGGGGCGTGGGTAATTGTGCTAACGACTCTTGCTTCGTGATAGGTTATTTGGCGTTCTCATTAGCAAATGCTGCAACCTGATTGGATGCGGAGCTAAGATAAGATTCTGGGGCGTCGCCACGTGTTGCATTTTCTCAGCTATCAGCGACTGTTATGCGCCTTTAAATAGGGCCGGGCGTCGATTGAAAATCGTAACCGTATTGGTCGCCAGCCTTTAATCTTAATCGATCAAGCGGTCTCTTTAATTTCCTTGCAACACGTTTTTATAAGTAAATACTTTTATTTTCGTGCCTTGTTGTAATGCGATAAACGACTCCATATGCTATTTCGATTATGAATCGATCTCGGTGTATAGTTGTAACAGGTTCGCTCACAATTACATATTATTACCTCAGCGGCACGAGGCGATGAGGTTCGTTAACATTCCCCGGCATGAGCGACCTCCTTCAATTGTTCACTCTAGTCTCTGTTGCGCTGAACAGCAGCCCCACTCCATCGGGACACTGTTGAAGTGTCCAGGATCCGTGTAAGCGTCTGCACTTGTCCGGAGTTACATATCTTGCAGTATACTTTAGGTTTCACCTAGAATTTGGCCTCCAGACAGGTGATCTCATCCACATGTGCTTGATGAAAGATTCAAATTGTAACTTTTTTTTTTTTTGGTTCGGGAATTTTTTTTTGAATGACATGTTAAAAAAAGGCCAGGATTAAAACATGAATTGATTAATCGCCATGTCAATCAAACAATTTCCCTGCCGTATACCTTTATAATAGGAAGTACTTTCTATGTTTTAAAGCACGAATTCTGCGGGCTACTCGGGATCGACAAGAACCGCGCGTCTTACGGGAGACAGGGATACTAGGGAGTTTTAGAATAGCGTCAAGACCCTTGTGTTAGCCCTGCGTGCGACGCACTCAAGCTCTCAGCGGAACACCGCGGAGGGCATCAAACCAGCGCTTTTAGTGCAGTGGAACGAGAAACGCTTACACAAGCAGTTGCATTATGGTGCCTGGAACGCGTCTTCGACTGGTATGTTTACCGCGGCCAAAAAAGTGGTCCCTCGATTTCCGCCTGATGACGTCATAGAAGTGTAATGTTGTCGCCGGTCGCGATCCTGGCGGCGTCTCAACAGTTGTGATGTATGTGGCAGACGCCTGTTCTGCTGCATGTCGCTCTCCACTGTGACAGTTCACGGAAGCCAGAGCAGCCGGAAGTTGGGACGCCTGGGACGCCGTGACGACAGCGACACTCGCGTTCGCTCGTGCTTTTCGCCAGCATTTCTACGGCCAACCGCCAGGATCGCGACAGGCAACAGCATGACACTCCGGCTTCTGTGACGTCATTTGTTGCCACTTTGGGACCACCTTTGATGTATGGGCGGGATAGGACGCTAAACACACCAGTCGAAGACGCGATCCAGGCACCACAGCTGCATCGCCATTAAGATATGCCCGTGCAGACTGCTCCAAGCGACCTAAGGACGGTGTTCGGTCAAGCCAAGCTGAGTCTCGCGCTGTGTCGCGTGCGACGAGAGCAAAGAGATGGGAAGGCAGAAAACCGCAAAGTACGAACGCGAAAATCGATAGCAAGCGTATACGTACGTAAAGCTCGCTGCGTTCCATACATACGAGGCACGCCTAGTGCGGAGCACGCGACGCTTACGCAAATAGACAGTGCTTGCGTTTGCCACTGTAAGCACTACTAGAACTCTCTATTGTCCTATAAAGAAAATAGCATCTCTGCAGATGACATTTTTTTTTTCTCGGAGAATTGATTTATCTCTTTTGTGTGTCGCTACATTTCTTACGTAGGACCCAATGTAGCTACATGCGTGCGCTGCGGGAAAGTAGATTCGCGGGCCTTGTTCATAAGGAGTGCGCGGATTACTTCAGTAAATGCGGTTGTTTTCTGAGCCTCGTCATTCTCTGCGACGGATGAGTGGGAAATAAACACCTTCCTCTTAAAATAAGTATAAAATTACAAATTCAATATATATTAAATTAACGCGGTTATTTGCGATGTGCAAGACAGATCTATAATATGAATAAAACACTTTTTGTTTTTTTAAATTTTGCCACGTAGTAGTCACTCAGTGGTGGAAGCCAAAGCTAAAGAGAAGCTTTATTGTATTCCGAATTTAGAAACAACAGAGAAAACGTAATTTCAAGCACCTTAAATGTTTGGCGCGAAATTTTTTTTTTTAATTATATGGGCAGGAGAGACGTAATCCCCAATTAAAATTTGTCAAAGACCGATCAGCCGCTGCACGCCGAGCGAAGGAGAGCGCGAGAGAAGAGGGTAAAACTAGCACAAGGGACGTCGTCCGTTGATTTTGATGAGATCTGCTCAGTCCTAAGCTGGCTCGGCGATGCCAAGGATGACCTGACAACGCCCTCGACATCGAACAGGTGACAGAAAGCCTCGCCGCATCGCTTGCGGGAATCCCTGGGCGTTGTTATGAGAACAAAGGCAATTTACCTTTAGTTTAGACCAATTCAAGTGCGATAATACAATTCGCAGGACAAAAGACCACATGAGTCTGCTGGAAACTTAATTTTCTTGAAACGTGATATAGCACTGCCAGGTCAAGTCTAGTTAATTAAAAATGTGCTTTTGTTTTGAGATTAGTTGTAAGTTAATAAGTGGTTTATTCAAACAGGGGTCCCAACGTTTTCAAAGAAAACTGTTGAAGAGACCCTTTGGTAACGAAGGCTTCCTTAGCGACCAAAGTTAGTCCCACATTTAACACCAATCAAAGAAAAACGGTGTAAATAAAAGAAGTTAAAGTTAAACAACGTAAATAAGGATTTGAGGAACGTACATGATAAAACACTCAAATTAGAACTATTTGAAAAAAATAGACGGAATAACACTTTACAATCCCAATGCGGAATCAAAAACAGAAAAAAATCTAATAATAAAAAAAAAACCTTTAAAACTCAAGAAAAAAAAAGAAAAAAAAACGAGACACGAAATAAGTCTGGGGAAAAGACAGTGACTGTTTATGTACGTGTATTAGCTATGTGAGTGCAATGGACGATAGTGGACGGATAGACACAGAACATGCTTATGATACAGACTGTGTACTCATATCGCTTTTATGAACGAATGTAAAGATGACATGGCAGTTATTCTTCGTGATCGGGAGTCCCATGTTTTGGTTGTGATTGTAGAAAATGCATGATGCAGACTCTATACCGGGAATAAAACTTTCACGAAGAGTTGACAAAAAACCCTTTTTTTTTAAAGATAAACTTGCGATACGAAGACACATCCGACCCGTTTATCCAATTTATGCTGGTACAAGTATTGGTGGCGAAGAGGGTATGTTTTACAGAAAAATTGTATAATTTGGTTCCTATGCTTATAATCAATAGTTAATTTCGTAAAAATTATTCTAATTGTTTTTTATCTTCCCAGAGTGATCCAATTTCACTCACAATGTACGAGGATGATGTGAACAAAGCGAATACGAAGAAATTATACATGCAATCGGGTAAGACTCTACAGAGACTAGCGGAGGCCGTAAAGGATGGAACGGTCAAAACTTCTGCGGATGTGGCGGTCCTGATTACAGCGTGAGAAACTTCTTCACATGACCTTCTCGCTCTTCTTACTGCATTTCGTTTTGCGCATCATTTTTCATAGTGCGGCACGTTCTGCCATTGTACGACGGCACCCATGGTAAAAAGCAATACTCCAAAAGTACTATTTTTATCTTTCCTGAAACAATTAAAGAACTATTCTTCAAATCCATGTTTAGTTTACAAATAGTATACTAAATATATACATTTAATGTGAACGCCTTAATGGTCAGGCTGGTTTGACTAGGGGATTGCGCCTCTAGAGTGTGAAGTACGCTAAAAGTATTTTACAAATAAACTTCAAATTATGAAAGCAGGCTAGAAATATACTTTAAGCCTACATTTTTGTTTCATAAATGTACAACATTAGTATAGTATTAAGGTGCTGCTTCTTACCAAGAGTGTTTCACATCAGTGCAGCCATATTTTGTTACGCATTAAAATGCAGTATCTAAGGGCAGCATGATTGTGTGACAGTAAGTCTAGAATAAAACCAGGTTTTGTTTCTGTATTGGTCCATTGCAGACGTCGTACTCAGTTTCAGCCACTTCAGCGATCATGTGCGTGTGATTGTATCCAACACAAACACGGGAAGGTAACCAAACGTACAGTCGTGGTTGAGTGAAATGGGTCTCCGCGTGTGCGTGGCCTAGGATGACTGATATGACACTAACGCTGCGGTCAGAAAAAAGGTGATGCGGTATGCAGTCACACCTCTCTCACACGGAAAAGTTAATGTCAGTTTCATCGAAAGAGATTTGTGTGTTCAACAAATCGGCTCGCGACTGTCGCGCATGGCGCGCGCTGATTGACAGATCGCTCAAACGTCATTTCATGGAAATGACAAGAAACTACCGGTCTGACAGGGGTATTAGATCACATCAATACTCGCCACTGGATGTTCACGTGTCACGACTTCAGCGCTATATTTACTCCGATGTCTCGTGGCATTTGTTGTGGCTCGCGTGATCATCACCTGCTAGCGTTCACATTTTTATGCCACCGTAAGTCTAGCGTGGGACGCCAAGCCTTGCTGGTCGCATCACTAGAGCCGAAGTATTAAGCCTTGTCCACGCAGAGGAGGGCTCGTGCCAACGGCACTTTTCTGGTGTGCTGTACACGCTCACGAGGTCAATCCGACAATTCTATAAACGAAATAAATTCAAATTACATGCATCTATATGGGGTCATACTCCACTTGGCCATAAAGGCGCGAAGAAAAGGAGACAGAAAGCTACCACCTATCCAAGTGTGCAGCAGAAACTTGCGCGGCGCCGAGATTTGAAACCAGAAAAGAGGATTAAAAGCACGCAACTGCAGTTGGGAATTGCCTTGATCGCCATCGGTTGTATGACATAAGAATCTAGGGCGAATTAACCGGACCGTTGACGGTCGGTACTCTCGAAACCAGCTCACGCACCAGATTCATGGTTGGCATCACAAGGGGGCGCGCGGATCTCTCTAGGCTGCACGCTCGTTGTGCCTGCTCTCAATCAATAATGACTCTACAACATCACACGTACAATACTAAAAGTATGTTCATTACTTTGTTTATTGAGACCTTCAAAACCCCGACCATCGGTTTTGAAGTAGGGGGGATCGGTGGCCGACTGCGTTAGCGCTTCGCAGCTCAGAGCGCGGGGATCGAAAGTTCGCGATGCAGAACCCAAGGAACCTGGGTCTAAACCTCACTCCTGGCCATTTCGATCTGAATGAGCCTGGTAACGGCGTGCGGTCATGTATCACTACTGCGTGGTGCACGTTAAAGACCCCAGGCTAGCCGTTGTACCGCACTGGCTAAGTTTCTCGGCTACAGCTGAGACACCTGAGGCCCATTGAGGCTGTCTATCCTACCGACTGTATGAACATACACACAGCGTAATTATTATGAAATTATCTACTCCGCGAGTCGAAATAAGACTAAGGATAGTCACAGACTTTTTAGAAAACGAAAGGAGGGGCCTATTCGAATCATGTTTCTTGGTTGGTAATGGGTTCTCCCGCGCTCTTATCACCTAATGCGGCAACATGATTGGCTAAGAACGAAGATAGGACGCAAGGGCCTCGCCACGATCTGCGCTTCTTAATCTGTTAATGACTATATTCAATATAAAACTTTTACTACTAATGGTTTTACAAGATTACAGTACGCTTTGGCATTGTTCATCAACGGGACACTGACTTCCCCCAGAGTTTATTTTTACTTTTTGCCAGGTGATTGAGCGTAGTGTCAAAAGACACTACGCTCAATGTTTTTTGCTTGGTGGTCGGGCGTGTGGTGCAGAATTAATCCTAGCTGTTTTAATCGGTAAACGATTTCTAATTTAAAGCTCGACAGATTTGCCGGTTCCGCGAACGACAGTTCTGAAGTAGAGGTCCCTCACCGCCATCGCTTAGACCTCTTCGGTCCAGGCAACGACCCTCGCGATCCCGAGATACAGCGCCTTGTTGAGAACTGTGCAGTGCATGGGCTCCCGGCGCTCTGCACCTTTTCTTTTTAATCGACGTATTTGCAGGTTATTGAGAAGCCACAAATAAATGGGTCTAATATTTTTTTATACTTAATATTGAGTGTGTGCCTTCGATAACCCACGAATTTGATTATATTTGGTGGCTCTGTTTGAACCGCACGTGACGACGGAGAAGAGAGTGAGCGCGGATCAAACCAGCCAGTTCGCGATCGGCAGTTTTCGGGAGTAAAAAACCGACTTTTAAGCTGCCAATTGTTGTTTTGGTAGCTGGGCTCTCCTGTGCCATGTACATATGTACGTACTTGGCGAGAATAAATACTCTGTCAGTGTCCCTTTAATGAAATGGAAGCGAAAGCGATGAACGTCTTTGGAAATTCAAATCATATGTTACCAAACATTACATTACCTACAATCCAAGCTTTCACGTCCAAGCTGCAATGTGTAATGCCTTGATGGATCTGAAATTGCTTTCTGCGTCGCAAGCTTGCATCAGTGAAATGGTAGTTGTGCTTGCGTTTTTGCTCTTGCTCCTGCCTTGCAGGTATTTAATATTGCAATTACGGGAGCAGCTGCGCGCTTGTTCGTGATGTATTTTAAAGTGCTTTTTTCGTTTTTTTCTTCATGATGTTGCTATTCCTCCAAAGTGTGTGAAGGCACCAGAACTTGTTAAGTTGCAACAGGAGCTCTTTGTTCATGGTTTAATTCATTTTGTAGAATCCAAGAAAGAAAATAGAAGCATGTTCTTCTACTCCTTATTATGAATTAATATCTTAAGGCGAATCTTGGCCCACGGAGTACGACCACTGGGCAGAAAGCAAATTTAGGCCACACAACTCTCAGCTCTTTGCGGGAGCATAGGAACCAGATAATGCTCAAGGCGAGCCTTAATCCATTCCTCACCAACGGAAAGGACGGTTCGACCAAGGACCCCCAAAGCATGCAGGCTCATGACAGCGCACGCTTCGCCGGCCTAAGCTTATGGTGGCATTTCAGTATGGACTCGTAGCAAATCTGGACCGTTTACTTTCCCGCAAAGCACAGCAGATATCAAATAGACGAAATGACGAGGCCCAAAATATTTATGGACCATAAAATAAACCAAAAAGAAGGAAAACACTGAATGTGGTGAAACCTGATGCTCCGTGTCTAACTGTTCTTATTTTAGTCTTGTCATTGATCGAGCTCTTTCCGTAGATTGCAGCGATTGGTTCTCCTCGGTGCTTTGTGGGAAGTACACTGACCGGATTTGTCAGAGGGGGGAGGTACGACAGCACTGAAAGGGCGTGTTTAAGATAACTAGAAAAACGGCTAAAGAAAAAAGAAATTGGCAGTGCTCTGTTCAGCCTTGATGAAAGGAAAGCTGAAGAGGCTGTTGAAAAAACCAAGAACAAGAACAACGAATAACAGATGAATTCTTGCGAATTTTTAACCCGTGAATCTGAATATCACGTTTCTTTTATCGGAAGATGTAATTAAACGCGAGAAAACGCAAAACGAAAACCTCCGATCAGTCGTACCGTCATACAAGGATCTTTTGGGCCGCCAAGCGCGTGCCGCTCGTGTGGGCGGTGCGTGCAATTGCAAGCTTGCCAGGTATATTCCACCGCCACGGCCGTGCCACCACACTGACACTAGTCGTGACGTTTTTTTTTGTTTTTTTTTTTAAGCTTATTTGACGGGTGCCTAGCTCCGATAGGCGCTGAAAATGCGCGAGAGCGGAGATTCCGAAAACTTCTAGTATGGCGTCATGCTCCGGTAAGGAGCGGCTTCGAGGTACTTTGAAAGTAATTTTCTGCAACGTCCATGCGCGAAACAAAAAGAAAAAATCTCGACATTCGTGATCTTGGAGGCCAAATGAAGACGATTTAGGTTTTTTGTTTTTATACGGGACAGCTTCAGCTTCCCTTTAAGACCTTGTTTTTAATACGAAAAGTCTCCAGCGTTAAGGAAGGTATCGAAAGCACAAGCTGAGCGTTGGGCCAACTGGGTTCGTGCTCCGCGCGCCTGGCACTTCTCTTGGACGCGGATAGATGGCGCCAAAACGAGGGGACCTGCTTTTGCTGAAAGTTATTGAGACCAGACTTGGGTACGTGTTACTAAAAAAAAAGTAAGGAATTACATTTGCAATTACCCATGGCCAAATGTAACTGATTACAGTTACAATTAAACATCCATAAAAGTAAGTGATTGTTACTTCAAAAAATAATTCGTTACTTTCGCGGTGTTAATTTCAACCTTACTGTCCATGGGTAAGAAACAATACATAAGTGTTATGGAAGCGTTTCTTCTTGCCACAACTCACACTTTTGTGAGCTTGAGCAACATCTGGCTCTCAAAAAGTCCCATCAGACATCTTACCTCGTTCGTATCTGAAGATGTCGTCCGCTACACTAAAAACCTATTCAATCCACCTTTTTTAAAATAGGTGCTGCCACCTGAATGCACGGCTGATTGGTTAGAAAACAACGCGTTCGCAAGGCCTTTTCTACCTGTTTGACACCCAAAACATCAGCTACATCCTGTTGGCCCATTGAGACGCTGTGTCCTAACTACGGCTGCACAAAATTTCACTATATATATATGAGTACAGGTTTTAGGTTACGTGAAGAAAGGCTTTGAGCATCTAAAGAATGCCACGCCTTGGGTTTTGTAATAGCAGGTGACGGCGCGATTCCGGTAGAGCTTACGTTGCAAAAGAAATATTTTTTACGATTATTTGGGGATTATTCAAAGTTTCCTCATTTTTCTTACGGGAATGAAAACAAAGATGTAACAGATTACAATCATTCCCTTACGTAAGAAAAGTAAGGAAATTATTTTACAATTACTTTCTGTATTATGTCACTATTCCCTTAAAAATTACTGATAAATGTAAGGGTTTGCAAGTGATTGCGTTACTTGTAACGGATTACGTACAAGCCTGCTTGAGACACTTTTCTGTATGAAGATTAATCACCTAAATGCGCTGGTTACACCGTGAGCGCTACTGATCGCATTGTCGCCGCTTAACATTGGGTTCCGGACGACTATATCCCGTGGTAGTAATATATTTATGAGAGTAATTTATGGGTGATAGAAAAGGAGGAAGCAAATGATCATATGTGTTCCTGCTGACCGTGCCCGGCTGCCGACATAAAGCATAAAAAAGGGCATTTGTTTAGAGTTCAAATCTTCCAGGAAGTTTTCCCTCAAGAATGCGTTTAATAAAACGAGGTTGGTTTATTTATATAAAACCAGCTCTTGGTAGCTTTCCGAGCGCAATAATTTGACATTATATTTAAAATGTATATGCCTTTGTTCTCAGTAAGGATTGAACTCGAGTAGAAGTATTAACTGCGCTTTTTTGCATTTTTCAACAGACTAGATCTGGCAGATAAGGAAAATGGCAAAGTGGAAAATGGTGTCATGGGTTAGTATAGAGTACCCTTCATTGCTTTCGTTTCCCATATGGCTAAAACTATTTTTATTGAAGCAAGTTCATTTACTGTTCCTTTAAAGTTAAAACCTTTTTTTTTAATAGGTATAAACACGACATTCATTAAAAGGTTCCTCTGAGCAAATTTTGCAACCGAAGCCTTACGTAGTGAGGTGCCGACTCGCCCAAAAGCACCAAAATGGCAGAACCAAGCAAGTTGTTTGTGCGCATTGTATACAGTCTGCAACGCAGTTAGTGTAAACACAACTTTGGTCCTTTTATGCATTTGTCGTGTTTGGATCAGCGTCCAACGACAAATGTCACCGCATGAATTGGTGCCCCACAGCAATATTCCAGAAGGTCGGATGTATTGTTGACAAGCTCTTCAGCGTTGAACCGCACAACGTTCTCGATGGGGCGCTAATTCACCTGTCGCCGTCGCACTTCCTTATGAAAAACGCATCTGAAATTTTTCTAGTCATTTTGTTACGATTCCTGCTCAGGATAAGTTTCCTGAAGCTTTGGACCACAATCGCATCGGTTGCAGTGTATCACAACATTATCCGAGGGCGAAGATCTTACTGCCAGTGCGTGTTTCCTTAGCCTGTCGTTTCTGGACTTTCCGGCTTGTCCTTTGTAAACCCACATGTTAAAGGTATTGTACGGTTCGTAGGTGGCGTATCTACAGTCCTTTGCTAGCTCAAGCTAGAAATGTTATATGTAGATTGTATGACAATGTGTTTACATGACGTGGACAGTTGTTGATGAGGCATATCTGTTTCTTCTTTGGTTTAAGTCAGATTAAATCTCAAACTGCTGTGTGTGTGTCTTCTTCTGCTGGTACTCGTTTTTAAGGCCTTTTTATCCTGCGAAGTATTTCGCTTTGCTTTTCCATTCATTGCCAACTTCTCATTGACGGAGAAAGGAGGTCACATGCACCAAATATGAGCATCGCTCGCGGGAAGTGGCCCTGCTGAGCGCCGGGTTCGGGCGGGATATAGGTATTGCTCCGCGTTTGCGAAAGGTAGATCTTAATCTGAAGTCTGACGAGCAGGAAGCGGTTCTTGAACTTTCGGACATTGTGTGTTACTTAAACGTTTTTGATTGGCTTTTTTTTAGAACACAGGACTGCTTCAAAACGATCGTGAACAAACGAGGCACAAAATTATCGCAGGCACGCGTAACGGACCCAAGTTGACTTGGTGCGAAGCACATTTTGCACTTTGAGTTCTCGAAAGGTAGACTTTGCACGGTAGTATGACAATCGGGGAACTTAAACACTCGAACATTGTGTCATGTACCACGTGAATACTGTGAAATTTCGTGTTTTTGATAACGTCAGCGATGTTTAGAACACTGACGGAGCAGACGACGGGAGCCGACGACAGGAGTAGGCACCTTCCGAGCTATTGAGGACGAGGCAGGACACGTACGGCTTCGCTTGCGCAACGCGTGTCGTGCCTGTCGCGCTCCCTGCCAGAGCGGCAATCAACACTTGGAGACGAAAATTCAAGACCGTTGCCATATTGTGATCTGCAAGCAATGCAGTAGCGTGGCGCTATCGTGATAAACTGCATTGCCGACTGGTGTGAGGCGGCAGAGCGTAGGAACAACTTCATGGTAATCCTTCCTGGGTTTTACGGTAATATTTAAGTCAAACGGTATAGCGCGAGATTTAATTAACTTATTATGTATGTTTATAATTTGGAAATTATTAAGTTATTCTGCGGGGCAGTTAGCACGCGGACGACGTTACATTTTTGTAATCTTTCTGAGAAGGATACATTTTAGTGCTTAGATTGTTACTAAGAATGAACACATTCCACCACGCTGAAGACATGCACCGTTGCTTATTTCTGTATTCCAAATACACAGACTAGTTAGTGCCCACCAGGGATGGGCAAAATATACGGAAATATGTATCGAAATACAAATAGAAAATACTTCGTCGAAGATGTATTTAATTACAAATCTAATTACATTTCCAAAAAAGCATTTAAGTACAAGATACAAATACAACCAAATGTATTTGGTCTCGTACAAATACTTTTCCAAATACATTCGTCAAAATTTGCGTCAGCGATTTCAGGGCACCTGCAACGGGTTTCTGGGTACCTCATTTTAATTTTGCATCGCACACTCGGGAGTTAGTGAGCGAGGCTCTAGTTACGTAATAGAAATATAATCACAAAAAAAATGTAATCAGCTTGGACGTAATAGGTGATAAAAGTACAGAGCTTCAAGCATCTTTTTTTTGTCGATTACAGTTTGGGATAGACCAACAAAGAACCGAGACGACCAAGATGCGCAGCACTAGCTAGAGAATATTTTATTGTTGCAACTCGCACCAGTTACGAAAATCTGGACGACACGCTCATACAGATTGTTCCAGGCAAAAATATGGAAGGAAATCAGACTGGAAAGCATCACAAGTTGTCACGGGCACTTATTTAGCCAGTCTGCCTGTGAACGTCGATTTCGTCACTATTCTTGCCCTGGACTAGCACCGTAATCACAAAGTCACTAAACGCTTGTGCTTGACTGAGAGACACTGCATTCGGTGCAAAACATAGTTTTCTTCCTGCTCTGGACAGTGACATTAAATTTGAGGGATGTATTTTCGCCCACAAAATTGTGTTTAATTACAATTGTATTTGAAATACCCACGTTTTAGTATTTAAATACACACGTCAAATACATTACCCAATTTGTAATTAAAACAAATGCCAAATACACAAAGTATTTGAAATACTGCCCATCCCTGGTGCCCACATATGCTTTGTTCAACTTCACACACTTTGCTCAATAGCGCAGGATATTGAAACTAAAATATAAGATTATAATTGTAATAACAATATAAGGTTTCAGTTGTTTTTATTTTTATTATAATCCCTAGCTCTCGCGCAGTTCTAATGTAATAATCTAATGTTGTTTGTCTTGCTCAGTGATATGCTTGTGTTGTCATGACAGTTCTTTGCGTTCGGTCAGCACTATCTATTTCATTTATTTCATTCGAACAAGTTTGCATAACTGTTTAATCAGCCAGATAATGCATTTCGAGGATAATCTAGGGTTAAATCAAAAGTGTGTATCGAAAAAAAAATCTGGAGGGTATTTTTATTATTTTTATTGAGTGGTGATATAAATGTCCTAAATGTTTGCGTCTAATTACTAAGAAAGGCACATGATATTCATCACTTAGGCGAAGGTACCTATTTATTCTGCAAATGCTCATACCAGCAACTGATTTTCTTTTTTAGGTGTGGCGTACGTCACTGCCGTGTGCAACCCAAGTTTACGAGCTGCTCTTGCCGAGGACCACGCCTACACATTTTCCACGGTTGGCGTGACTGCACACGAACTTGCACACGCGTAAGTTGATGCGCCTAATACAAGGTTGGAAGCGGACAATGATACTTTACGGATATAGGCAGTCTGGTAACACCAGCGTATTTAGGTTACAGTACCCATGTGGGTCAACCACGCAATGCATGAGGACTTTTTTTTTAATAAAATACAATAAGCAAAAACCTCAAATCAGGAAAACATAAGGAGACTTGAAAATGACACACACACAAACACACTTACACAAGCACACATGCATACACGTGCGCGGGCCCACGCACATCCACAGTTACACACTTACGCACGCACATACACGAACGCACACACACAAATGCACATACAAGAACGCACAAATATACACACTGTTTTTGTCTGTCTGCATCTCTTTTTCGGTGGCTTATTCGTGGTTTTTATGTCAGTTTTTAGTGGCGTTTTTTATCACCGGCTTGCCTACGCACTTTCAGAAAACTATGCTATAGGCTTCTATCCTTGCAACATTAACGACCTTGTCACCTAGTTGACCGAGATGTGTAGCCTAAGGCCACAATATTGACACTTAATTTGCTTGAATCACTAGAAGCATGACCTTGGACAATGTTAAAGAGAATGTACAAGCTACTAGCGTGAGTAGTAAATGTGGCTCCTGGACAGATAATACGTCTCATTTCCGAATAATTTTCTTTATGCCAGTTCGATGTCCTTAATTGACTTTTCGACTACAGGCTATTTAGAGGTTAGGAGACGTCTTTTAGCTAAGGCTGAGTATTACCGTTTTCAAAAAAATAAAATTTGGCGACAAATAATTTATACTTTTGATGACAATCTTTCTAACAACCTATTGATGCAGCGGCTTATTTATATTTAAGTTTCTGTAGCATAAGTATTAAAGACTTCCGAGCGTTGGTATGAGAAGTGCTGAAAAAAACTGTTGAGTCTGTATTGAAAGTATCAACATTGCTCATGTAGTGATTAGAGAAGGAACAAACTGTGCAACATGGCTGTGGCTATAGAATACATGTAAGCAAAATGTGATATTAGTTTGAGATGAAACACGCAGAGAGACTAAATATTCACGGAACTACTATGAGAGGTAACGCTGGCCATGATAGGAAACTTCAAATCTTTCCGAATCCTTCTGGCATGAAGTGTACTTTTTTTGTCGGACATAATATTACAAAAGCTGTTTTTGGTTATTATATTTTATATGTATGAAGGTGCAGATTTTTTTGTACATCACTTGGCAGAGGCTCTTGCTGCAGAACTTTGCTATGCTATAGTTTGTGTTCGGTTTTAGCTCGTTTTTATTTTCAAAATTCTACATAGTTATATCAACTGCTGTGCAAAAAGGAAAACAAAAATTTCAGAGGTTTTGCGCGCATAAAATTTCACATCTTTTTAAATCGTGCGGTATTTTCCTTAACGCAAGACCTCACGCTCTTTGTCGTGCGTTCCGTTTTATGTGGTCTGCGCGCTTACTATGCTTAGAGTAATCCTGTCAAGGGAATACGCAACCTCCATGTAAAAGGGCTAACGTGTGTTTTCGGTACAATATGACCACAAAATCCGAGTGGTAATGTCATATTTATCCACCAAGATGGCGTCTACAAAAAAAAAAGAAGAAATATGCATGGACAAGTACAGAGGAGGCAAGACTCAACAGGCTCTAGCCATCCTCTCATAACAAAAAAAATCTTCAAATTAATAAAAAAATTAAATAGTCATTACGTTCGATGATTGTAATACCCGCTTCACACGGGCAATATAAAGGTAGCTTTAACACAGGTCCCTTTGCAATCGGCGAATCAGCTCGTGCTTTTGGGTCGCGAGCACACGCCACGCGCGGAGCTTTGTGAATTGATTCGCCGCAGGGTATAAAGCTCTCTTAGCTAAAGGTACCGTTATCATCGCGCGAATGGGGTATGAGATAGACACGTACATTCCCTATTTTTTTTACGACTTTTATTATAGCACATACAGCGTATTTTGTATTAGTTCCTCTGGATTTTAAGTCTCATATCTAGGCACGCAAAAATCTGTTTCTGATAGCCTCCCCTTAATGGCTTCTCGCGTTCCGCTTATGTTTGATCGAGAGTTTCCTTGAGAGCTGTTTAACAGAACACAATCGCTTGGCTATCGCAGACTCGGTAGTGTTCACGACGGAGAGATACCCATCTTTGTGACCCTCGGAAAGACACCCAAGATTTGTGACCCAAGGGACGGACACACAATGGCACCTACAGCTGGCGGCGCACGTTTCGGGGTGTTCTCTTCGTGTTCCCTGGACGAAATGTCGTCTTTCGCCGGGTAAGTCATCAGCGACAACAGCTCTCCAAAAGCGAATCTCATACTACGGCTCCAGAAATGCCCGTATTTACAATGCTTCACGAAGAACGGAAAGCTACAATCGGAGAGTTTTTTTTTTTACAGATTGAATTAGCGAGGAAGCGAGCTGAATCATACTCAGATCGAAACGTTGTCTTAATGGCGAGCGCGCACCATAGGATTATCACCCGCGTGTTCACGCCGACACCCTCGTGCCTGTAGCTCGAGTGGTACATTTAGTGCACCTTCGCACTTGCAGCGTGCTTGAAGTCTGTCTAATAATTACTGATTTAGTGGTTTTCGATGACATTCAGCATCTTTCTAACCAGAACCAGATGTTTATTTTTGACCAGTCGGAAAGTTTGTAACAAATGTTCGGTCAATATTTTTTTTAGCATGACGATTAGTACCATATATTATAACCCGTTGGCCGTATAACTCAACTGCACTGACGATATTTGTAAACCCCTCGAGGCTTAAAAAGAATCAGTTCGATACTAAAATAAAAATCCCTGTATAATGATCGAATGAATGTTTTTTCTTGCTATTTGCAATACCTGCTTAATCACAAACAAAATAGCTCGATTGAAACAATAATTCGAGAGCAATTTCAAAATCCACATTTTGACAGCATTTATTCACCGATTCTTAACAAAATGATTGAAAGCATTCGGAGCATTATACATTTTTATGTTTGAATTATTTGGGTAAGGGTATGCTTTGAAATTCAATATCATGTTGACATATCATATTCCGCTTTGTTATTATATTACCAGCAAGTTAGAAAAAGAAAAACAAAAAACCGAGAGAGGCTGTCGTAAGAGCGCGGCAGCAAGAACTGTATTGTAATGTTGAAGTAATATTAATTCATTCGCTACAGTTTGGCAATGACAGTCCCCTTTTCTTTTTTCCAGGACTTTAACTGAAGAATGCTTCAAGATTGCATCGTCCAAAAACCACACATCTTCCAAGAAACCAAAGCCAGGCACAAACTGGAACTTGTTTCCAGGTCGAACCTGGAACAAAACATTCTACTGCCAGAAATTACATCCCCAATTCCTAGGCGTCACAGGACGTGACGTAAGAATCACTATCATTGCCTTTTTCACAAATACTAATACGACCCGCTTGTGTATGTTGGGTACCTTTAAAATTTTACAAAAGAATGTTCCTAAAACAACTTATAACTTTTCTGTGGCCTTTTCTAACGGCAGTGCTGAATACGTTCAAAACAACAAAGCCATGCGCAAAAATAGAAAGAAAAAAAAAAGTCAGCAACCCTCATCTACAAAGTTTCATGTTACGTAAAAATCAGATTTGACGGAGCAATTGTTACACTGAAAAAAAAATATGTACATAAAACGGTCGTTTTGAGAATTGAACAAGAACCAATATGTGAAATGTAGTATGAAACGTAGCGAAACATATTGCACGTTGCGTTTCTCTAGAAAGAGAAAGGAAAATGTACATACGCTACTAAAAATGCAGGAAAAGACGTGTTTTAGAGAGGAAATAAATAAAAATCCTAAAGGAAAGGAAATACAATATGCTGTAGATCAAATTCGGCTCGATGAGTCGTTGAGATTGAATGACTAAAAATCTATAGGACATCCCGAAGGCATGAAATGACGGCAAGGCAGTTATTCTTTAAAAGATGAAAGCCCGACTTTTTTTAAGGAAATCACACGAATGAGATTGTGATATAGTTTAAGTTCACACACGGCGGAGAGAGTGACGCTGAGAATAAAAGACGAAGGATAAGTTATGCTTTGACGAGTCGGACTAATCAATGTTCACGTTATCTTTTCATTAAAGTGGTACGGAAAAATGCCGTCGCCACGAGCTCTGTACCTCTCGCTTCAAAATCGGCTAGCGAGAAGCGCAATGCGTATCGCTTTCGTGACGTCAGGGGCCTCTGCACGGCCAAGGGCACTGTAGTTGCAAGCATTGCCGCTTGATGAAGTGAACGCCTGACAATCTCGCCAAGGACTCTACGCCCTATCGCCTGTACATGACTTGCCCTTAACGTAATTCGCGGCCATGCCGGTATTTTATTTGCCGTTTGCGTTCGGTTCACCCCGACAGTTTCACACCGCAAAAGTAGGAGCTTGAGGGAATCAGTAAGTAGAAATAACCGTCACTGCCCAGCAATGACGACATACGCAGGCTATGCATAAAGGGTACACATTCACTGGGTCCGGATGCCGTATTTGAGCGCGTTATTCATAGCTTGTTCCGGTGTGTTAAGGAAGGGGGGGTGTAACTTTGGTCTGGTAAAGGTCCTTGGCGTTCTCTGGTCAACCTCCTACCTATCGCCTGACAAGAACGGCGGTCTTGGTAGTGGAGAATGCACGTTACGGAAGCACTGTGGATTTCTTCGCTAAGCTTCGTGATTCCGTTCAAGCCCGGGTTGTTTATACATTTGCGCTGTATTTCCGTTAGTAGCGCTGGGGTAGAAGTCGTTCAACGTCGCAACTTCATCGGCCTCCAAACTACAAGGTGATATTGAAAAGTCGTTTTATTCGTTTTAATATTAGTTTTCGTGCTTTTACGAGCAGAAGACTGGTGTTTCTTAGGCGCTGACAACCAACCGTAGTTTCCGGCTAAACAAATAAAGAAGAGCTAAAATTTAGTTTCCGTACCCCTTTCATAAAACTAAATGCAAACAAGCAGATGAGGTATTCATGATGAACTAATAAGCGAATTAAGAAACAATATGTAAATGTAAAATTTTCACGTATGTTACTGAAAAACATCGCTCAAAGTGTACTATTCGAAGTTTTATTGAAATATTTAGTGCTGTTTTGTATGTTTCTATGTCAGTCCGTAAACGGTAAGGTAGCACGAAATGTGTGTTTGTGCAAAGTGGTATTCACTAGAAGCCAAATTTGAGGTAGTTGTTGTAGGGCACGTGCGAAGAACTAGGTGCCAATTATCGTCTACCACAAACCGCGATCTCGATTAGCGAGGATGCGGGCTGAACGTGCACGAACCTAAACTCCACGATGATATTGCCTTTTTAAAAACAACAAATGTGAGCTTTAGTCAATTACAGCTCAAGAAACACCGTGCGAACCTTACTATGATCACTCCTCATGCCAGAGGATTCGTTATTTTGATTTATTCTCGACCCTTGGGAGTCCTTGGGAGTCTCCACGCTCGGCGTTTTTTAAACAGTAAATGACTATAGTTCTGAGAACGCCGTGAGGACGATGAGTTTAAATTTGACACACAGGGAATACTCCCTTGCAACAATAGTAAAGAATATGAAAGCGGTTAAAAAAAAAGTCCTCGATTTTATGAACATTTTGTACGCTCATATTCATTTCGTTTGTCATTTCCTCGTAGTCTCCTTAAACGTGTTTAGTTGTTCAATGTGATAAATTAACTAGACCATTTTTAGATTCTAACACCAGGTTAGTTAATTGTGTACGGACATCCTTTAAATTTTGGTATTATAGACATGAGCAAGGTTTACTCTGGCGAACCAAAGTTGAGTTGTACTTAAAATTTATGATTATCTTTCGTAAACAGTTTTTTTTCTGTTTTTGGCTTTAAGTTTTTACAAGCGAGCTAATTGGCAATGAATTTCTAAAGTACGGTTAAACTAATGGAACAGAGTAGTGCTGCACATTCATTGGTCAGAAAACCTGGAACGTGCAAGGACACTTACTTTAAACGAATCGGTATCATCGTTTTACTCGAACGGTTGGGAAAACAGGCACAAGCGTTGTTCCGTGCCAGGGGCAAGAGCTAGGCGCATTGCATTCGCAATATTGCACAAGTCTGTTACGCAGCGGCGCCCTTGCTTAGCCGAACCCGATGCTCGTTAGATTTGTCAACCGTCTTGAACGGTATCACTTTTGACGAACAGCACATATCCTGATCTTTGAAGATGACTGGAAGCCCAAGAACTAGCCGTATCCAACGGCTTCAGGGAGCACAACTATTACCCGCGCAATTGCCAGGAAATAAGCGTACCCTGCGTGGCAATTAGCATAAATATGGCGGAGTCCTGAGAGCAGAATACGGGGTGCCTAGAACACATCTTTGAGTAGCGTGCTTAGCGTTCTGCCCGGCCCGTTTATTGAAAGTTATTCCGAAGTGTTAACAAATGGCCTCACGGAAGCCGTCGTTTCAAGGTGTCGGATGTCAGGATCCTGGTGGTTGATGCTTGAAATCCGGTAAAATGGTAGGGTAGAAAGCGAATGTCGCTGTCGTGGCAGCGGTGTCCCAAGTCCTGACTGCTTTAGCTTTCACATAACGTCAAGCTGGAGAGAGGCCTACAGCAGAACGGGTGCCTGCCGCATTCGACGCCGCTGATCTAGCACTATCTTAGTCACGGCCGGCGATGATACACGCATTTGTGACATGAGCGGGCAAAATCAATGGAGCACCTTTTAGGACGCAATAAACACACCATTCTGAGACGCGTTTCAGGCACCATAATAGTAGGCGCATGGTGCCAGAAGTGTGTCACGTACCGTCAGGGACAAAAGAATTACGTCCTTCGGAGGTTACATTGGTTTATAATTCTTTCAGCCTTATAGATAGGGCAGAAAGTCTAAAACCTATTAAAACCATTCAAATCATTCGACTGGGGCTTTGCTCCCGGTGCTCTCTGAAAGAAACAAAAATAAAAAAAAGGAAGAATGAGCAAGAAAAGAGAGAAATATAAATGAATCGACAATGGTGTGACCCCGAAACTATAACTTTCAATAATATTATCTCTTACTGAATAACTCCTTGGTATATCGTAACTGACAGCTCGAGTAGCGCATGGCGTGGTTTCAATGCGTTAGCATTAGGACGGTCGTTTTCAGGAAAATCCGCCGGTGTCTATCAGTGCGTCTGTTTGTCATTGCCATGCATGCCGTCGCGAGGAGAGTGGGTTGGTTAGCAGGTATATTGTGTACAGATATTATATCTCACCACGGTGGCGGGGAAAGAGGGAGAGGCTATGTTGCAAATCTTCCCGAATAACCTGTCTCCTACATCAGCGGGTAATATCATGTGATATCGCGAGTGAACGATCCGCGGGTCGATTTTGGAACGGTCGGGATTATCACCTGGATACTACGCGAATCGGCTTCGTATTGGGCTACGGCAAAAACAAAACCTAGAAGCGATGGCGGAAAATAACGGACGATCACTTTTGATCATGGAGGAAGCACTCGAAGAGACAATAATATTAACTGCTGCGGAGTTTTTTCTTTTTTTTTGACAATGACGCCGCGCTGCTTTTTGACGTGGCTCCACCCTTTGCACACTTTCCTTTTAGAATGCATATCCAGATAAAAAATTACCTATTCCTTTGAACTAGGCATCCAAACTATGTTTTTATTAATCAGCGCGATCGCTTTATGTCTGGTTCAATTGCTCTAAGCAAATAGGGTCCACGCATCGTAATTTGCACCGATTACGTTTTGCGGAAGTTGCTCAGGGATCTTTCTCAACAGTTACATGTAACTTACGCTCGCTTTGACCCGAATATGATTACAAAATCACAGAGAGAACTTCCAAACCGCTACATTTCTTGGGGAAGGAAATGGGGTGGGGTTGTTGACTGCACATTTACATGAAATATTTGAAGACTTCACTGCTTTGCAAGCGTTTTCCTCTCATTACACGCATTCTGAAAAAAAAAAAGAAAAACTTTCACATCATTTACGGCGTTCGAACATCTTCAGCCTTTAAAGCATGAGTACGAGTTCGCTGCAACGCCGAGGACGAGGACGCGAACAAGCTTCTTTTTACGTTCGCATTGTGATAACATTCAGCCCGTGCACTTTCCCGGGGAAGGTGCGCGGTTTGAATGTGATGCACATTCGTTCGAACGTTGAAGCACCAAATCTCAGTGACCATACATAAATGACTGCACCCATTCTCTAGAATTTCGAGCGTGTGCCATTCAAGACGCTCGGCGGATTACTACGGGACGACATTTCGCAGTGGCAGTAATAACGAAAATCGACGTTAGAAGCATTTTTTGCTCTTGTTATACACTCTAAAAAAATCCGTTCCGGAACGGTTCTTTGATTCCCCCAAAACTACTTCAGCTCGTGAAAAATCATTTCGACTCCAGCACTATCGCTCCCTGGCGCACAAGAAAGGAAACTGGGCGATGAAAAGTATTTTTTCGGAACACAAAAAGGAGCTCAGGGGAACCCCTTATAGGTATTCCACGAAAAATTCTTTCGGGAAGAGGGAGGGGGGGAGGGGGGTTGAAACAATCCGAAATATCCGTGAGATTCATTTTATTAACAGATATTGTTTTACTGTGTAATATTGCTCTTTGCTCGTCGGCGGGTCGAGTAGACGTACTAGGATAGGTGAAATGGCGGCTGCTTTCTCCAAAGCGTGGAAGAAATTTGTGTTTTTTCTATATCTAGGTCTCGTCTAAAAAATATACTGCACCGACTATGGCCTCGAACGTTTCGTATAGCGCTGTTCTCAGGTAACGTGACATCGATTAAAAAGTGAAGTCGGCTGCTACAATGTTATATATGCAAAATGCTTTTGCGAGGAGTTGCACCGTGGCGCCCCTATCTTGTCGCACGCTTCCTATAGTGCACACCAGGAAATTTGGAGTGCCTACTTTATCGCAAATCACTGGGGAGATTCAGTCTGTGCTGTAGCACTGAGCCTGGCGAAGCATCATGCTGAGTTCCTAAGCGCGGACTGTTGTTTTTAGGTATAAACATATTTTAAACCCTGGTCTTTCGCCGATTTATGTCTTCACAGATTGAAGCAATTGGCCTTTACTAGTGCTTTGCTGGAAAGTAGGCGCTCCAGGTTGCTGGTGTCATGTTTGATGTCATTTCAGGCGCTTTTTACCAGAAGTGAAAATTGTAAGGCATAAATTATTGACGGAGCTGCGAAACCGAGGTGTAAACTTTTTAAAGTTTTGTGTTTGTCAGAAAACGTATTAAAGTTTTGTGACAATCGACACAGAAGCTAATTCTTGAGCCTTCTAATATGTGTGTTTCGTTTACTAATAGGACGAGGCATACAGTCCCCGATGCAAGCTACTGTGCTGTCCTAAAAACCACCCTACGTGCTTCGTGAATGACATGGTGGATGGCATGGGATGTGGTGGTGATAAGGTAAGCGTAAAATCTTCTAGTTCTTTTTGAAATCCTTATGCTCCATGGTGTTTGGCAAAACCTGGCAGAGTTTTTCCTTCCCCCGTTGCTGGGTCGCTACGAGGAATTAAAGATCATGCATTGGAAAAAGTGACGGCAACCTTCTTTTTACAGGCCGGCTTCTTTTCTGCATGGGGGCAGACCCATCCTTTTCTGTTTCATCGACCCTTCCCCTCCCGGCAGACGATGCTATATTTAAACGAAGGCGTGCAACAGCTCCCGCTTAAAATCTCCGTAGTGCTCAATAATCAAAGTCAGCTAAATAGGCAACAACAGGGCACGAAATGGACTCGAACACGTCATCAGCGGTCGGCAGAGACTCGATCGCCTTTAATTGGTGACGACACGGGTTTCAACGAACCTCTGACGCAGCACTCGTCTCTTTGCCCTCCTGGCGTACTCAGAAATGTCGTAATCTGCAGGGAAAAGAACAAAATATTTTGGGGCTAAGACGGTTGGCAAGGAGGAAGGCTGAGTACAAATGGTTCGCGTCACTTTGAGTGTAGAAAGGCTTTACGTAGAACACGTTGACATCAGGGGTTTTCCTACCCTTGCTCCCGAACAGCACGGGGAAGGAGAACTAGAAAGAACACTGAAACGAAGGAGAGGCAAATAGAGGGAAAGAAAGTGAAATTTCTGACGTCTTGTGTAATGCTCTTAATTTTCTGCCTGCGCTTCAGCTTGTTGCGTTGCTTTTTATATTTGCTTTTTTTGTTTTGTTTTTGTTTCGAACTAATGTTGTAATGCGAAACTAGCAACCGGTGATGATGGACCATGATGAACTAAACCCTTGAGACAGGATAGAAAGACGTCGAAGAACTCCTGCTCTTCCTCTCCTTCCTCGCCGCCTTTCTCCCTAGTCTCATGGCTTTAGCTCATCATGATCAATTGGTCTGTAGGTCGCTTGACGTCACGTCACGCCACTTCGCTTAGCCGCCTCGGTGAGTCCGAAGCGAGAGCACTGGCCTACGGATCCCCATGTGGCGGGTTCGAATCCCGGCCGGAGGCTTATTGCGGAGGCTTATTGCGGAGGCTTATTGCGGAGGCTTATTGCGGAGAAGGCGCCGTGTAACCGAGCTTCGGTTGCACGTCAAAAAATCCCCAGGTGGTCCAAATTAATCCTCAGTCCTCCGCTGGGGCGTGCCAGATGCCCGTCGTTGGTTTGGCACGTAAAACCCCCAAATTTGTTTTTTTGACGCCACTTCGCCTATGCGTGAGTCACGGGTGTTCACTTCTGGCGCACCCGCCATCGTCATCCGGCACGATCCCAGGGTGTAAGATAGACAGGTGGGGAAACGGTCCATAGAAGCCTGCCGCAGCGCCGTGACCGGATTGTGTACTCGTCTGCTTGCGGGCACTGCCGATTTGCGACAGATGGCGCTGCTGCGAGAAGAAAAAAATCGGAATCGGATTTGCATGGAATTTTATGGAAGAGTGCGCAAAATAAACCGAGAGCACGACAGTAGTCCATTGAAAATCTACGAGAAACCATCTCCGTCAGTTTAGCCGGTCGCCCACCGGGAGTGAGTTCGCGGTGCTTCACATAGATGGCGCCACAGAAAAAGAGAAAACCGAGGGGGACACAATCCGGTCGCTCATTTGGCTCTCGTTTCCCCACCTGTCCATCTTAAACCCTGCACGATCCCGTGGCCGAATCTCCAGCTGGCACAAACAACACATCTGGGACAAGTGAAAAAAGCACGGCTTCTCATAATCAACTCGTCTCATTTAGTGTGTCACCCACACGTAGCTCTACAGAAAATTATGCAGCATAGCACTCTTATGCACCGACCAAAGGAGCTAGGGATAACACACGCTGAAGACATTTAGCATCAGGATTTTCGTAAGTAGTTTCACGCTTGTGTTTCTTACGGTTACGCTAATTCCGCTTCTTAAACGCGAATATACTCTCAGATTTTGTCGTACGCACCTTTTTTGTCACAAGATCGTTTCGCGAATAAGCTCTTTTACCTGCTACGGACGACGACAAGAAGGCAGACGGGTCATACAAATACGACGCTAGAATAAATCGTATCTTCGTCGTCATGACCACTGGCGATGTAGCGGCATTGCCGTGCTTAGGCCCTATTGAGACGGGGAATTTCTCCTTGCAACTTGACGTCGCAACACTGCCGCTTGCGTTCACACGCGGGAACCAATTGCTGCAATTTGCCGTCATCATGATCACATTTTATTTTTGTTACACTGTAAGACATACAGTTACGCGCTATAAACGTGTTTTATACATTTAAATAGCATCGAGAATACTGACTCATCTCTCTGAAACGGTTTATTTTCAAAAAGGATCACTTTCAAACCGGAACCAAGTCTTTAGTTGTCATTATCACGGACACGGTGTATCACGTGAAAATACCGCGTCCCTGACTTCCCTGCTTCGGCTTGAAACCTCTTCGAATTGTTCCGAGTTGATCGCTTGTTTGGAGCCAGTCGCGATCTCAGCAATTCGTGTCGATATAGGAAAAGCTGGGGAGCAACCCGCCAGCAACCCCAAAATTGCTGAGAAACTTTCCCCGTCTGTAGCGGGCCTTAGTAATATCATCATACTCACCGCTCACGTCGCGTTGGTCGGCCATAACACACGCGAGGCAGCTCCGCCGGCACCACGATGTGCTACATCATATTCAAGCGGGGTTCCGGATATATAAAAGACGTAGTTTGCTTATCAGGGGTGACAGGTATTTTCATTTTTTCCGACTGAGCTCCGCTTATAAAACGCTTAGGGCACACTCCACAAATTAATCTAAAACCAAAAAAGAACTTTGAAGACACATGAGAACTTTATATGATATCTTATTCACAGTTAAAAAAAAAACAAAAAAAAAAACACTGAATATTTTTAATACTGTATTGTAAATAGTTTATAAGGAGGATATTTATTGTTTTCTTATTGTTTTTCAATAGATTTTAGATTGTTCCTCGATAATTATGGGGAATTTCAAATTGCGGTTGTGTTCTTCTCCGAGCGACATGACATTTCCTGAATGAAAACATGACATTCTTCGTGAACCATTATAACACTATCGATAGCTTTATGATAGTTTGCTATCGACAGTTGCTCGACATTTGACTCTAAACAATTTCACGATAGTGGACCATTGATAGAATGCTATCGAGCTCTGCAATTGTCGATTATCGATAGTATGCTACCTATAATTTTATGATATCCGACTATCGATAGTAAACCAAGAATAGCCTTACGATATTTGACTATCGATGGTATACTACCGATAGCATTGTGGATAGTTTTACGCTAGTCGACTATCGTTTCACTATAGATACTTCCTTCAATATCGATTCTTAAACTTGGCTTTGCTTATCGATTGTATTGATAATTTTACGTTAGTCGACTCTAGGTAGCACTATCGACAGTTTCTTCAGTTTCGAGGGTTAATTTTGGCTTCCACTATTGATAGTACTCCCCACAGTTGTTCACCGCTGGTTAAAACACAACAGCTACGATATGTTACAGCCAATCAAGCGGCGTATACAATCTAGCTCGTGATTGCAATGCAGAAAGGCGACGAGCACCATGACAATGCACTTTTGGGGCTGCTTGGGTGGTTCGATCGGTTCGCATGCATTTGCTGCGGTCCCTTGTAAAACGGAATACACTCTAAAAAAAAAAAAAAAAAAGGCTCGTGCGTTTGCTTTTACCCGCACAACACTCGGGGAGCCAATCACCACAACTTACGGAAACAGCCCAGCGAATGACAATGCCGAAACATATGTTTAGACCAAAAAACGCAGTCCGAGTTGTGACATTAAGCAATGCAATCGTGGCGTTTGGCATTGCTTAATGTCAGAACTCAGACTGCGTTTCTTGGTCTAAACATATGTTTCGGCATCGTCATTCGCTGAGCCGCCTCCGTAAGGTGCGGTGATTGGCTCTCCGAGTGTTGTGCGGGAAAGTTGACGCACAGGTTTTTTTTTAGAGTGTATACGCCGGCGCAGATGGTCTCTGCTCTTGATGGGGTTGGCTTTCGACTTAAAAAGAATGCCTGATACGTTCGTGCTCCCAGACTCGACAGTGCCCTATCCTTTACTTTGATTTTTCTATACGTCACTGTTTTGAGCAAATCGGTTCTGTGGCCGCGACCTAGGAACGCGAAAAAAAAATGCTTCGGGGGCGCTTAAGCTTTTCCTTTAAGAGAAGAACGCGATAGCATTATCGGTCCTCGATCGCAGAGCATTCTTATATAATTAAATAGGTTAAAACCGGGAGCTGAAGCACGGACGTTACAAGAAACATGTATGAGAAGGACAGGAGCCTGTGCTTGTCGCACGTATTTCTTGTTTTGGGCGTGTTTCAGTTCGCGCTTTTAGATTTTTAAATGGCACTAACCAACTACGCCCAACCAAAGATTTATTGTTTCTCATATAAACACGCGTTCCTCCCAGAGCCGTGCAAGCGTGTGTGCGTGGCCTAGTCGGTAGTGTCACGTGTCACGTGACGTCACACGTGGCTTCGTGCGTTGCATTATGGGATTTTTCTGATCCCGCCGACGCCGGATGTTCTGCGGCGCGAGCTCCTAAACGCTATCGCGTTAAGACCCAAAGCGTACCTCCGAAAAGCTACGGAAAGAAAGCTCCTCCTTTGAAAAAGATAGCTGGTTATTACATGCTTTTTTAGAACAATAAACAAAAAAAAAAAAAAAAAAACGAGCAAACAAAACACGTTATAAGAACACAATTTATTATTTCTTCTAAAAGTTCGAACATGCAAAAAAAAAAAACATTTATAGCAAACGAGTTGCCAAACGTTTATTTTGTATTTAACGTAGATAGTTTTTGACCTCAGAAAGCTTAATTGCAAACGAGGTTCACACTATACAGGATGTTTTTGTATTTTTTTAATATTTGTTAAAAAAAAATCGTGAGACCTACACTTATGAGGTGTTTGTGCAGGTGAGTTATCCGGCCAGGGGGACATAGTATACAGAGATAGTCGCAACTCTCAGTCGGCTAATTAATTAAAATTCGTTAATCCACTTTTTAATTAGGGCAAATAGACATGTAGTTCCAATTAGAAACTTGCTGAGCATCATAGTAAACCCCCAAATCACCTCTTTTTAGAGAATATAAGGCCGGGGTAGCATTTTACGGCGTTCTCTAAAAACGCTTCATGTGAACCCGAATCTAGATTTCGGTATCTTATCGGAGCGCACCTTTGCGCCCGGGGTCCTGCTCCCCGGTGGTCGGGGCGCGAAGCCACCTCCTCGCCTCACTCGTAGAATGGAGGGAAGTAGGGCTTACGTGTGTTGCCTGTCTCAGCCACTGGGGAGCAGGACCGCGGACGCTTAGATGCGCTCCGATAAGAAACCGAAATCTAGAAACGCGTCCAAATGGACCGCTATTACAGAACGCCTTAAAATGCTGCCCCTGTGTTATATCCTTCTAAAAAGCGTTGATTTAGTGGATGATGCTCAGCAAGTTTCTAATTGGAACTATATGTCTTTTTGCACTAATTAAAAAGCTAATTAACACATTTTACTTAATTAGCTGACTGATAGTTACGACTATCTCTCTATACTATGTCCCCCTGGCCGTATAACTCACCTGCACAAACACCTCATAAGTGTAGGTCTCACGATTTTTTTAATCAAATATGAAAACAAATATGAGAGAATAACAAAAACACCCTGTATAAAGAAACATTCAGTTAAAGCTGCCTTGTATATTTCACTGTCTAGTAACTCAAACGTTACATTCAAACTTTGAAACCGGAGCTGTAAAAAATTGATGCTGCTTTTCTCGCCTTTTTCTTTGACGTTGCTCGTGACACCTCTCCGCAGGTGTGCATGAGGCACGTGTGCGCAAGACCGGGCGGGCACCCAACGGCACCGCCACGCACGACGACCACGCGGTCTACAACCACTACGAGGGCTACCACACCGAGGAGGCCTTGGCGATGGACAGGGCTAAATAGGGGCAGAAGGCCTGCCGCAAAGCTCTTGTGAAGACTGTGATTCGCAGCCACCAGCCATCTACCGAATTCAAATGAACAGTTCGCTGTCGAACGCCCAATGCACAGCATATATCCCGCCTTTTTAGGATGCACGGGGAGATGGCTAAAAATAAAATGTATACAAGCACCAGTGTCAATATTCACCAGACATGCCCATTTTCTGGTTTAATTAATGTAAGTTGCTTGGGTAGTGCCTGCACTTCAGTACAAATAAAATAGCGGCCATAAGACAATGGCATGCGAGAAGGACAAGACAGGGACTACCCAAGTCCCTACCCCTGTCGTATTTGCGCTATTTTATTTGCATTTCTGGCTTGTGGCCTTAATGCGGTACAAGAAACAAAAGTGGAGCAAGAAGACAGAATTTACGTCTCTTTTTTTCGCAATCTGTCCAACCACTGGCTGCGTGTAGGCCGCCACCGCCCCCCTCGGGTATGGTGCTGCCGTCGTTCTGGGCCCCGGCTTGAGGAGGCGGTAATAATCTAGATTTAAAAGCTAAAAATAATGCGTTTTGCCACTATGGGGATTGCTTGGGGAAAGAGTATAACTTCTCTATTGGCAGCATCGGAGTACGTGTGTTCATTATACACCTCGTGGCTTGTTTGTACTCTAAGAAGCGAACGTTTTTAGATCCACCAGTCGACAAGCTCATCGAAAGAGCCTTGTTCGAAAACGGCCCTTCTTGGTTGCCTGCACGCGAGCAGATATGGGCGAATAGCGATTCTAGCGTCACTGTTCCGACAGCCCAGAGAGAAGGACCGTTTTCGACCGGCGCTCTTTTACTCCGTCAGCCGTGCTGGGCCAGTTGTACTGGGCGAGTGTCGTTTTGCCGAAAAGGAACGGAGCACGCGCGCGCTTATCGCAGCTGGCCTTGGCGGCGGGAGGCGTGTTTATGAACAGGGCCCCGTACGGTTTACCCTAAGAGGCTCGGCAACACCACTTCCGGGTGATTAGCCGGATGTGGAAGAAGACGCCACTCACATCACGCTTAGCAACGTCAAGCAACAGCTAGACGTGATTAGGGAACGTCGGGAGGGACTTTCCTAGGCACTCGTTCGTGTATGATCGGTAGCCGCTGAGACGCCCTAATGTGCATTTACGCCACCGTCATAACAACACCGGCTTGATAACCACGATCATGGGAAATCGAAGCGAGCAGGCGATTGCACCGTTGCTGATATGCCCTACCGGCCACGCCGAAATGTATGCATTAAGCTGTGAATTTGTCAAGAACAACGCGGCTGCAGGTCTTATATGCGCGAAGGTTGCAAGCTTCGACAGCCACTTTCTTCGGTCTAGCGCCTACATCTTTCAGAGAAACCGAGCGAACCACAACCACGGCATCTTTTGCCCGAGTGCATAATAGCTACCGCAGATTTAAGACCTACGCTTCGCGGCTGACGCGAGCGAATGTAAGGGAGAGACGCCGGCGGGCTGCCCATATTTTGTAGGCGAGAAACGTATTGGGGGGGGGGGGTGGTGCATTTTGCCACGCCGTGACATTTATGCCAGACAGATACAACCACGTTTCTTCATCGATACGCCACCTGAACGTCTGGGCAGCATTGCCGGAACCATGTACGCGATCATTTTCTATTTGCGCGAGTGCTCGTGCACGGCTCCTCTGTTTCATACTTGGCGTGCAACGCTGTCAAAGCTACTGGCGCGAGCGCGTGGCTTCATCTATGGCAGGGGTGGCCAAGCTGCGGCTCGCGAGCCGCATGCGGCTCTTCGCGTGTTAAAGTGTGGCTCGCGGCTCCCTCCCCTACCCCCCCCCCCCCCCCTTTCCCGCACTCCCCCGCCTCCATTCCGGTCACACCGAGCACTTCCCCAGAAAGAGAAATGAAATTCGTTTTAAAGCGAAAGTCGGGTTGCGGTTTGGTAGTTTTGAGCTACTGCTACCTTACGTACAGTTGGGACTGCTTTTGACTCAGATGGATTAAAAGTAGCCCGTGTTTCGTTTATTGCCCTAAACAAAAATATGCCCCCCCCCCCCCCCCCCCCCTTCCCGCGGCTCTTGAAAGTTTCATGGTTTTATTTACGGCTCTTGGGTCGGGTCAGCCTGGCCACCCCTGATCTACGGTTTGGTTTGCGTGACAACGCGCGCAAATGATGAACGAGATCAAGCCCCATGCTCGCGCCAGTAGCTTTGACAGCGTTGCACACTAAGTATGAAACAGACTATAGACGCCAGCAGAGTACGTTGATGTTTTTATTTAGCTAACGGACAAGAAAGCGACGGCTCACTCGCGCGGATATTGACGCTCGCTGAAAAACCACGCGTACGCGAAAAGCCAAATAGCCATTTGCTGTTGCCCTATTCTGTGGCGGAAAAGTGTACAGATGTGTCTAACATTAATTACAGGCTGTGAAAAATGCAACACATCGATCGCGAACATCCGATCACCGGTTGTTTATGCTTCAAAACTTTGGGTGATGACAGACCCGCCGTCTCGATATTCAGTGGGTTTTAGTGCTTGGGCACCACTGAATTATTCTCTAAATAGGGAGGCTGTTGTCAAACTTGGTGGTGCCGCGTATCGCCTACCGTTTACGAATTCGCCAAGTGGCCACGTTCAATGCTTGCCAACGAGAGAAAGAGAGAAATACTGAGAGGGAATAAACTTTACTTTAACAACTCTATTCCGAGTCATTTCTCACCAACAACGCGCCTGGCCACGCGCCTGTGGCCTGTTCACACTCACTCCTTTACCTGGTGTATACACTCCGTGCGACGCGACTGGCGCGCCGCCGCGCGGCCGGTACCGAAGGTAGGCAGTGAGCACCCCTGAGAAAAGGAAACCGAAACCACGCCGCGTAGGCGTGTACGCGTTGAAGTCGGAGTGGTGCTGTTGCGCTGGGTTCACAGCGCTGGGTTCACAGCTTAATGACGCAGCCTGTGCTGCGTCATTAAGTGCTTCAATAGTTATGCGTCGTATCTCGTGGAGACAAAGTTTCACAGTTTTTCACCTCGCCGATGTTTTGTGGGACAGCGACAACGATGGAGCCGTGCCATACGACGGGAGAAATTTGGTGTCCCGATCATGTCTGCCACTGTGTTGACACGGCTGACATATTCTACACTGCCGCTTTGCGCTCTGCGTTTGTTTTCGTACCAGTAACGCCTACATGTGTCAGCGCCGATGGGACGAACTGAAATGCCATCCCACACTCGCGGGTATGCAGTGCCAATTTCGTTGGAGGAATGCCCTCCAAAGAAGTTTCGTCCCCATCGTACGAGTCGATGATAATTCCGGACAGATATGGGACACAATCTTTACTTCATGAAGAAAGATTCGAACGGTAAAAAAAGTGACAAATATAAATCTAAAGAAAACAACCATGAAACTCGGAATCACTGGAGAATCGGCGTTTGAGTATGGAAGTTTATGTGGTGTGCTTTCTTTCTTGATCAGCCTCATTTTGGATGGGGAAACACTGACACCCCGAGTTCTGTAGACAACAAATTTTTTTCTCGGCTTTAGAGCCACCTATTGCAAAGTGGTTCGAACTGGAAGTACCGTCCACTGGTCCCTTCCTACCTGTAAAGTGTGCACCTCCCACGATGAGTGGTATTTTCTGGCAGCCTTTGACGGTCAAAGCCAGTTCCCATTTAGTTACGCCGCCCAAACTAAATTTCCATATGGTTTCGCTGTGCCAACTATTTTTGTTATAATAAGTGTTGTGCCAAGTGACGGTCATGTAAAAGTACCTGTGGGCCGAAAATCAGCACCTCGCACAACAGGTTATTACACAACAGCTGACCGCAAAAGTCCTTGGCGGCTAAACCGTGTGTTGGCCGACAACTTTGTTTTCTCGGCTTTGGAACCACCTTTCGTAAAGTTGTTTCAATTGGAAGTACAGTCCACTAGTCCCTTCCTACCTCTAAAGTCTCCACCTCCCCGACCAGTGGTATTCTCTTGACAGCCTTTTCGTGGTCAAAACCGGTTCCCATTGAGTTACGCCGCCCAAACCAAATTTTCACCTGGTTTCCCTATGCCACTTTTTTTTTGTATAATAAGTGCTGTGTCATGTTACTGTCAAGTCCAAGCACCTGTGTTCCCAAATCTGCACTTTGCACAGCCCGCTATAACACAACATTTTGGGTCCAATATTGGATATACCGTACAGCTTTATTTCTTTATTTGTTAGAAACAACTTTCCCACCTGCCGTCTTAATGAAACTGGGCACACTTCGTGCAGAAACTTAGTGTACATCTCACTCGTCTCCAATATCACCGTTCCAGCAGTCCTACGTTTACAGCGACGAGCGAAATAAATTTCCCACTCAAAGCAATTATGGTGGCGGCCGTCTTGCTTTTCAGAAAATTGCTCCAACTCCTTTTTTGGCCGCAACTAGAGAAATTACCCCTTATAACGACTAAAACTCAATATATAGAAAGAGGAGAACAGCTAAATGCCCTTCTTAGGTCTGCCCCAGCACCCATGCAACGTCACCCTCAACGTATCGGCTCAAAAAGCAAAAGTTTCGTCCGTGCGCGCTTCCGCCGCCACAGCTTGGCATGCGAAAAGGCGCCGCAGGCTGCTGAACGCGCCTCACGGTCGAACGCCAGCTCCTCCGCTAGCGGCGCTGCGCGCGTTTTTCAAAGCGCCCCGTATAGTTCCCGCACGGAGTGTATATGCTGCACTAGTCATCGAAGTTATCCTAGATGTACTCACCCTTGACCCTGCAATGACCTGTGTCCACACATGTTCCGAAGCAGAATGGTGAAAACGAACTCGTCCACGATGCTTGGAACCCGTCATATTGTTTTAGCACTGAGGAACAGTGTCCGAAGTGCCTTGGAGCCCCGATATCAAAGATACTCCTTTTACAGAGTATACATTCTACTTTAGTAAATGAAGTTGCGAAAAAGAGATGCAATGAAACATGGGTGTTTGGGAGAGCTTTACATTTTAACAAACCAGTTTAGTTCCGACGACTTCCAAAAACACACGTCTCATCTCTGTATTCCATCTATCTCAACCATGGTGATGGTGACTGCGTGTCCGTCCTTAAATCTCGCTCTAAAATACTTTGACTTCTGCTGTACGTTTTCTAGGTGGGCCATCTAAACCCTAGTAACAGAGCATTTCGTTTTTCTTTAGTCGGTAGGGAAACTGATTACAGTCACGCACATAGATCACAGGGAAAAAGAACAGCCACCTAACTTCAGCATGGTTGACTGCATGCAACCGACTCGACAATAAAACTTCTCGGTATTTCATTCATTGTAATAGACATTTTGCTAAACTACCCAAGAATCAAAAAGAACGCCAGGATCGTAGCTACATGCGCTGCGCGGGCGCGCCTTCCGATACAAACAATTCAAAGAAAATAACCAAAATAAAGCGTTTGTGGTACGCTAGTGCGAAGTGCCATTTGTTTTAGATGTTTGCTTTCGAACAGTTACAGTTACAGTTACAGTTGCAGATGCCAGTATGCGTAGCGCGTGTACCTGCATTCCCGGCATTCGCTTTGATACTTGGGTAATTCGGAAAAAGGTGTATTGTATTCCGCCACTGTAGAAATTAGTTACATGCTTCATTTATTGAAAACCAGCATACAAACGAGCAAATTTAAATCAGGAGAGCGGGTTCGGTGCCCAGAGTAGATTCCCTGTTGTCACCGGGATAGTTCTATGGGAGAAATAAAATCAGAGTTCTTAATGACACGAGCAATTTATCAGAGGTCTATGACAATTTATTGTACAAGATGATATGTATTCTTTGCTGAGATACGACATGCCTTGGATGTGCACCCCAAAATGATATGGCAGCAGGTGAAGGTACTCAATGCACCTTTTTGGATGACCATTCACAGTTTTAGCTAGTTAATCTTTCCTTCCCATAAAGGTTGCAATAGGTACTTTATTGACATAAACAGATCAGACATTGGCCGGCGATATGCACTTCTAGGACACGTCTTCAAGTACTGGACGACATCGACAAAAATATAGCAGCAAGCGGAACTCTAAGGTCAAGGTTTTACATGTTGCTGCACCCTGTCATTTCGAGGACTGGTTGAAAAGCCTTTCAGCTACATGTAACGCAAAAGTCTGACAGCGATGAATCTTCATTACTGTTCCACATAGTTGCTTTCTACTTCCACAGGCTTTCCTGATCTGCTATCAACCCTTAGAACGAAACGAAAATAACCCTTGAGCGTCATGAGAATCATCCATAGAAGCAGCCATGCAGTCATTGCTTATTGAAAAATGCTTCCCCTTCAGGCCTCCTTCTTGCTGGGGAATAAATGAAAGACTCATGGTTTGAAGTCAGGTGTATAGGGTCATGGTGGCAGTCCGAAGCCACAGGTGTCGATTGTTTGGGAACAGTGCGCAGAGTGGCCTGGCACGTTTTCCTGGAAGAAAATGATGCCACGTTCCTTTTTTCCAGAATGGCTCTTCGGGATGGTTTACCCGTAATTTAGTATTCACTTTTTCACTTTTTTGTGACTTCATATTTTACTTTTGAGCTTCGACTCAGTAACAGGAGCGTTCGTGCTCATGCTCTTTATTTATCTGCACATAAATCAGTTCCGTCTCCATCACCCGAATGTCTTTAACATGACGTCTTTAATTGTGGCTCTGCGCCCAACTTGACTATGCGCCCAGTACAACCCACATGCCTCAGCTGATACTACAATGTTTTCGTTACAAGCTTGTAGGCATCGCTCTTTGTGATAAATTCTAACTATCTATCTCCTCACTGCAACTAGCAACCACGAAGAGTTAATTTTAAAAATTACTACTGGTTTCAGTACCTCCAATAAAGTGTGAGTAATGCTCAGCTTTAATCGTAGGGGGGTTGAAGGCTGGAAACTGCCTTTGTATCTAAACTGTCGTGGATCATTTGTAAAATCAGTCACTGCAGCCTACAGAAAAAGCTCGACAAGGGATGAGGTTAAAATCACGTTCACGCATAAAGGTGAAGTTTGCCCTAGGACTCCGAGCATGGCATTTTACAGGATTAGTAAACCATTTCAGACTTCATTTTCAGGTCTGACGATAGTTTTTGTCTTGTCACTTGCTAACCAGTTCTCTCCAGATTGTAGTGATGGATGATGGGCTTTCCAAGTGATCTGCAGGAAAGTGGACACTAAAATTTTAGAGTGCAGAAATGTGTTGACTGAAACTCCAACCAGTAGCAGGGTTGCAAAACCTTATCATTTAGGAGATGTAGAGCGCTGCGCGGATACCACTTTGATCATTCGCATCTGTATTCGTATCCTATTTTTTGTATCTGATCATACGATCATTGTATCCGCATCCGATCTTGAACCGCATATTTTGTGTCCACATCCGAACCGCATCCGCAAAATTCGGAACCGCATTCGACCGGCAATCCGCGCATTTTTTTACATAATAAAACCAAGCATTAATATTAAAAAAATAAAGGAAAGCATCTGGATGGTTTACAAGCCGTCTGTTTACTTTTGTACAAAAAATCATTCGAGCCAGAATATGGTTAATGTAATTTTATTGTATTCCGTTTTATGGTATTTATATCATAAGCGGCCATCCTTCTAGAGACACTTCGCATAGCTGGGAAGGTCTTCGCAGTAATGAGATCGTCTTAGGAGTCCGTGACACTGTCCAGAAGATGCGCTCAAAAGAAAATACATTTTATGTTTTCTTTTTTTTTTTCTTTATAAAAACAACTGCAAGCAGACACCTAATTTCTCAGAATAAAAATGAACAAAGAATACTCCGTCGTTTTATTTAGGCTAAAGAATAAAAAAATTGAGAGGAAAGGCGGTTGCTCACCGTAGCAAAGTACTGGTATGCACCTGGTAAGGCGCGAGTCACCACCGGAAAAATGTCACAATATTCAAGAATGGCAACTCCCCCTAGTGGTTTCGTTTTAAACACGAGCCCTCAACTGAATTCTCGGAACCCCATATTTGAAAAGAACTTGCCAACTGTTGAGAGGAAGAAAAAAAAAAAAAACGAACACACACGCATCGTTTTGTTTGTCGAGGTTGCTGGGTAGAAGAAAGAATATCGTCAGCATGGGCGGATTCAGAATGGTTCGTCTCTAGTAAAAGTAAGACCCGCTCATGACAAGTCTCTTTCCGCTGGTGCATTTTATGCTGTGATGGCATGCTCGAACTGCACTACAAGAGTGAAGTACGGGAACTCGTGCTGGGGCAAGTTACCGTATAACTCACCTATTAACTCTGCACTCTGCGGTCGCACGTGTTCATGGCTCGCCTTGACAAAATTGCAGATCTGAATCTACGGATATCCGCACCTGACCCGCATCCGCAGCCCCTAGCATCCGCATATGATCCGTGATCCGCCAAATCTGATTAATTTATATTCGGGGTCGCCGGTTGACTGCGGATATCTGCAGATGATCCGCGGGTACGTGGATATGCAGGGCACACACTTAGAGAGGCAACTGCCTTTGTGCCCACTCGGTGGTGAAAGCTCCCAAGTTGCATAAAACAAAATGTTTTCTCGCAATATACTACCTGTTACCACTAGTCTATTTTAGGGTTGTTTTTGCGTCTGCCACCCTATAATTTTTGTAAGGCTCCACATTGAATACCAGATGTCCAAATAACTTCTTTAACACGCGAGAGAGAAAAAAAAAATGCATCTCAAGAAACAACCTCAGCACGTGTAATAAGGAGCCGGCTCAGATAAACGAATATATGAAAAGGAGATTATGTGCCGTTCAACGAATGGTTAACCTGTCGTTGTTGCCTGAATCTCAACACTAGCAATTAAATAGGTAGAGAGGAAGTCGCTGAAAATCACTGAGAAGCTTTAGGGTTCGTGGACAGAAAACGTTAGTGCACTTGTGAAGTATCATATATTTCCCAAACACGCAGTGCTTTAAAAATGTATCACAGTGCTTTAAACATGTATGTTTATGCCATTACTCCAACACATGTTAGCCCAGCAAGCAAAAGCTGATACAATCTGTGGAACTTGTGGGAGAGTTACCTTGCTGCATGCTTAACCCAGAGGAACAACTGGGCGCCATGGGTTTGAACCCAGCAAAATACATATAATGTTAGAAGAACGGGACGGTTAGTTTGACGTCAAAGACGGCGGCGTGCAACCGTCCATGGCCGCCTGCACTGGTGGTCTGTTATTGTCCCGGCACCTCCTCCTTGTTTCACGTAGTTCGTACACCTGGTGTGTTGTGTTGCGGGCATCAGGGCGCCCGCAAGCTGCACCGCAATACAGTATAAAAGATACATGTATTATCTGTGCGAAAAAAAACGCAAGCGGCAGAGTGCATGGTTTTCGATACAGGGTGCAACACCTGGAGGGGCCTTGGGAATTCCTGAAAATGCACCGGGGTACAAGGATATGGGTTCTACTGGGATGTTATGAGCCGAGCTCCGGGTACCTAAAGCTTCGGCGTTTCGCCAGCAGTGCCCCGGAAGCTCCATCTCTAGAGTATTCCTGTTTTCTCACATGGTTATCAATAGATGTTTTTAGAAACTAAGAAATTTCTCACTAACGCTTTCTTTGTTTACTGTGATTGGGAGGTGTGCCGATTCTGGGGTGGAAAAAAATCATCATCCTGATCATACTGATATCGGAAAAAAGATATAGCTAGGTGAGCGAAACGCACCCGTTTAGGACGCACTGAGCGGGGGTCATACACAGTGACTCACACCCTCGGAACTAGGCGCATTTTTATTCGGAGCGCAAGTTCGTCTGCTCCAGCGCAGGGGTTGCGGAGATGTCACACTCTGAGACCTGATTGGCTCTGATTGAAAGGATAGCAGGTAGACCTGAATGCTAGCAACCCTGAGGTCTACCCACTATCCTTCCAATCGAGCCAATCGGAGCTCAGCGTTCCGACGTTCCGACAATTAAAACGCAGTGAGTGACGTCCCTAAATTGCTCATAATGCTTGTATTACAAGTCTTTGCAAGCTAACTTGCAGAACAAAAAATGTGTAACATCTTTAAAACAATTTGTAATTTTACACAACCCATTTTGTTCGTTTTTTTAGCAGTGTTAATTCCCCGAATGGTGTGCTTAAGACACACAACAACTTTAGACAGTGGCATGAGTAGGCAGGGTAGGGGGAAATAACATTTTTGGATGGAATGAAAAAGCAACGTTGTTGGAGAAACAAATTGAGTAGTCGTTGACGGAGATGCGTAAGATAAGGTTTTACAGATATGTCTAAGCAGCGAAATTTGGGTACATATAACAATGACTGCGGTCACATTTAATGGAGCGGAAAATTTTTCGTAGTATACAGTTCGAATAGTCAAACTTTGAATTTAGCCCTTGCGAGCGGTGTAGTGACTCGTCCCGCAGCGGCATTTAAATTCAGATTACTACATGTGCCATAGATGTATAGCAGATTTGCTGTTTGTTCGTAGTTATTCTTACCGAATGCTGACAAGAGAGTTTGTATCCAGAAAGAAATACCAGTTACTTTGCTCACTGCTAAAATACTTCAGAAGTTGCGCACGGCAGAAAAACGTTTACATCAATTTTCTGTTGGTGCGTCCTTAGTACACCTACTTGAAAGTTTTTCAGCAAGTCCCGAGCACCCCTATCATTCTCCACCGACATGACTAAACTCAATATAAGCTACATAAAGTTTAGACCATAGAAAACGGCACAATATATCTCGTGCCGTGGACTCGCCGAGGACTCGAGGAGCTTGTAAAGTCGACTAGGCTAGGTGGCTAGACTTGGCTAGACTTGGCTTGACTTGTCTACTTGATTTCCGCTCTAAAATTTCTCTCGATACGAACATGTTCAAATAAATATTGGCTGGTGCTGAACCAAGTTGAAAATTGACCACCATATATTATTACGGCATGTTTCTGCTTATTACTCACTGCCATTATTAAATAAACTATCTTAAGATCGTAAGTAAGTTAGTATTCCGGACTCTACCACATCACCAGGTGGCGCAACGTGACCTCCGCTACATTTCGCGCGCTTTTTGCGGGCTGTCTTTGTTCACTGTGGTCCTCATCGTCCGAGAATCGAGGCTTCCCAAGAGCCACAGGTTTCGTTTGAAGCAAAAGGGACCACAGCTTCGAGAGAGTTGGATCGTCCAGCGACATGCTCAATCGTAAGGAAACCGCCTGGTAGTGCAACCTACCACCCGTTACAGAAGGTCGCGTGTATAGATCACAATTTGGGCCACTGGTCATTTTTAGAATTCACGTCTGTGAATCATGGACTCTGGCTTGCTATTAGAGTGCCAAGTCTAGCGACATAACCAACTTAGGGGTTTTCTCAAGTTCGGTGGACACCCTACGGATGATAGAATAGGTGGAACATGACTGATTGCCTGCTCGGAAAGCGAAAACCTTTTTTTTTTTTTTTTTTTTGTTTTGCGCATGTTTTTTTCAGGCTCGTCACCTGATGAAGTCCACGCTTTCCCGAGCACTCTTAAGCTGTTATTGAACTGTCGACTCTTAAGTTAATCGCGATCGGCTGGTTTTGTACGGCGAATCTAACTTTCATTGACACTTGGCGTAGCAGTTGAGCGTAACGGCGAATCGTTTTAAGATCTTCCATAGTAATTGGAGACACGGAACTATAAAAACCGGATGTTTCTATCGTTCCGTGTCTCCGGTTACTATGGAAGTCCTTCGCCAGGTCGCCGGTGTTTTTATCCTTTCTTCGATGTTTTAAGATGGCGGTGTTCACAGTGTCTTTGCAAACTGCCAGCGTTACAAAACCACTTACTGTGCCTGAACGCTTGGGGGAGCGTCTGGAAAGAGTCCCTGCAGCAAGCATAGTGTGAGGAGATGTGAATGAGGGGACAGCGCAATCGGAACGATCCCTGCAGGTCGTTTTTGGTCCAGGAGCTCACGGAAAGCCACGTCACCATCGTTGACAGCCATTCCTGTCAACGATGGCAACGTGGCTGTTCCTGCATTGTAATCTTTAAAAGCGCTTTTATAATCGTCAAAAGATTTAAACATGTGCACACATGATACTTGTTTCAGTTTCTGTTTTGAAATTATCCATAACTGTGACGTCACTGTTCCAAACAAACCTTTGCTAGGGGCGTTGTTAAGGACGAATACACAGGATTGGATTTCGCTCTGAAAGTATGATCGGTCAAAAATCAGATGTGGAATTGAAACGTTTAAAAAATTGGTGTAGGAAGCCTAGATTTCACGCTTTCCACGACAGGAGTTTGCCTAGAATCGGCTGTCTCTGAAATATCTGCGTCGACAGCTTCCATTCCTCGAGACGCCTCGAGATGCCTGCTGCAAGCGACGAACGCGTGACGAACGCACACGGAATGACAGAAGTATGCAGTACGAAAGAGTTTGAATCGTTTGCTTAATGATACAATGGACCTTTTCCGAGAAGCGTTCTGCGCACGCGCGAGCGCCCGATGCCAAGCGGCGGAAGTCAGAACGAAAAATCGAGGAAATTCGGAAGGAGGCTGTATATCAGCGAGTAGAACACGTAACTGCAGCATATATATAATTGCGTTACACAAAAAAGAACGTCGACGGAAAGGAAAACACGACGTTTGGGTGGACGCCACGGACGCCCCCCTTTCAAGTCGCATTGGGCAGGCGCTGCTGCTTAGAGAGCGCAGAAACTGGTAGCGTGGCTCCCATTATCGATTGGTATCGCAGGTAGGTCACTTCCTCGATTTTTAGTTCGTGCAGCCACCGCCTGGTGCCGTCGGTATGTGGAAAAGGTCCATTTTCTTTTTGTGTTAAATTGGAACATGGCAAGGCCTAAAGAACCTCATTAGGTGTATAGAAACAAATTGTAATTTCGTGCGATACGAGATACTGTCTAACGAAAATCATCACACACATGGAAATCTGTTAAAAATACTGCGTGTAAAGCATCTGTTTAGAATATGATATCAAAGCAGCGTTGGATTTTTTTTTTTGATGTTGCTGTTTACGTGCATTGTTATAAAGGAGAAATTATTTTGACTCTAACATGAGCCGTTCGAGATACCAAACTTCGTTTTTCAGGCTCGCAATATGGGTGTGTTTCGTACCTGGTTGTAATCGTCACACTAAGAAAAAACCCTACTGATTCTTTTGTTTTATGTAAGACTCCGAATAGCGAAGGAGCTTCAAAATAACTTCGGGTGAGTTATATATATACCTGTTACGGGCAGCTCGCTTTATGACACAAATATAAAGTGAAGCCGCTCCTGTGTTGTCAGAACTTCTCGTAATGTGAGTTGGCCTGCATTTCGACATTGATATACACTGCACGTCGTCGTCGTACGTGATTAAACATCGAAGAGTTTTCATGTTATCATGTATTGAGGAAGCGAGCTCAACGGGAAGGCGTTGGCGCGCTCGCACACCTAGAGCGTCGATCAAGCTACGATGGAGACTCTTCGCTACCGAAATCCAACAGAAAGTGGACCCCTAGAATAGATGTTTAATTGATCTTCACCAACCTCATTCAACGCATTCGCGTACTTCCTCAGAAAGAACCACTGAGTTCGCGAAGCCATCGTAGCGTCTGTTAGCAAGGAAAAACGGGTTGGTGAAATTTATTACGGGGTTTAGTCATCGCCGTATGGCACTGAGGCGAGAAAAGGTCTTAATAATTAAGTACTGAGAAGGCACAATGCTTTCAATTTTTTTCTAACTTCTGTTATCAGACACTTTTTTAGCCTCATGTCGAGCCCCCGTACATTTGTTCATAACAATGTACGTAGCAGGGGTTTGTTTCGAGCAGAGCGCCATGTTGGGACGTCATCACTTGCAGGGTCAATGGTAAACATAAACAGACATGGCTGAACTTCCATGGGGCACTGTAGCTTTTCTCGGCGGAAAGATGGACAAGGGCAAGGACAAGACTGATGTAATATAGATGAATGTATCTTTCCAGACCGCATGACACCATGAATAGCATCCTTTTGTTTCCACAAGACTGTGAAAACCGCCCACTCTTTACATATTCAATGTATATGCATAACCGTTGCTTGTCGAGTCCTTTACAACTAGTTTGAACGGTTTTATGACTTGCTGTAAACGCGTACAAGAGAGACACCTTCAACTTGTGTCAGGGGCAGCAGTTTATTACTTCTTAGTATCTATGGATATTTGAAAGTGGTGAATATATCCTTTTTGCTGCGATCTTGATCGTCACCATCTTAGAACTGCAACGAGCTGATGAAGACTCTGCTTTCAAGGTGTCAGGAGATGTTCACATAGCCACAGCTTTTGTGGTGGGAGGTGGGTGCTACATCGTGCTCTTGATCCCTTCACTTTCTTGCATGGAGGCTGTCCTCGTCTTGTCTTTCTCGCAGGCATGACATCTGTGAGCCAGTGAGGGGTGCAACCCCTTTGCGCGTCGACTGTTCCTCCTGGGCACACAAGCATGCATATTCGCTTTTGGCGGCAGGTGAATGGCGCCTTGTGCTCTTTATTAATTCACTTTCCCGGGTGGCCTCTGCCCAATTTAAGTCTTGTCTTCCTTAAAGGCGTGATGGAATTCTCCATATAAGCTTTTTTAGCTTATGCAGGATGGCCACTCTTTAAAGTGGGTTGTCTTGTTTCATTTGTGCACGCGAGCACACATATCCGCTGCTCCAGTCAGTTGGGTGCCAGCTTTCGGTTTTTATTCCTTCACTTTTCCACGAGGTTAATATCATTATCACATCTTTAAGCTAGTGAAAGGTAGCCGCACATTGAGGCAGGTTGTCTTTCGTCTTTGCGCACATGTCCGCTAGTGGCAGGAGGTTGTAGCTACCTCTTGCGACTAGTCGAGTCTTGCTTTCCTTGCAGGCGTCGACTTCTTTCAGGAAGGCACAAAGGCTCGCATTATTGCTGTTTTCGGGAGGTGAGTGCTACCTCATGCTTCTTTTGCCTTCACTTTATTGCATGGTTCGTCTCCTTATAAAGTCTCCCTTACTCGCAGGGGTCGCCTCTTTAATCTCTCGCAGGATGGTGGCGTCGTGAGGGGACGACTTGTTTCGGCAGAGCACACAATACCACAGTTCCGTTGTTATCAGGAGTTTTGTTCTATGTACCTCTTGCTTTTTATGCATCCCTTTCCCTTCTGGTTTGTCTGCTCATCGGGCCTTGCCTTACTCGCAGGGGTTGCCCCTTTGACCTCTTGCAAGATGGCGGCCCCGCAAGGTGTTGATTTGTCTTAGCAGGGCACACATGAGGGGGATTGAGTTCCTTTGAGGAGGCGAGTGCTACCTCGTGTTTTCTATACCTTCACTTAACCGCCTGGTTCCTCTCTTCACGGAGTTCTCGCCTTACTCACAGAGGCCGCCTCTGACCACTCGCAGGACAATGGCAGTGTGAGGAGTCATCTTGCTTTCGTGGGGCACACATGACAGTGATTCAGTTCCTTTGAGACAATTAGTGTAAAATCACGAGAGTCTAGGTGACGTTGGTCAACATGTTCGGTCTCAAGAAACCATGGCAACCTTTAAAAGGTGCTGTGGAACTACCTGCTTTTTCTCTCCCCTTTCCTCCTTCCCCCTTAACCCCTTTCTTCCAGATGTTGACTTTACAGCATTCACGCCTAAAGCCTCACCGCCAGCACATTGCGGCAGGGCATGGCTATTGTCCTGGGTGGATAAGAAATATTGATGACACCTAAAAATATTCAACATTGTCGAATGTTCATATACCACTTGAACTACATTGATAATGTTAGATAACACGAACGTTTCTAAAATAAGTGCAGGGTATATGGGAGGCACTCACTTGATCATATGACGTTTCGGCAAATCAATCTTCACCACTCTGTACGTTTGATCGAATGACACATTAGGGAATGGACGGTGTCCTGTGTCCGTCTTTCGTAGGTTTCCTTGGTGGCGATCAGTTAATTGAATAACGTTTGGAGCTATACGCTGATGATAACAAATTAGCTCTTTTTTCTCTAATGACTTGCAGAGAGGCGTCACCGGTTAGCTCGGTGCACCCAAGAAACACCGACAAGGTGAAAATGTCTAACAGAATGATGGTAATTGCAGGTTGAAGATAAACATTCTGAAGCGTTTGTTGTGTTGTTGCGGAAAGTCCGTGCTGAGAACCGGTTCAACGAGACATGCCAGTGGCGCATGGAGAGTGCCAGGAAGCGCATGGCCAGATTGGAGGCACAGAAACATGGTGTAAGACCTTTCACGGCAATGAATGATGCTCTTGGCCTTCAGTTAAGGAAGGCACGGGCGCTCAATAAATGTGCAGCCGACAGGTCTTTCTTTCAAGGCGGCATCAAGGAGTATCAAGGAACTTCAGGCGGGTACCAGCAGGGCAACGGACAAGTGGTCCTGCGGCCAAGAGGGCAACCAGCGCACCCCTATGCTAAAACAAAGTATAGAGTTGAATATTGCGCACGTCAGGCCACATGACAAGGGGCATTAATGAACCATCCCTAGGGCCCTAATCTACACGGAGGAACCAAGGGACCGGAACATTGCCACCTGCTGCAATTGTCGAGCTCCGCACCGCTGAACAATCGCAGCAAGCGGCAATGTCCTGTTTCCTTTGTCCTGCTTGGTCCCGCCGTGTAGATTAGGGCCCCTGGTCTTTTATTTTACTTTTCCGCCACCATGTATATTGAAATGTTATGCGTGCCACGCTGCTCGGCCGAGAATTTCAGGTTCTTTTATTATGAGTATGTGTTCCTCATGACCTGTTAAGAGATCAAAGATGTGATCTCATAGTTCTTTTTTTACTTTTGGCTAGCTGCAGGAAGCGCAAGTGTGGCCACAGGTTTTGTTTTGTGCCTGGTCTTGCAGTACGAGTGGTTCCGCTTGGCTTATAACCTTTCCGTAAATCTGCGCTGGCAGGCTACTGGGGGAGGGGGTGGTCTGTGGTGACAAAGAAGTTGTAGATATGCAGATTTTTTATGTTTAGCCTGCGAAGGTTCGCAATAGTATGTTGTTTGGATGCAAGTATTTTTATATTCAGAATCCTTTAAAAACAAATTTTGTATCTCAGTCGTGATACGTTTGCGACCGTGTGGGTCATACCACAATACTCTGTGAGCATGTACTTTGCGCACTGCTTATACACTGCGTAAAGTAGCTCCTTCAGGGTGTCGTTGTTAGAGATTTTATTGCGTAATGTGGATTTCGAAGACTTGATGATATTAGAATATTGTCTAATATTTGATGGTATTGCGTGGTTTCCAAACATTTGATGACACTGCGTGATGTCAGATATTTGATAATCGTTTGTGGATGTTCAAAATTTTAGGACATTATAAGGTTGCAAAATATTGGACGTGATCGTGTCGGTGTCAACTATATAATGATATTGTGTTGTCATATATTTAATAATACTGCGTGCTTGTCAAATATTTTATGACATTTCCTCTTGTCACCTAAATCTATCGGACGCCACCTAGCGGAGATGGGGTCGATTCTTTATCCTGTGTAGTGCTTCAGATGTACAAACAGATTTATTAAATATGTGTGCTCACGCTTTCGGATGTCTATTGTGTATAAGTTTTGGTTGTTGTAAAATTAGGGCATCTGTGTTCAAAAAGTGGAAGTTAGTCGATTAAAAAAAAAAGAAAAAAAGAGCTCGAAGGTTCGTCGGACCAGTAGAACCTTCAATTCGACGAAAGTCCGTCAGACCTATCGTATTGGCTTTGAACCGGCAAGATATTATTCTAGGCACAGAAATAAAACAGACGTGCTTATTAGCCTTATAGAAGCCTATATGTATTGGTTACTCTAGTTTAATACCAAAGTACAACGGCGGTCTTCTCTTGAACTTGTGCTGACTGTTGCTGACATTTAGGTTGCTTTTGCATTATGTGGACACTCACGTTCATTATTTTTGTATGACTGCAAATGTTAGGAAAGTTTAACATTTGTTACAACTATTAATTAGACGGCCGGCAAGGGAAGTTCACCAGACACTATAAAGAACCAAGAAAAACAAGAGGCGCAGTTTTTTTTTTGTCGTTCGTCATTACTGTACAACGAAGGCGACGGCCGAAAAAATAAGTACCGAAATATCCGGCATTCGGGGTAACTTATATAACTCGTTACACAGAGTTGGCAAGGAGTTTCGGAAATACATGTTTACGTTCTTTGTGTTGGTGGTTATCGTCTGAGCGTCGCCGGAGTTCGGTCGTCTCGGGTAAATATTTCAATATTGAGCACTGTACCATTTATCGGTTTTCCCTAGCTCATAACGAATGGCCATTGAAAACGGATGAACCCAGTCCGAAGTGATTAAGGCAATCACAAAATGGAGGAAGGGGCAAAGCGACTGCACCCCGTTTATCACAAAGTCCGGCTGCAGCCGATGCTACGATAGAATAGACCCGATTAAGCGGCGCAAAAAGTGTATCGTCACGGCGCTCGTTGTGTTTGCGCCTTTACTATCCCGAGCTAAGCCAATGGAGCGCAGCAAATGTGGCGTGACCCTTATTTTTATTTTGTGCGTGGTTGGTTTAGTCTTTGGTAGGAAACGCAGACGTGGCACTGCTCAGATGGCTCCACTAGACCGAAGTGTCGACTGCGGTTCGACTTAATGTAAAACGCGGGGTATAGAATCGCCTGACTAGGCCCCATCCCCTATAGAGCTTAGCAGGAGACTGCACAAACGTAAAATCATAATACGTGCTGCATATACAATATGCAGTACATGGTCCCTTGGCTATAGACCAACACGCGGCTCTGACGTCACGCAGCTGCAGTGGTGCGGTTGACGGCACTGCGCATGCGCAGACGCTTCACTTCACGCGAATTCGGTTTCTGCGCACGCGCAGTGCCCACACCTGGTGTGGGCAAACGCGGGCTTGTTTCTAAACAGCGTGTCAGTGTATATATATAGAGTATATGTGTACAGTTAAGTTATCTAACATCGCTATATAAATCAAAATTGAACGATTGTCGAAATAAGATTTTCAAGGTGTAACTGTGGACCTTAAAAATAGAAACAAAAATAAGTTTTGGATGTATATTAAACGGTGCTCTAAAAATAAAAAACAGGGCCACTCAACTGGCTGCATCAGTTGTTTTACGCAATGAACCTATCTCTTTGCAGATTTTCAGCGATCGGCATGCAATAGTGGAACAAAATGACCTCTCTTTTAGTCCTATTGCCAAGTTCCTTGAAAATATTGGTGAATTTTACCTAGAGTGTTGAAGCATTTTTTTTTTTGGAAAGAAGAAAAGTATTTCATGTAATCTAGAATACATCGCTTTAGGGAGGAAAACTACTTGATGATTGGATGGTTGCTAATGTGGTACCGGATTTGTGAAGCGGATCGAAATTTAATCTGTTTATCTACAGGCCACTGCACCTACTTCAGTTTTTTGTAAATTACTTGAACATATCTTGTACTCACCTTTAGTGAAGAAGCTTAGTACGACTGGGTTTCTGAACAATCACCAGTATGGATTTAGAAATGGTTTCTCATGAACGACATAATATATTTTTTAAAAATTTTATTATCATATTTTTAAATAACTTAACACAGATAAGATTGATCGTATTTTTTTTAAACTTCATAAAAGCGATCGACATTGCATACTACTACAAAAACTTGGAGCTTTAAATATTTATAGAGCTGTGTTTAGGGATTACTTTACTTTAAGTAAACAGCAGGTTGTAGTAAGTGGAAAATGCTAAATCCTGGTTTATATGACCTCTGGAGCGCTACAACCGTCCTCCCTGGGGTCACTTCTTAAATAATGATATATTTTTATTTTTATCTTGAAAAAGTCTGTTCGCGGACGACTGTTTACGAGAGCGCCTAGTGAAACGAACTCCACAAAGCTTGCTGGTGACCTTAGATGCATTGAGACATTGTGCACGAATCATAAAATAAATCTAAATGTTAGCAAGTGCGTTCACGTAAGATTTAGGGGGAAAAGAAAAAGAAATGATATTTTAAATATTCTTTCTACAGTCAACCAAAAAGAACAAAATCATCATACAAATACTTACGTGTGACATTTTCTTGAGGGCGGTTTATGGTCAGCGAAAATAAACACTATTATCGGGAAGGCAGGCAGGTCTCCAAGTTTTTTTTGCAGCGTAACCTCGAGCATGTTAGTAGAGAAGCTAAAGAAGCTGCCTATCAAGCATACGTTAGGCCGATTCTGAAACATGCTAGCCATGTGGGGGATCCGGTTTACCCTGTCTATTTCAGTGCGCTTGAGCGCATTCATCTATTGCTGATCGGTCTGTCCTATGGAGGCAAGATAGATTTTTCAGCATAACCTAAACGAAACAAGAGTTGGACTAGATGTTTTGGGAGGAGCGCAGCAGACGTCTCCCACTAGAGCTTTTTATTCTATTTATCGTAAAGAAGAAGGAATTTCTTCCTCATTATATGCGCAAGAGCCATATTATACATCACCGCGGACAATGCGAACAGATCATTCTTTCAATGGACCGCCGCATACCATTAGAACATACGTTTTTAAACACTCGTGTGAAATAACGAACTTCGGGTTCTCTAACGGGGTTTCCGCTATTGAGGTTGTCTTTTGGTGAAACAATCATTCCAAAAAGAACAATAAGATAGTCAATATTTTTTTTTTTTTGCAAAATACCGTCACGTTATATTATTCAAAGTTTATAATACTTTGAATAAGCGTGTATTTTGAAAATGTGTCGTAACTACGAAAAACCTAAAAGGGAATTAGAGAAAAACAACAAAAACGTGTTTTTTAAGGTAACGCTTGGTGCATATAACAGCATATACGTGAATAACCATCTGAGCATTTCATGTGCTACAAGAAAAAAGACCTCTCTCTCAACACGATTGGTATTACAGTGCATATTTAATGTCATTATGGCGCTTATATTAACAAAATTAATATATCTTAATGTATACTATGACAAACCCAGATAAAATGTACATTATAATAAAACATTTGTGGGTGTCCTCAACTTCTCGACGTTTTTGGCGACTTGCAAAATTTTCAAACTTGTCACCAATCCTTCCAAACAAAATACCCCCCCCCCCCCCCAAAAAAAAAAAAAGAAGTAAAAAAAAAGCGGATTTTCTTGTTTTTGCAATTACTAAATTTGCGGGAACATATATTTCCTTTCATTTTTACACGCCTTCGTTTTTCCGATCTCAGCCTTTCTGGTTCAAAAGAACGCCTAAACGGCTGCACGTCTGTTCCCGGCGGCACATTTAATTGATGTTGTAAAATCAGCGAAGCAGTGCGGTTCAATCCCATACGGGATGCAGTGATACATTTTGACAGTGAATAGCGCCGTTTGCATTCAGAAATGGCTGTTCTCGGGCCAAGATCAGGAATAGTGCCACCGCGCCTGCTGAGCTGGCGAAACGGTGCACCCTCAACAGAGTGCTTCCCGTTGCAGCCGCGAGAGGGCGAGCAACGAGCTGGAGACGCGAACAAATAAGAAACGGGTTCCGGGTCCCGAAGTCGTTTGGCTGCTTGGATTGCACCGCCTTTTAGGCCTAGCATCACGGATTTACGGAAGGACGTGCTCACCCCAGATTGAAGTAAAGTTTGCACGCACTTGGTACGAACACGAAGTTGACATCCAGTACAACATAGAAACCGTTGTCGAACGTAAGGGCAGCGAGAGAAAATGCAGCATTCATCTCATCGTTTAATGCCCTTATTTTAAAGATGGAAAAATTACTTTCAAGAAATAATGAAATTACATTACTCCCTAGTATTCTCAGAAATACTCAAATGTAATTAATTGACATAAATTACCGCATACTGTAAGTAATACACTGCATTACCGTCACATTTGAAAAGTAACAAAATTACTTGAAACTTACTTTTAAATACCTTCATGCAGTAATTCCTGCCCATGACGACGGAAGTGTTAAGCATAATATAGAGCTCTTAAGAGATGACTAATACAGACAGCTCATCCGTTTGCTGTTCATTCAACGGCTAATTTGGTGGGTTAATGGCTGATGTGATTTTTTCACAAGGTGGCGAAAATGACTAAAACTTCCTGCTTCTGACTCGGACGCAGTCGTATCGTTTTTCTCGAGAGCGCTGGTCGCCGCATTCCCGGATATTCTTTTCGAGGGAGGCCGAAGGCGTAGCTATATAACTGACAAGAAAAAGTTATATATATACATATTAAAATACTCTTCAGCTTTATGAGGGGTATTCTTCCTGGAACCACTTCACATTAAGCGACTCTTTTGGTGTGCATTGATGTTAGGCGAGCTCTACTGGAATTCCTCGTGTGACCGCGTTTGACAATGTTTACGTTCTACTCCTGTGCGCGTTTAGTTTTTGCACGCTGCCGTGTTTATACTCTGGTAAGTTGCGTTCGTGAACTGGATATTACTACGCAGGAAGAAACAACGGATGTTCTTATATTATGTAACAAGGGAATATTATATAAACGACATAATGTTATAATTTATGAGGGGGTTTAACCTAGTATTTATTATACACCAGCTTGTCCGTACTTTAAGCATTTTATTGGTATTCAATCAATGTACTAATATTAAGAGAGAGAAGAAATGTATAATGAACGATAATATTAGTTATGATCCGCTGAACCTGTATCGGGGAATGACACCGTCATTGTCTGTTGAGGAGCAAAAATACACTAGACGCTTCACACTTCCCTCCGAAAGTCTCCGAACTTGTCACGGGGCATGGCTATGGCATCATCTATTAGAGGGTGGAAATGCCCCACTCTTTTCACTCTCCGCAAAATGCCGCCGATCTTGTCTCGGGTCAAGGCACCAGCATTCTTTGGGGGGGGGGGGGGGGGATTTTCTATGCTTCGCACTCGCAGCCCAAAGCCGCCGAACTTGTCTCGTGGCATATTGCGGCATTGTCTGTTTGAGGGGGGAAATGCCCCACACTTCGCACTTGCCGCCCAATGTTAAGAACCACCCCGTGTGACAAGGGGGTTGTTTGTAACATCCCCCTATCATGCGGCAAATGCTACACAGGCCAGCCTGGCAGACGTATTGATGACAGGACACGTGAGCATGCTGGATCTCTTAAGGGAACTACAGCGGGCCACCTACTAGCTCGTTGCCGCAACTCTAAATGTAGCGGAGACTTCAATAGCATCACCATCATCGAAAAAAAAAAGAACGTATGCACGAAAGATGCTGGCGACAATGACGATCGAAGAAAATAAAGAGACGTGCGTCAGCGTGCCATCTATGAATGTCACCACAAAAGAAAAACAGTATTTTCGGTGTCACGTCCCGCTGAAGCTCACCTGACAAGAAAAAGCAGTATTAGCAGTGTGGCACGTAGTGCCGAAGTGCGGTCTTTTCAATCTGGGATCGTGTGGGGAATGTATGTGGCTCTTATTTAATTTAATGTCATTTCATTCCTTTTATTTCATTTTATCTTTAGGTTCTATGGGATTGTATGGCACTGTAGGGCGAGAAAAAATGAAGAAGCAGATAGGTAATGTTCAACAAGAGGGAGAAGCATTAAATCCATAGTTGGTAGTACAGCAGTATCTCTATCTCAGTCTTTCTTGAACGTTTTTTCGTCTCCGAAATTCAAGCTGGTCCTATCCTAGGAATGTAGTGACAAGTTCAACTCAAGCCCTTGGGCGAGTTTTTTAACGGTACCTGCAACCGGTTTAACTCTACCTGCAAATGGAGTGACTATAATTCGTCTCATCCTACGATGGACTAAAGGCCAAAGCCACGAGCCGCCAGGCCCAATCACGTTCCACGCTAAACTATGATACGCTTAGCATTGATTGGGCTTGGAAGAATAATGCTCCCAATTCGAAAACGCTGCGTCATTTTTATAGCTTCGACACTGCAAAGAGCCAGTAAGTCGTGACTTTCTTTGCAATGTAAAATTGTTGAGTCACTCATTGCTCCATCCGAACCAATATCCGCCCATTCCCATCAGTTATCGGAGACGCAGGCACCGATACGTGCATCGAAGTGAAATACCACGCAATGTTGAAGTGGCTCGTGATTGGGTCTGGCGGTTCTTAGCTTCTGCCTTTAGTCTATTGTAGGGTGAGACGAAGTACATGAATTAAAACACCCGCACTAGATACAACACGAACTTTCTTATCATGTTTCATATTGAAGTAAAACCATTGATGTGGAAACTCTAAGGAGATCCCTGTCACATGATAGTGAATTTGCGTGATAATTCCGGAATCTTTGGAATGACATGTCGCGCGTGATGGATCATGAGTAATTACAAGGGTGATTAGCAGTCGGAACTTATGAACTCAATAATCACAACGTCTTTATGTTTCGAAAGCAGCTTAGAACTGATGAGGCCAGATTGTTTACATCTCGGGAATGCACGCAAAACGGTCACTTCTTTATGTCTACTTTAGACCTTTCATACATCCGATGTGAACTGTAATACGGATGCACGCAACGTCATAAGCAAAATTTAAAATGGGCGCACGAAATAATTTTATTCCAGAGAGAGATACGGGAGTTTTCTTTTCCCGAGGGTTCCACCGTGCCTGACTAGCCGAGGTTCTTGTTAAGGAGTCTCAAACGTATTTGAGTATGGAGGGGGGGGGGGGGGGGGGGGGCAGATAGCCTACCCCTGCAATGTCGAGGGCCAACATAGAGCGGGGGGGGGGGCTCATATATTTTAGGAGCAAAAACTAAAATGAAAGAAGTGATGGTGTTTAAAGTTCCAAAGCAGTTTGGTCTTTCAGCGACACCCAGAAAGCAGGGATCTCGTGCAATTTGCATTCATTTCTTTTTTTGTAAAATTGCCTTTTCTGCCAGTTTATATCACAACCTTGGTTGTGATATAAAATTACTTTGGAGTTGTACTACGTGTGATTACAAGATATGAAGTACCACCATCCCTCCAAGGCACTGGAATTTTGCTATAGAACTGGAAACCAAGCACAAACTCGCTACTCCGTCGCTCACTTGATTCGTAAATTATGCGAGTTAAAAATGGTCTCGAAAGAAAATCTTTTCATAGAGTAGTTTTTGCTCCCATGACGAATTGTATAGCATAAATATAAGAAAATGCTCGTGTCATAATTGCATTTAAGTCGACACATACCGCGACATAAAGAAAAAAAAAATATATTAGTAAGAAGTATATAGAAACACCTTAAGTGGAAAACTACGCTTCCAGTGAAAATGATTAAACAACAAAATGTCATTATGTGTGGCCGATGCAGCGCTCGAGGCATAGGAAAGGGAGCTTGCAACCACGGCAATCTTGTGGGCCGTGTCTCAGAGAGTGGCGGGCCACATGCGGCTCGCGGGTCACGTTTTGGATACCTCTGTTCTGGTTTAATTATTCTGGTTTGAATTCGATCTGTCGCCACATTGCGGATATAGAGTGGAATATTTATCCGGTGTAGTGCTTCACATTTACAAACAGATTTATTAAATGTATTTGCAGGCGCTTTTGATGTCTATTGTGTATAATTTTTGGTTGTAAAATTCGTGCAACAGTGTTAAAAAATTGATCCACTGTAATGCCGAATTAGATCTCAGCTCTCGAGGAGGAGGAGGAGGGGAGGGTGCAGAGGGGAGTGCATGGCATTCCCCCTCCCTCGTACCGTCTCCTCCACCTTTCCTCCTCCTCCTCGTCCCCTCCTCCACTTCCCCTCGTTCTTCGTCCTCTCCTTCTCCTCCTCCACTCCCTCGTTCTCCTCTCCCACTCCCTCTGCCTCTCCCCCTCCTGCATCCTCCTCTCATTCTCCTCCACTCCTCCTCCCTCCTCTTCCTCCCTCCTCCCTCATGACGTCACTCCTGACCCTAGTGACCCTCGTGACGTCACCCGTGAAGGCCTCGTGTAGGTCGTGAGATTCATCGTGACCTTCACGAATCAGTTTCGTGACGTCACTCGTGACCCTAGTGACCTTCGTGACGTCACGCGTGACGTCACGTGTGACGCAATTATGGGAACGTCCCATAATGCAACACGTGGTTACGTCGACGCCGACGGCCACGGGGATGCCAGTGAAGTCGGAAAAGGGACACCTAAGGGCTGCGCTCTAAAAAAAGTTCGAAGCTGGATTAAAAAAATCTTCAATTCGACGAAAGTCCGTTACATCTATGGTATTGGTTTTGTACCGGTGGGATACTGTTCCAAAGACAGAAATAAAAGAGATGTGCTTGGACAGCCCAATTGAAGCCTATGTATTGGTTACCCATTAGTTTAATACCAAACTACATCGTCGGTCTTCTGGTAGTTACGAACTTTTGCTGACCTTTGCTGACATTTAGGTTGCTTTCTCTTTATGTGAACACTCACGATCTATATTTTGGTATGACTTTACATGTTAAGAAAGTTTAACTGCTGTTAGAACTGTTGGATAGACCGTCGTTAAATAAAGTTCACCAGGCATTGTGAACAACCAAGAAAAACAAGCGGCGCAGTTTTTTTTTTTGTAGTACATTATTGCTGTACTACGAAGGCAACGGCTGAAAAAAATAAGTACCCAAATATCCGGCATTTGGGGTAAGGTATATAATTCGCTACAACGAGTTGGTAAAGAGTTTGAGAGCGACATGTTGGCGTTCTTTGTGTTAGTGGTTATCTTCTCAGTCTCGCCGGAGTTGGCCCTCTCGGGTAAATATTTATTATTTAACAGTATACCATTTTATTGGTTTTCCTTAGTTGAAAACAAATGGTCATTGGAAACGCATGAACCGAGTCCGAAGTGCTTAGAGCAATGACGAAATGGAGCACGGGGCGAAGCGACCATAGCCCGTTCCACACTGTGATGTTATAGGTTCAGGTCAAACCGCCGAAGGAGGAATTCAGTCACACCATGAGGTTTGATCACGATATATATATATATATATATTTAAAAAAAATTAACAAAAATACGAAACTTTCTAGTTATACACAAATGCACAAGTCAGAAGCTGTCTCACTTTCAGTCCGTCCTCGTGTGGCTGAAGGTCTTGGTCCTGTCTGGTTTTCAGCAGCGCTTGGTTGTTGATGAGTGATGTTCTTTGATGATGGTCTGGAATGCTCTGCTCCGGGACACCGCCGAAGTCTTTAATCGTCCCCACCAGCGGCTACTTCGGGTCGCTGCCGAATTGTACCGGATGTTGACGCTTTGGCTGCACACCGCCAAGCCGATGTCTCACCGACAGTAGCACCCTCGGGACGTTGCCGGGTGTGCTTCCACCTGGTCGGGTTACCGCCGAACGAGAACCGCCTTCTTTCTCTTTTTTTCCCACCTCTCCTCCGACTTGCTTCCTCGACGTTTTCCTTTTTTGCTCCATTTCTCTTTTGTAGCCCATTCCACGCAAAGTCCGGCTGCAGCCGATGAGACGATGGGATAACCCCGGCTTAAGCCGAGCAAAAAGATCATCGCTGTGGCGCTCGTTGTGTTTGTTCCTTTGCTATCCCCAGCTAAGCCAATGGCGCACAGCAAATGTGGCGTGATCCTCCTTTTTTTTTTTCTGCGTGGTTAGTTTAGTCTTTGATAGGAAAGCAGCAGACTGCAAAAACGTAAAGTCGTAAACTTTTCTACATATACTATATAATATATAGTAGCACACAGATGATAGTGAACAATATACAGCACACTATAGCGTAAGAACAGCTTTTGCACTCAAGATAATCATTTGGAAGGTGGATACGGTGTTTGAAAAAGTTGACAATCACAGACAAAAAGACGATGAATACTTGGTGCCAAGTATGATGAACACAGCGGAACCTACAGTCCGTATGTGTCGACCCTTTCTCGTTAAAAGTTTTCAATTGTGTGTGTGTGTGTGTGGGGGGGGGGGGGGGAAGGGGGAAGGAGGAAAAGAATAGAAAAAAATGAAGTTGCCAATTCTTCTCCTGCGTTAGCGCTGCAGATTTCTACCTAATTTAAAATAAACACAAGTGAGTTTGCCAACTAAACAAACACCGTTTATTTTTATTGCCAATTAAAAGAAATATAGCAACGAAATCTCCACCCCCTTGGTTCTCTCTAAAAGTTCGGCGATTCCGACCAATTCCAGTTAGAGGCCTGCGCCTTCGTCCCCCAGACGTCATCACCAGTGGATTCATGCAGCGCTACTTTCATTGCGTATTGAGCTTGATTGTGTTTGCCGCCTGGGGTGGTAAGGAGTTTGTGAACAAGGGGGGGGGGGGGGGGGGGGGCGTCACGCGTAGGCCTTGTATTTTAGGCGGTATTGCGCCGAGAGTCTGTCAGGGGTAGGCAAAGATAGGCCATTCTAGCCCATCCCAGAGTGCCCCCTTTGTAAACAGGTCTTCCTCCAGGAAGCCAGCAGTAAATACCAGGTTTTGAGTTCCTGTGACCAAGGTGCGTCTTTTCGCCTAAACCTTTGACCATGCTTGCTTTTAGAGCGCAGCTCTTAGGCGCCCATTTCCGCCTTGAGCGGTGTCGGCGTAACCGCGCGTTGCATTATGGGACGCGTCTCATCATGACGTCGCGAGGGTCATTCGCGACGTCACCGCGCGTTGCGTTATGGGTAAATTTCCGCGCTAAATTTAACGAAAACATTTTCCTGCGAAATTTAGTGCAAAACATCCCTGCTAAATTTAGCGAAAAAAAGTCCCCACTATATATAGCAGGAAAAAATCCCAGCTAAATTTAGCGGGAAAATTTCCCTGCTAAGTTTGGCGGGAAAAAATTCTCGCTAAATTTAGCGGAAACAATTGCCTGCTAAATTCAGCGTAAAATTTCTCCGCTACATTTAGCGGAAAAAATTAGCTGCTAAATTTAGCGAAAGAAATCCCAGCTAAATTTAGCGGGAAAATTCCCTGCTAAATGGGAGGGGAGCAGGAGAGGAGGAGGGGAGGGTGGGGATGAGGAGGAGGGGCATAGCCACCTCTCCGTACCTTCCCGTCCTTCTTCTCAAGAGCTGCGTTCTAATTCGCGGTTACAGAAGATTGTAAACGTCTTTCATTCGTTCTGGTTTTTCTTTTTTTGTCTTTCCATCTTTGTATTGTTTTGCCCTTGTTTCTCTGTCTCCTTTATGTTTTTGCTATTGTTTGGTGGGAGCACACGGTAGAGGGATTCTGTAGACGACAAAGAAACCGCCACTGGTCGACGAGAAGAGAAGTGCAGTGGCGCTTTTCCATGGGATCTAAAGATAGAAATTGAAAGACGAACGAATAGCTGAAATTTTGCATTTCATTTTATTCCTCTCTGCTTTATATACGGTGTCCGTCAAAGTCTTCAATGCTTTCGAAGCCTTCGTATTAAAAATTTTGTTTCGCTTAAGAAACGAAAAATAACAGGTAAATTATGCACGTTAAAAAAATCCCGGAGTGTTTTAATACGCACAAATTGCGGTCAGTGAAGAGGCTCGGCACGTACAAACATGGTGTGACCTTGGTGGTCTTGCTACGTAGTCGGATCTTGAGGTTTACAGCCACTTGACCTACATTGCATTTGTTTTGATAACCGATGCGAGTAACGAAACGGTTGATACGGTTTCATTCGCGCTATGTTAGCTAGTGCCGGGACTGCGCTGGTTACACGTTTCCCCCATTCTCAACACACCAACTAAAATCTCTCACGTTACGCCACTGCGTGGCGCGCCTGTCGGCACTGCGCGCGCGCTCTGCTTCACCTGGTGTGGAAAACGCGGGTTCGTCTGCAAGCCCTATGTGTCTATATAAATAGAAATCCTTCTAAATCTTGCGGCATTGGTTCGGACTCAGTGCTGGCTCTGCCAGATATATTACAAACCTAGCCGGCATGGTATGGCGCGCGTTTCACAACAGCAGACGTTTTACGGTAACGAATAGAACGACTCAAGTATAAAATCGCGGGTGGCCATGAGTCGTTCATAGACTTTAATCAATTGTCACTGGGAATGTGATGAATGCGTCCGCGTTCTCACCTTGCGTAGTAAATGTCTTAAGAAAACCTGGTGGGTGCAAACAAGATTGATATTGCCGGACGTTTTAACAATGAGAGACCGCCCTGTAAAGTTCCGTCAAAAATGACGTAGTCTTTCGCTGACGGATGGCCAAGGAAGAAAGCACTGTCGGCCTATACACGAGCAGAGACAAGGGCAGAGCTCACCTCAACATGTTGGCCCAAGGAACTGGGCGCGTTTTATTCCTAGTCACCCCGAGAAGATGATGACGGCCAATCTTTATGCATTATGGAGGAATCTAGAGCATGACCTGCTTGACGTGGCAATATTTAGCCTAAGCAATACAATACCGGCGACTTAATAGTAATAATAGCTTCATTATTACATGTAGAGGGGAATTTCAGTAAAGTGGGCGCCTCGAATCCAATAACAGGCCTGTGCGATGCCATCTTCCGATAAAAAAAACGAATACTCAGCTACAGCAAACATTCAAAGAACAGAAAAAAAGAAGGGGGTAAATGCAAACACAATTTTGTGTACTGTGGAAACTGTAAGTATAACATGAATGTTTTCTAAAGTAATATACATACGCAAACATATAAAGCAAGAATATTTAAAGACAAAAGTATGGTGCCGCAAACCATGAGTTATTTTTCAGCGAAAGAAATTTCATGAAAACATTAAACGTATGACTTAATATCAATAATAATAATAATAATGAACCATACAGTCAAACAATCCAATCAGTCAATGAATCAGTGTTTATCAGGCACGTAGCCAGGATTTTGATTCGAAGGGGGGGGGGGGGGGGGGGGGGGAGGGGACCTGTCAACGACAACATGCTGTGCGTTGGGAGGGGGTAGTTGAGGTTCAGCAAAATGGAATTTTGTTTTCTTTGGATCTTTCCTTGGCTCTGACGGACGAACGTGGTCACCCCAGATTGAAGAAACGCTTGTACGCACTTGGTATGCACATGAAGTTGATATCAAGTACAACGTAGAAACCGTTGTCGAACGTAAAAGCAGCGAGAACAAATGCAGCATGCATCTCATCGTCTAATGCCCTTATTTTAAAGATGGCAAAATTACTTTTCAAAACTAATAAAATTACACTACTCCTTAGTTTTCTCAGAAATACTCAAATGTAATTAATTTACATAACAAATTACCGCATACTGAAAGTAATTACATTGCATTACCGTTACTTTTGAAACGAAATGAAATTGCTTGAAAATTAGTTTTGAATTCCTTCATCAGGGTTCGTAGCGGTCCTTGAAACCCTTGAAAACCCTGGAATTTTAAAATAGCATTTTCAAGGCCTTGAATACCCTTAAATTTTTTGAAGTCCTTAAATTTCCTTGAATTTCATCAATAGAGTTTCGTTCAGCCTTTTTTTAGCGGGTGCCTCTTAAATGCCTGGCAACTAAGTACTCGAACCACCTAGACATCCAATCCAATCCACTTCTGTAGCCACAATGCAGTAAGGCATGTACGGCCAGGGGCAGCAACGACGAATTCTAACCTACCTGCGGTTTGGGAACATGGTGCACGGATAATCAAAGTCGCGTCTTTTGCAGCCTCAATATGCCTGGAAAGTGCAATTTCCAGCAGTCGTGGTTAAGCAATGGTGCTTATAAAGAGCGGATTTCTCCGGATACGTCAAACTCGCATCAGGCAATGTGCAAGCCATGAGGGAAAACGTTTGACGTGTCATCAATGGGCGAGTCAGCCCTTAAAAGTCACACGAAGAGCGCAAAACACATGGAGAATAGGAAAGCGACTACGGCGCATAGTACTGTGCAGAGCTACTTGACGACAACTGTTCATGAGCAACGCATCGGGCCAGCTCCATCGACGTCGTCGGATGTGAGCAGCCTGTGCAAAGCGCACAATTGTGTGACCGACGCGGAGACACTGTGGATCCTGAAAATGGTTACATCGCACTATTCCTACAATTCATCATCGCATGCCGGGGAATTGTTCAAGAAAATGTTCCCGGATAGCGAGATCGCTAAGGCATTTTCCTGCGACGAAAATAAATCTGCATTTGTGGTGTGCCATGGTCTGAGACTCTTTTTTCTCTCGTGCCTACAACGCGAATTGGAGCAGTCTGATGGTTACACCGTTCTGTTTGATGAGTCTTTGACCGACTGCCTGCAGAGAAAACAGAGGGACATACATATGTGGTGCTGGAGCGCAATGCCCGAGCGTGTAACCACAAGATATTACACGTGTGAATATTACACTTGTGTGCAGTAAAAGATGTGCTTCCATGCCGTCAAAGATGGTGTTGTCTTTTTCTATGATCTCAAAAAGGGTTGTTTCAAGTCCTCCAGAATTCTTTGATAGGACCTTGACAGTCATTAAAAACCCTTGAATTTTTTTCTTCTCAGTTGCTATGAACACTGTTCATGCAATAATTCCTGCCCGTGACGACGGAAGTGTTGAGCATAATATAGAGATTCTTAAGGCAGGACTAAAAGAGACGGCTCTCATGTCTACTCTTCATTCAATGGTGAAGTTGATCGGTTAATGATTGAAGCGATATGTTCTCCTGATTTTGGAGATGACGTCCACGTCAGTTGCTGTGGCCACAGCAGCTCGTTTCTACGTGAAGTCGTAACGACTGTTGTGAGATGTGCTGAACTGCCCCTTATTTGACCTTCGGCGAACGGGATCCATCCTTCCCGTATCCATTTTGCACAAGGTTGAGAAAATGCCTAAATTTCTTTGTTCTGACTCGGACGCAGTCAAATCGCTTCTCCGGAAAAGCACTGGTCGCCGCATTTCCGGACATTCATGTCGAGGAGTATTGTGATTACTGCCGATACTGCCATCTATGGCTAATCTTGTGAACTCCAGAGCGATAATTAAGATGCTGGGGACCCAAATGTTCTGCATTTTTTAAGCTGTCATTGACTATTGACAAAAACTGATAAACACTGCAGTAATACAAACAAATCAAATAATGATCGAAAAAATGAGACGTTTGCAACTCCCTGTAATGCCGAATTGGAGCGCAGGTCTTGAGGAGGAGGAGGGAAGGGTACGGGAAAAGGCTATGCCCCTCCTCCTCCTACCCTGTCCTCCTCCTCGTCTCCTTCCTCCATCACCCTCCTCCCTCCTCCTCCTCTTTCTCCTTCCCTCCTCCTACCTTGCTCCACCCCTCCTCCTCCTGTTCCCTTCCTCGTCCTCCGTGACGTCGCTCGTGACCCTAGTGACCCTCGTGACGTCACCCGTGAAGGTCATGACTTTCCCATGACCTTAACTGTGAAGGTCATGACTTTCACGAAGGATCTTCGTGACGTCACTCGTGACTCTCGTGACGTCACACGTGATGTCACGCGTGACGTCATTATGGGAAACGTTCCATAATGCAACGCGCGGCTACGCCGACAGCGCTGCTGACGCTGACGGCGACAGCGACGGCGACGCCGCTCAAGCCGGAAACGGGCGCCTAAGATCTGCGCTCTAAAAATGCGCGCGTCACGTTTCATACGCTAGTGTAGTACGTCCCGGGAAAGGAGAAAGGTACACGACAAGTGAACAAAAAAAAATATTACTTACCATGCGTTGAATAAAATTTGTGTTCCTTATAAATCTCTATAGCTCGCACATTTACAATAATGTTTTGAAGAAGTTTAGAGTGACGCTAAATGTCGGTGGCGTGCTTTAAAACAAGGCGACTCGCTGGCGAATGTATAACGAGGCGTGCCAATATTACAAATTTGTACGCGTTTGAATAAAAAAAAATGACTACCCATATCAACACTGCCTCAGTTCGGAGAGGTTTTTAACCCTGATATTCTGAAGACTTACGTTAATTAGATTCTCCCTCTCGTTGACTTTTTTTTCAATAATCTAGGCATTGGGCACAATCATCTACAAGCTCTGGATGTATGAGAAATTCCTTTCAACCTTAAATGCTTTAAGCATCCTAATATTTAGTTCAATGGAGAGATTTTTGAATCAGTTAAGCCGAGCAAATTTTCATACAGAAATGACAACCCGTATTATCGCCGTCGATGTATGTAATTTCGCACGCTCTAATATATCATCACCGTTTAAACAATGTGAATCTTTAGCCTAATTGCGGCCCTTAAAATATAGTCGCTGAAGGTTGCATTTTCAGCGAAACTTCCCTCGTGAAAGAAGTGAAAGGAATTCGTCGAACAATTATACGAGAAAAGAAAAGATAATAAAACAAATATATAACTCATGTCCACCTTATATTTTTTCGTATAATTTCGGATGTGAGTATTAAAAAAGTTATACATGGCATTAGATTTTTTTCTAATAGGATTATTGCGCTCGTAAGAGGCATAAACAATTTCGCCAGATAAACATCCGCCGCAAGGTTGCAATGAAACCCAACAGTGAAGTTTCTCATTTGAGTCAGAAAAGAAAAATTATCTTAAACACAACGAGAGAAACATGTTTAGTGCTTTGCTGTAGAATGTCGTAACTTTAGATTTTTAACAATTGAAAAAACGGTCGAAAGGGATGGTTTCTTGGTATATTTTAATATCATAATTGCACATCGCACTTGTAAACAAGGTGCGTACGTGGGTTATGACTACAGAAGCAAACAAAAAATTGCAATTATAAAGAACGCTGAAACATTTTTGTCAAGAAATATCAGAGAAACATGCGCGTGTTCACATTTTATATGTGTGTGCACTGAGAGGAAAGAAATAGTGGTAGTACGAAATGCCCAACACGCGAAGAACAAATACTAAAATGAAAAGTGACATTTGTAAGCCGCGGTAGCTTGGCATAACATAGGTAAGTTTGCGGGGACATTCCGTTTTATCCCGAGAAATAAAGAGCTTTTATGGAAACAAACGAATGTTTAAGGGATATACGCGGTTCGAATCGTGCACTATTACAATCTTCAGGTATGTTACGATTCCCCGTTATGGTGCCCATGAATTCAAGATGGAAAGATGGACCATGGTAGAAATAAAATTATATATTCCTAAGGTGCCACTAATACTACACACTCTAAGAAAACAAGGGTGTAGTCGGGTGCATCAGGCGCACATGCACACTTTTCCTGAAAGATGCACCATCCATTACCCAGCCAGTGTACTTGTACACCGGCAATGAGCATCCTCCTCTCCCTTAAAAACCTCTCGGAGTATTTGTGCACCGCCACGCTAGTCACGCGCCTCGATCAGCTTGTGCTTGGTCAAAGTGTACTTTTTTTAATACCCACTCCCCTCTGTAACGCCTCTGGCCCTGAGGGTAAATAAATAAATAAATAAATAAATAAATGTGACAACTGCAGGTAGAATACTAACCTTCTTATTCTCCCTGTGTTTTGTGAAAGCACGTTTTCGTTGATACACGTTTTGTAGACACGTTTCATCGACGCTAACGTTTAATCGTTACTCGTTACGCGAAATGCACGCTGTAGAGACATTTTGTCGTGCGTGTATCTCTGAGGTGTGTGCTCACCGACCCAGCCAATCCGTTCACGCCGCTTCGTGGCGGCAGTCTGCGGCGGCTCATTACAAAAATATTAACCCACTTGTCCCACCGGTACACGTCACTTCACGGATACATTCTGGGGCGGCTCATTAGAAGAAAAAAAAAAAGAGAGAAGCTAATATAGGAAAGCTCATCTGAGCTGTCGATGAAACGCTGTTCGATGAATGGATGGCGACTGCCGGTGGAATTTCGTGGAAATAATTCTGCCGGCTACGGGGAGAATAGACACTACCTTAGACTCACCCCCGGTTCTTGTTTGCTTAGTAATCCTCTCAGTTCTGTAACAGCTTCTTCGTACCTCTTCACATATCACGGATTGCTTGCAAGTTTGTACTTGTTTACGGAATAGGCTGTCTAATAAACTTCTATGAGATTTGAAAACAATTTAGTGTGTCCGTTTACCTGCCTTTTTGCAATCACTGGGGCGCATGCATTTTTTAAGGGTTTTCTTGATGTCTTAAATAGGTTTATGAAGTTAGTTATGAAGCGGGTGCATAAAGTGGTGTGACGGTGCACCTTTGAATTGGGTGAATCTGTGTTTCCTTCGAATTCAGTGGGTGTAGAAAATGTGTGGCAGTAAACTATTGAACGGGGTGCTCCTGTGTTCTCTTTGAGAGCAGTAGATGTAGAAAGGGGAGTAATGGGGTCCACTATTGGGGGGAGGCGGGGGGAAGCGGAGTGCATCTGTGTTTCCTTTGAGTGAGGCGGGTTTATGAAGCGGTGCAATGGTACACCTTCGAATGGGGTGCATCTGTGTTTCCTTTCATTGGGTGTAGAAAGAGGTGTAGCCGTACACCATTGAATGGGGTGCATGCACCTATGTTCCCTTCGAGTAAGATTTCTGTAGAAAAAAGTGTACATATACACCACACCAATGGCTTTACACATGCTCCCATATTTGGGGTGCACAAGTATTCCCCCAAAGGGTGTAGTATATGCGACAAGCACTTACACCACGTATGGGGGTGGTACTCCATGACACCCTTTTTTTAGAGTGCAATGCGAAGATTTTGGCCTCAAATAAGTCCTTCCGAAAGTTGTGAAACCTCATTTTGTCGTCACCAATAACTTCCACATACGACGATCTTGCGACAAGAATGTTCAGAGTATTCACAGCCCACCTAGGGACAATCTAGAGAGCATTGACTCTAACGCGGCGTAGGGATGTAGGGACAGGCGGGCGCGACGTTATCAGTGCAACCATTCAATCGGCTGGCGCTCTAATGAAGCTCGCAACAACTTTGTGCTTCACAATCTCGCTGGAATTTGACCACCGAGAGAGTTTGATTGATTGACATGTCGTCCCGCATGACGCCATCATCGCGAGAGTTCAATGGGCAAGCTCTGCGGACTTTGGCCCCAACTTTGTGTTTACCGAGTTTAGCGACCTTAAAGTTTGCACGTCACAACAGTCATTAGTGAAGGAATAAAATATATTTTTTTAAACAGCTGCAGGACTTCCCATCACCTTTAGTCTAACGAAAGTTGTGAGATTACGTTGACTTTTGCTGACGTTTAGCTGGTTGTTATTTGCTTGAGTAGAATCCTAGGATATATTTTGCTCATCGAAATATAAGTACCTACAAGCTAGCTGTTGCTAGAATTCGTATATGACTGCCTCGTGGACAAAGTTCAATGACCATCGAAATAAATAAGTAACTAAAGAAAAAATAGAAAGAAAGAAGACAAACAAACAAAAGACGTAGCTTTTTGGCTGACGTCATTTTTTGTTCTTGCATGGCGAACGCGCCTGTTGAGAAAGTTCACTGAAAGGTCCGACGTTTGGTGTGGGGTATATCACTGAGTGCAAGAAGTTCAGAAGGAGTTTCCGAGCGACATGTTGTGGCTCTATGTGTTGGTGGTTATTCTGTCAGCGTCGTTGGACCTCACTCTCTCAGGTAAATATTTTATTTATGAACAACCTGCAATTTATTGGTTTTTCTCACTCTACTTGAAGCCTTCCTGAAACGCTTCAATCATCTCCAGTCATCAATGTGAAAGCAGCTTGGCTTTTCTTGAACTCAACATTGAAAGGTGGATGCCCTCGGTAAAAAGCAATACTTCAAAATAGTACGAAGTGTGCATTTTTATGAAACACTTTGCAAAATATACATATAGCAGATATTTTGTTTCCTAATAGAATAATAAACATATGCTTTTAGTATGCACACTTTAGTTGCAATGCAGGTCGGAACGTGAACCGCACTTCCAAAAGACGGTGTACAGTGAAACTATGTAAAATGTACGCATAAGTATATTAAATACACTTCAAGTGCACCTTTTGTTCAGTAGAACTAAGAAACAAAAGTGAATTTATTTTGTAAAGTGTTTTTGTTTTACCAAGGGCATAAATTCAAGACATGTTTATGATAAAACAAAATAAAACTATCCATAGTCTGTTAACGAAAAGGAATTCAAAGGAAACTCCACCCACTTTAGTTTTAACCTGTCACAAACTGAAGTAGAATTGCAGGCGACTACAATCCAAACAGTACTATATTCTCAGAAAAAAAAGGAAGAAAAAAGGTAACAATGGCGCAGTTTCCTCCCTTCTACTGACACGCCCCAAGCGGAGACGAAAAAAAGGGTTAAACGACACGTTGTTGTCCTCCACGCAATCGGGAAAAAGGTTTCGCCGACCCACCTCATCTTCCTTCGGTTTCGTTTTTCAAGCACGTCGCGCGCGTTGTTTAATAAATGTTGTTGAGTTGACTGAGCTTCAGCGGCAACAAAGGCCGACTGCAATTCTGATTCCACCAGCAGAACATCGCGGTTGCATTGGCGTTTTTACCAAAAATTTTGTGAAACGAGCAAAAACATCAGTTAGAAATTGCAAAGTTCTGGAGCAGTGCCGGAAGCGGAACATACACTGGGCTAAGGTGGCCACCTCCGAGTTGTGGAGTCACGTTAGGGACGTTAGGGAAACCGCGGAAACTGCGTCGAAGACAAGCAGGTTTTACTGCCGAGTGCCAATCGGCAATCAACGGGGCTTTGCATTTCTGCGTGTCAGCAACATAGCAGCAACCTCGCGATGGCAGTGTTGTATGAATATGCTCTTTGAATATATTCACCTGATGCTCGTTGTACTAATAAAGTAAATATAGGTGCCCGAATGCAAAGGTGGCGTGAGAAAATGTAAATCGTTTTTATCACATGAATTAGGTGGTATTTAGCGGTACCTAGCCTAGCGACTTGCAACTACACTGCTTGACCGTGCCATCTCGTGGCAAGCACTTTAACCTTCCTTTACTTTTCGCGGTAGCATGTACGAATTAGCGACGTAGGCTGCTTCGAAATTGATATATATTTGGAAAGCGGCTTTTGGTTTTGCGAATGGTTTACCACTCGTCAGTGGTGTGTGGTGCTGACGAAGGAATTGCGGCTTGAAGGATAGCAAAGGTAAGACGTAAAGTGCTCGAAGTAATTTGGCATCGGTTGTCTTCGTTTAACATCGCAGTTTTGAAGACGAGAAGATTGAGTGACTGCTTTCGAAACGGAAGTTTCCTACCGGCGTGGGAAGCTGGCTTCGGAAATAAATGCAGTTCAGGGAAAGCTCCTGTTACGCTTTTATTGGCGGCTCCTTTCGCTGCGTACAATAGAAGTATCATCCTCGTTAAGCCTTATTGAGCTTGATTTGCTGGATTCGGGGCCGCCATAATGATAAGCAGGCGACGGAGGAACTTTCTGAAGAAACACAGGTTACAAGACCGTTTGCCTCTTTAGGGGGGACTATATAGATCTCTTTTTTTAAGAGTGTAGTTTTACACGGAAGTTGTGCAGCGGTTGATGACTATATACATTTCGAGGCACATAATTCTTATGATTACGCTAAATCCAATTAAAAGGAAGGACCTCTCGAAAGCCTTATAAGTTGTAATGACTACTTTCGCTGACCCTGTCTTTGAGAGAGGGTGAATGCGGTTGGTCGTATTTTAGCGACCACCCGCTGGAGGGCAGTAGCCTTGACTTTTCCAGCCGTGGGGGGTCGAAAGCTAATTCAAAACGATCTTGAACTTTTAAAAGTTTGGATGACTATACGATTACGGAAAGATTTTACTGCTTACAAAAAATGGCGCGTCTCTGGCTGCGTTGCATTTTTACTTTCGATTAATATCATTCGGTCAAAAGTCAGCGCTCTTTTTGTGTATTTTTTTTATTTCCCTACCGCATTTTTAGCGCTCTTTTGTTTTTCTTCTCTCCTAAATCTATCTGGCCAGCTACAAAGGCTCAAGGCGTTGCTACAATCCTAAAAAGAAAAACTAAATTAAAAATATCTTTGAACTTCGAAAGGAGTGCAAACTGCTCAAGTCGCTCAGGTCACATAGTATCATGCGATACGGGCACCCGTTTGAAACGGGTACCCGTTTGTGACGATACGGTCAACACAGGACACGCATAGAAGTAGCCCGTGAGGCTTTTTTTGATATCAAATTGTTTAGAATAGCTCGGATAGGAGAATGCCCTGCAGGGGTGCATATCTTTGAACTTGACGGGTCTGTATAAGCAAAAATGAACAAAAAGTTGAAATGACGAAGCGACCAATCTATTTGCGCTCTGCATACTGCACGAGTTAAAATTTCAAACCAGTTGGCCGCGGAGAGGAGTGGTGTTGTTTCGGTTCGAACTGTGGAGATCTGAACGCTAGAAGGAACCGGGCGAGGAGGCCGACCGCCGAACCGCATCCCCGTGGTCTCTTGCGGCACGCCGCAGGAGATCTCGTTGAGTCTCTACGAGGAGTTCAAATGCTTGCTGCACCCCCTGCCCGCTGTTCTAGAAAGTAAGCACACGGACGCAAATATATGGTGAGACACTTTAGGTGCGTATTTCTCCGATAACATACACTCACAGAAAAAAAGGGGTATATTTTTACACCCCTTGTCAAATATACGACACCCCAGAACTACAGTTCGACGTACCGCGCTGATGTCGAACCGTCGTTCCCAACTTTCACAGGCGGTTTGATAGCCGAGTGGTACAACTTATTGAAATAGCTAATGTACGTGTTTCTGACTACAAAAAAAGTAATCGAGGTTTTCTTGGTATTACTACAAAGCCTCATTGTTTCTTTTCTGTAGCCTTTGATACGTATTTTAGCTATTTAATGAGGTATATCTCACCGTCCTCAAGCACCTCGTAAAACGTTGGGGCTGCCTGTGCAACGTCGGGGCGCTGTACGTCGAAATGAAGTTTTGGGGTGTCGCTTAAGAGGCAAGGGGTGTAATACCCCTGTCAGACGGCAGCTAAAATGACATTTACACCAAATGACATTCAGTGTAAATGTCATTTAGGCACTGCCACACGGCAACTCAAATGGCATTTAACGTAAATGCCATTTCGGGTAAACAGAGTTCCCCAAACTCATTTACGGCTCGCAAAGCGTACTCTCGATGGCAGCGCTCGACACATATTACGGGATTGTTTTAAAAAAAGAAGGCATATATTACGGAAACAATTTTTACATCGTTTTAATTACGAAAATAATTTCTTTAACGCGTATTTCGCACGCACTTTACGTTCCTAATTGTTTAACCTACTCACGACTCCAGCAACTCCAGTTACCCAGTAGGCCTAATGGCTCTGAACCGCTGAACTTGTCGCGTGCTCGCCTCGGTCGGCTCTCGGTTCGTTGGTTCCACTTGCGATGCGCTCCTCGTTTACGCGTTTTTACGATATCGGAAGGAGCGCCTGCCGACAAAAAAAGGCGACCTGTCCCGCAAGATGTCGGTACTCAAACTATGTGAGACGAGCACCTCGAATGGTCTTCGGTAGCAGAAGCGGAACGGCGGGTTCTGCACCGGCCTACGGGCGATTTGAGAAGCCCTCCGTTTCCTCAAGATATACGTCGCGCTCCATCACAATACCGAAACCTCAAGGAACATTTTTGGGTAAGATATAACTTTAACGGTGGGCATAGCCAACAGGAGCACGCAAAACAATTATCGGAGCGGACGGCCGCCTAGTATTCGTTTTGTGTGTGTGGGTCGTCGCAGCACTGCGCACCTCGAACGAGTACTGCGTACCTCGAACGAGTTCATTGCACGGCCGGCTTGGTCGTGGTTCATACTAGCTGACTTCGCCTAGCAGCGTTTTAAATTTCGCGTTTGTTGCTCTGGCAACAGCTTGCGAAGTTGGCTGAATCTTTACTTGGCTGCCGCGAAGTAGAGATTCTAGGAAGAATGCAATACGACAAAAAAAGTTTACTTTTCTTTAAGTGGTACAAATCTTGTAAATGCCCTGTTCTAATAAACGTAGTGTAGGTATTCGTCACCCTGACTTTCGACCGGCTTTTACATTCCCATTGACATCCTCCAAAAAGAAATAAAAAGAAATGCTGCGTGAAGTCAGTCTCTCAATGTTTCTATTTCTAGCTTTCTTTGATGGTGGATGATCCCATACTGTTTCAAAGCGAAATATGTTACGTGTGTTTACATGATACGTGCACAATTTTATTCCAAAACATCCTAAAAATTGTTTAATAATGCATTGCATATATACATTGAGTACAGTTGCTGCACAGCTGCTACTTGAGATATTTACGTGTTCCAGAAAACATCTGCTGCTGGGGGCCACCATAGAAGTAGGCAAAGTAGTGAGCTGGCTACATTACAAAGGAATTTACAAGTTCCTAAGATCACTGTCTCTAAATAAGTGGCAGTTTCTTGCAGCCATGGCCACTTTTGTGACATTCTCCTCACTTGTTTTCAGACGTGCAGTGTAAAAGTATCGCAGAAAGCAACCTGGGTGAGGTACCTTCTAGAAAAGCAGCAATAAAATAATTGTGTGAGGCTGACGATGGCAGTCCAATAGCCAGCATCAAGGCTGTCACTGGTATTGACGCCAAGATACCTGAGACTAGTGGCAATGTCAGTGATGATGCCACAAGTACCAGAACAGGCCGACGAAGCAGTGGTATAAGGGCCGGCACAAACAGTAATGTGCAGCTGAGCTGACAAGAGTGAAAAGGAAAAGGCCACATAGCCATAGAAGCTGTTTCGGCTCGTTGAAGCAGCCCGACATGCCCCACTAGAGCACTCAGAAGATGCGAGTCGCAGTAGCAGTGCCACGAAATGTTGGAGAAGCAACTGCTCGCATTGCGCAGAAGGTCGAGTGGGTAACTACATTCAGTAAAGAAGGCGGTCATCGTCTTTAAGGCGTTACAGAGTGCAGACCACCACGTTTTTACCCTTATCGGCTGACTTGGTTACGAGGTTAGTGCTGTTTCGAAGGGAGTTTAGAGCGGTAACTTCTTGTGGGGTTGCGTTGCGGTATTTATAGATTAGTTTGCTAGAGGAGTTGGCAAGAATGCTACGACATGCTTTGATTGAACTGTCAGTTTCAGGGTGTTTGGCGGGAAGCAGGGTCCAGATAGTAGTCTTTGGGTTAATGGTGTCGAACATGGTGCGATTAAAGTTAGACGGATGCTGGGTGAAGTGGGCATCTAAAAGTAGGCATCAGAAGAATTGTTTGCTGTCCACATGTAAAAACAAAAAAAGGGTAAGGTCGGCTTTGAAGTGCAGGAACGAAGAACGGGCCCTTCGATGAGATAACGTGTTCAGGGGCAGTGAGGGGTAAATCGTCTCGTATGGTGACATCATCAATGCGTTGGATGGCAGCCTCATCCTTTCGGGGCAAGAGAGTGTATAGTTTCCTTGATTTACAGGTGAGACCGAGCCTGGGTATGGAGGGATGGAACGTAAAGATGAGGGGGTTTCGGAATGGTTGCCACATACTGGACGGGATCGTAAGTTGGGCTGTCGATAGGAAGTTGGGGCGGGTGCTTTAGAAATAACTGTAGAGTCTTCGAGGTGGGAAGTGGTTTCCATGATTAGTTTGCCGAGCCTGGGTATGGAGGGATGGAACGTAAAGATGAGAGGGTTTCGGAATGGTTGCCACATACTGGACGGGATCGTAAGTTGAGCTGTCGATAGGAAGTTAGGGCGGGTGCTTTAGAAATAACTGTAGAGTCTTCGAGGTGGGAAGTGGTTGCCATGATTAGTTTGCCGAGCCTGGGTATGGAGGGATGGAACGTAAAGATGAGGGGGTTTCGGAATGGTTGCCACATACTGGACAGGATCGTAAGTTGGGCTGTCAATAGGAAGTTAGGGCGGGTGCTTTAGAAATAACTGTAGAGTCTTCGAGGTGGGAAGTGGTTTCCATGATTAGTTTGCCGAGCCTGGGTATGGAGGGATGGCACGTGAAGACGAGGGGGTTTCGGAGTGGTTGCTGCATACTGGAAGGGATCGTAAGTTGTGCTTCGATGGGACGTTAGGGCGGGTGCTTTAGAGATAACTGTAGAGTCTACCAGGTGGAAAGTGGTCTCGATGATTAGTCTGCTGAGCCTGGGTATGGAGGGATGGAACGTGATGATGAGGGTGTTGCATGGTGGTTTAGATCTTGGTTGGGGAAATGGAGCGTTGTGTCGCGAAATGTTAGAGACGCGACTGCTCGCATTGCACAGAACGCTGAGTGGGTAGCTACTTTCAATAAAGAAGTCGGTCATTGTCTTGAAGGGGCACTCAGGTGGATTCTGAGATCGTCTATTTTATGTTATAACTCAATCTATGAACTCTAAGCATCCTAAGAAACCGGAAATTACATACAAGGGCGGTCAATCTCGCTATTTAAAATTCTATTAAAAATTGCGGCATGCCCTCCTTTCTGCGCTGTGGCGCAGAACGCCAGAGGGTGCCATCGGACGGGAAGGCAACAGGGGAGGGCACATGACAGCCAATTACGAATAATGGCTTCCCGGCACACTAAATTTTCAAACATGTGCGCCTTTGAAAAATCAGTCCGCCGAGAAGCCGTCACTTGCGACTGGCTGTCGCGTGCCCTCCCATGCTGCCTTCCTGTCCGGTGGCACCCCCTGGTGTTCTGCGCTACGGCACAGAAAAGGTGGCGTGCCACAATCTTTAATTGGATTTTTATTATGAAAATCGGCTGCCCTTGAATGCTATCTTGGGTTCTTTAGGATGCTTAAAGCCCATAGATTGAGTTATGCCATTAAATAGACAATCTCAGAATCCACTTGAGTGCCCCTTTAAGCTGTTGACGGAAATCAATGTCGTTGCTGCAAATCCTACAAAGGCAAAGGATCTGCAGCCTCAAACGCCTTTTTGAGCTCCAGCACTGGTTTGCCCAGGGGACGACGCTGCACCCTTTTATCCAGGACACCACACACCAGACGGTCCCATAGCATGGCTGACAAGGTCTCACCAAAGTTGCAGTGTTCGGAGAAGCGGCGTAGGGCGGGGACGAAATTCGAGATGCTTTCTCCAGGCTGTTGGCTGCACTTATAAAACGCAAAGCACTGAACAATCACTGACAGGCACGGTGTGAAGTGGGCGGTGAGCTCCAACACAATGTCCGCATAGGGAGTCCACTGGCACACACAACGAGCATACGACGGAGTAGATTGTCAGTCCACAAACGCTACACGAAACTGCGCATATTGGGGACTCCTCGACGATGTTGAGCACAATGAAGAAAACGTTTAGTCGCTCCTGGTACAGGGGCCATGTTTCAATCTTTTTGGGTCGAACTCTTCGAGATGTCTCAGCCGCCCTTTGATGACAACGTTAGGCTCGTCTTTTTTCGCCATATGCTCTCGTCGTTGCCAAGTTGCCACGAAGCTGTCGTTGCTCAAAAAAGTGTGGTTGCGTGCCTCGGAGTTTGAATTTCTTCATTCTCGTTGTTGCCCAAAGCTTTATTCAGGCGGCCGACTTGGCCGTGCAGAAAAGAGGAGTTAGACAAGAGACACGTGGTTTACGAGGAGTCCCCAGAATGACAAACGGTTCGGTAAAACCAGCTTGACTCGCCTTGGCTTGACTTCTGCCGACTCGCCGATGATGGCAGATGCACACACAACACTCACGACGCAAGATTCCGTTTCATTTTAAGTGCAAGATCCAGGCTTTCAATGTCGCTACCAAGCATGCACGATCATGTAGTGTTAGCATCGTTCAGGGCAACATGCTCATGCTCATAGCTTCAGCTTCACTTGCGCATGAAGTAAATGAAACCATAGCCCTTGTATCCACTCTAATTCTCCAAGTCAGTAGTAGGCTGAAATTTATCCATCACTACAAGAAGTTGGGAGTGATGCTGAGAAGTCTGGGAGGGTCGTCGCATGTACGGAATTGACTGATCGACGTGCCGTTCCCTGCAAGATGATGTCCTGGGTTGGGCAAGGTTCGAGCATGTTGGATGCTATCAGGAACACGTGGTTACACAGGATCCGTGGGGACACGGCGGTCCCATTGACTGTGGCCATATGTGCCTGGGGCGTCACTGCTTCCCGAGTGCTAGCCAGTGCCAACCTCTGGAAGATGGTCACGAAACTGCCTCAGCATCCCAACATTGAGATACTGGAACTGGTAGCAGTGGTCTAGGAGAGCCAGAAGAATCACTGTAGTTGGATAGAAACATTGCAACAGATGCATCAGTCCTCTAGGCATAAAATATCTTACACCTTAGACATATTATTCTCAAAATTGTAGATTCAATGGGGAAGCAGAGCAGTCAAAATTTCACCACACAGCTAGCTTGGAACATTTCTTGGAAACTTCACAGAATGGCAAACATTCTATAGCTTCTAAACATAGTATTTACAGTGCTAGAAGCTGGCACTCTTGTCTCGTATTTAGAAACAGTTATTCAGTCATTTTCACCTCATCAAAGATGCACAATTGGGAAGATGATCAATCCAGTTGTTTTATTCACATTAAAACGAGTTAACGAATAACTTTAGAATGCTGACAGGAGCTATATCAGTTAGTTTTGAGTGACATTCAGTAAAAGGAAGACAAGTGAATTTTTTTTATCTTTTTAATTTTGTGAGTTTGAAACAAGATTGCCTGCATTTTCTAAGAGCTAAAAAAACATGTAGGGATATTATTTCTACTAGTTCAAACATTTTTTTCTTGGTTTTCGCAAAAAAGGGTACTTACTATTTTTATTGTGCTTTGGTAGCCGCTGGTGCTGAAACTTGATGTCCCAGGTGGCATTCCTACAGCGATTCCCTATGACCTGAGGGAGTCCTGGGGCAGTTCGGTTATCCCGTGTGTGTTTAACCGTTCAGCGGTCGCGGCGGCGCTCAAGATCTTCGGCCAGTCGCGTCGGAGGGGTGCGATCACTTGGCAGTGGTTTGCCTCACGACGAGCAAGTTGGCGATGGTTCTGTCCTCCGCAGGAGAGTATAGCTTTGCAGCGCCGACTCACTTTGTCACTGGGGTGGTTAGGTGCACGCAAGTCACCTGGCGAACCAAGCACTCCATGTAACACCGACACACATTCACAAGGTGCCTGATCACGTCGCCGACATCAGCCAAACGCCTGCTTGAAGACGCAGTACGTTAGTAGGTACGGTAGACTGTCTTCAAACCGAAGCTCGCGGAATGCGTCTATGACGAAGATGATGGACGGCCTTCTCAACAGCCGGAGACGCTCGAACCAAGATCAATCCATACCGCCGTGATAGTGACGGCGGAAGCGCAATACGGCATCCAAGATCCCTCGCAGACGTAGAAGTGAACACGGCAGCCGAAGATCGAGCGTGAGGGACAGCCAGAGCAAGCAAGCACTACCGAAATTAACGAAAGAACTGTGCGAGCAAGCTGTCAGCTGTAGTGGCGGAGCGCGGGAGGCTCGGCTTACGGATCGGCTTATGACGACGTTAGGTTGGCTAATGGATTTCGCCCCACGCTTCGCTTTATTTTTTCGTCAGAAACTAGTGAGCGCAACTTTCTATCCCAGTTTTTTGTTATATTTTCTTGTCGCAGCAGACAACACACACAAAAACAAGTGTTTTGCCGTGTTAAAATTGTTTATTGACGAAAACGTGTTCTATGTGCACGAGACGAATTTGCGATCGCAATTGTAATAGACATCACTTAAATGTCATTTTAGTTGTCGTCTGGCAGGTCCCATCATGAATGTCATTTGAAAACCTGAATGTCATTTGGCGTAAATGCCATTTTAGCTGCCGTCTGACAGGGGTATAAGAATATACAATTTTTTCTGAGAGTGTATAAAAAATAAAACACTCTACTCCGTTTTACCTTACAAAGGACCGCATCGGACCCTAAAAGACATTGGAGCCGAACCAAAGCCGTTCGACTGTCACGTATTACCCTCGGGAAATGCACAGCAAAGCGCGAAGTGTTTAGTCGTGTGATACCTTTACTTCGCTGGATCAGCTGGACAACTGTAAGAAGAAACAGAGTATATTAGTAACAAGGGGAAAAGGGCTTACTTTTTAGCCCTTTTCCGGGAGTCTGGTTAAAGATGGTCGTCAGAGCGGTTCCTAAGTAGCACACGTCCTCGGCCCAGGCTTGGGCCAGACTGTCGCGAGCTGTAGCCAAATTGGCTGAAGCCTGGCCCAAGCTTGCGCCAAACTGGCCCACGCATAAGCGGGAGAAGTGTGCTATTAGGGTGGTGACATATCCGGACGGCTTCAAGTACCAACAGAGAGTCCGCAAGGGCGGGCCCGCTGATTTTCCTAATGTGGCGAAGCATCGCTATAACGAAGATAGTCAAATGTTTGATCAAACTGCTTACCAGTTTAACCAAACAAGTCAGCCGTTTAATATCGATTCGCCACACATCTATGTGGTGTGAATAGGTCCGCATACCACTAAGCTCACCCGGGAAAGCAGTTTGATAAAACCTATGAACGGTTTAATCAAACAGGTGAGCAGTTCGTTTATACCACTAAGCGAAGGTTCAAACCGGTTACCGGAATGGCTCAACCGGTACCGGCATGAAACTGTTCGAATTTCAAACGTTGTTTACCAGTGGGAAAGCTTTGCGTCTTCCCCACTGGTAAAAACTGAACTTCAAGCAAACGTTTATCACACGTCACGAAGACGCCCCCCCCCCCCCCCCCCCTTCGTCTTTTTGATTAAATATGTAAAGAATAGGAGCTGCTGGGTTGAAAGATATTTCATAATAAATTAGGCACAAAAATATTTTCAGAAATGCAGACTTTAAAAAAGACAAACAGGCTGGTGTTTTACTTGCGAAAGATCTGGGAAGGACGCAATATTGGCCTAAACACCGGAGTACTTGGGTAGGGCGCACCTAAACTTGTTGGCCTAAGGAAATAAGAATTTCGTGTTTTTATACTCGCCGGGGAAGTGATGATGGCCTCTGTATGCGTGACGTAGCAATTTGGAGTACTCGTTTGCCTAAAGAAGTGAAATTGAATTTGGTGTGAAATCCCAGTTTTGTTCATGGTCTGCTTACAGGCGCTTTTAAGTCTGGAGGAAATATCCGTTTTCTTCATTGAGTATCTCAGTCGTCAGCAATGTCTGATATTTGCCGAGCTTCACGCCTATGCTGATTTGATGTGAACACAAATAATAAATCAATTAATTAGAAGCTCCAAAAAATGGATAAGGAAAACCTGGGTGTCAAGATTCAAGCAAGTTATTAAAAACACACACATACATAACAACTTACAGAGGACAGAAACATTACGGGCAGCTAGACAAATAAAATACATACAACAATCACTCACACTCAAATTGCAGATAATAATCCGCGTGTGTGAATTGTCAGCGTCAAAGTACCCCAATGAAAAAAAAACAAAAAACCCCAAAGACATATGGTTCACTGTGAACATCACGACAATGACAAAATATGCTTTTTATAACTTAATAACCCTCCATTCCTTGTAAATCTATAGTAGTTTTATAGCATTCAAATAATTTTTAATTCTATGGGCGGAGTTTTAGAGTGATTGTTATATGTCAGTTGTGTACTTTAAAACAACGTGAGAGTGGAGTCACAGCAAAATGTGCAACGATTATAAATTTGTATGTGAAAGACTAGACAAGTTTGATACATCTCATCTATGCCTCAATTCGAAGGAAGGAAAGATCAGTGGGCCAGTGTGGTAGCGCAACAAAACTCCGAGCACGTGGAGCCTCACGCTGCAGAGTCCAAAGTTCCCTCTGCTAATTGAAATCTGGATGAGCATTGCACTTTAGTGAGGTCGCGTTTCATTACTGCGTGATACACATTAAAGCTAGGTGGAGTACTGCACCGGATAATTCTCTCATCTAGAGCGTAAACACTGTCGCTGCACCTCCGCACCTCAAATAGAGACTAACGTTACGCTGTCTAATCACTACCGGCCAATGTATATATATATATATATATATATTCATTTCGAAGAGTTTTTGGTTTTGGAATTTGTTGGCTTGAGTTTACAATAGAAACATTCTAATAACCTAGATATTGAGAAGTGTTCACTGAGCGGTCAACTGTATGAAAAGTTGAATTAAAGCTTGTAGGCACTTTGGGGTCTGAAAAAATTAGCTGCGCAAAATGTATTACAAATACAACAAATCGGCTTTCTTTGGTATTAATAAAGGCCAAGTAATATTACACAAACAAAGCCTAATCGTTCTTAGCTAAAGAAGATGCTCACACATTAAAAGGAATGCATGCTGTACGCATTCGATTTTTGAGGGAATTTGTTTTATAGACGTCCACGTCACCGACGCGTACACTAGCTGAAAACGACTGTGCGAAGAGCAGTGAGAGAAAAACGACATGCGTTCTTGAGTTCCCACCACCCTTTCAGGTTAGGGAGAACGGAGAATCACGCGAACACTTTGCCATATACGTTAACCCTCCCCCCCCCCCCCCCCCCCCACACACACACGCAAACACAAAAAAAAAAAAAAAAAAAACTGGCAGAGGAGCTTAAGTGCTTAAGTAAAAAAGACAGCGTGGTTGCAGTGGGAGGTAAAAGAGAAACTGCAACAGCTTATGAAGATTTAATTTGAGTTCTTAGTACCGAGTGAGGCTGTCGTAAATACAATTTTGGACATAAACGATACTCTTTTTTTTTGTCGTGATATCATTCCTAAAACGACTTGTTTATTTTGACAAATTTTAGGTTTCTATTTATATTGTGGTTGTCAGACATCAATAGTTTAGCCTTTCGGCTATCTAGGATGTCCGAATCGGAACCATAAAGTTGAGTCTCTTATGCGTTTAAACACCAGGGCCTACGGCGGAGCGGGTTGTTTATCCTCGGCTGCTACAAGCGAGAGGAGCGAATGGTGAGAAGTTGCTTCACATTCAAAATGGACTGACGCTTCACTTGGAAAAGACCTCTGTCTTGGCCGAGAACTTCACCATCACCACATTCGAAGGCGGAAATCAAATTCATTCCACGGTAAGCGTTATTTTTCTGCATTGTTAAGAGTTATCAAAATAGTTTGTGGAATTGCTTCGATGTGCACGTTGACACGATAGGCAAATTCACCTAGGAAGCGCTATCTGACAAAATATGAAGTCTTTTCATAGAGTAGCTGTTTAAGAATAGTCGCCTATCCAGACAGAGTTGTACGGATTTCGAATTCAATTGTTTGGGTAAATGGCACTAAGGAACATACAATATAAATATAATTTGCAGTGTGCATGCCATACACTGATAGACTTTCAAGCAGTGAATGATTCCTGTTTAAAGGTCCTACCAAACTTACCCGCCCAGAAGCAATAAAAAAAAAAAATCCTTGCCCTTCCCCTTTGTCCAGCGGCATATTGGTTGTTGCGAAAATGTGTTGGGCAGCAACCAGCGCGACGCATTTTATGTTTTCAGTGCAGGGGAAAGTGCATGCTAACGCTCGGGCTGTTTTTGTCAGAACTATCGGCGGAATAAACAGAAGTGAGCCAATCTCTATACGCTATTTAAAGAAAACCCAGCAAACGGTAAGAACGCTATAACCCACAGGAAACTAAATGTCAGGGCACGTGATGACGCTCTGTTCGGGCACTCTCCTCTGACGAAGAGCGTACACGTGGCTTGCTTCGGCGGCGCTCTGATTGGCTCACGGAGAGAACCGCGTTTGCCCTTTGCCAAGTTACTCCAAAACTGAGTACACTCGCTGAAAAAATCCGAAAGTCCAGGACTAGACGAAAAAGACTACGTTTTCCTGTGGCAAAATAATTTTTGCACATGTATTTAGTTTATATCTACAAAAACAGCAGCGCCGAAGCATTTACATGTATATGGCAGGAGAGTGGGTTATATATATATATATATATATATATATATATATATATATATATATATATATATGTATATATTATTAGAACACAACAATTTATGCAAACATCGGAAATAAATTGTTTTGCAAATAACGCAACTCATTAACACATAAGAAAAACAAAAATTCCAATAAAGTAAATATAAAAATATATCAAAATCAAAAAGCTCACATTAGCAGCCCTTAAAAGGAAACACAAAAGTTCCAAAATATTAGAAAACAATAAAATCACAGATAGCGCACGTCGTTTTTGTACAACAGCAGCCAAGGAAGTAAGTCGAGAACATAGAGAAATAATAAAAAAGAAACAAAGGATTCACTGCCAGTTGGAGCACTATCTGCAGCAGATTATTCCTCTGATATATTGCTCTTGGAAAGAGGACCTTTTGTAGTACGTCGGACATTTTGTTTCACTCGTTTTGTCGCTATGTTTCCTCTATTTTAGATTAATAGGGTGTTAAGATGTATTTAGTACGCACCTTTCTTTAAAAAAATATTTTCTTAATGTGGCTTGGCGTCGCAGTATCAGCTTGTTTTATACAGAACACGGGGTCTAGAAAATACTGAACAGGAGCAAGTGATACGTCACAGCATTCTTTTCCAATGCTCTAGGAGACTCACAGTATATAAAACAAAGAACTAGGATGGACGGGTTCGAACGCCGCGCCTTCTCGCGGGAGCCGTACGAGAGGCTAACTCGGCCATGCACGCGACAGCATACGTATTGTATTAACCGTGGCAGGAATTCCGAAAAGTTTAAGACCACTGAAAGCAATAGCTAATCCAAGCTTTAATGATCGCACAGCTTAGCATTTTAAGATATGTAAAGATTTTCACCTAATACGTGCCTTTAAATCTGCACTTATGATGCACAATATTTTGATACCTAATTCCCTTTTACCATCTAATAATGTTTCGCAATCGGGTAGGGTCGCTAGAAATGATCTGTTGAACAATTTCAATTTTAAAAATTTTAGCGATAACGACTGATGCAATGCGCGGCAAATCAAATATCGAGACCCAATTGGAGATACCGAGTGTATAGTAGGTGAGGAGCCCAGCGCGGCCCTTGCCGACCCACCCTCCCGCACTCTTTCACCAGCGCTGGCCTCTTTGTTTCCACCGACACCGACGCCCGCGACGCTGTGTACTCGTTTTTATCTACCCATTTTGACTGTTCGTTTATTTCTGGGACAAGTTTGACGATTAAAGCTTGATTTTCAGTGTAGGCTTGTCGAAACTCTTTCCGTCCTCGACAATATTCCTGGCTGGAAGCAATGATACGAGACATGGAACTCGCCACTTCCTTTGTTTCTTAAAGGGGTAGTGCAACAATTTTAACGGTGAAATAATTTGCTGTTTCTATTTTATTGTTTGTCTAAACAAAAGTTTAAAAAAATATTTTTCCCGGAAAATTACTATTTCGTTGTAAAAGCGCAAAAAAAAAACAAATTGGTAGCAACCTTTGTCTTTAAAGTCTTATAATGAATGAAATGCGTTATAGCGAATTGGCGTGTCACGAGGCGCATATTTTTCCGCTAAATTTAGTGGGAAAACGATGATGGTATAGGTCACGCGACGTCAGGTAACGTGACGTCGATTTCCCCCGCTAAATTTAGATGGGAGACTGAATTGGTGTCTAGGTCAGAAGACGTGAATCTTCCCTCTAAATCTAGCGGATAACTGAATTGGTATAGAGGTCACGGGATGTCAGTTTCTCTGTAAATTTAGAGGGGAAACTTAATTAGGCTTGGGCTACAAGACGTCAATTTTCGAGTTAAGTGTAGTGGGGAAACTGAGCTGATGTATAGGTCACGTGACGTCAATTTTCCGCTAAATTTAGCTGATAAGCTGGATTCGTGTATAGGCGTGCTGATGTCAATTCCGTCGCTAAATTTTGCGAGAAATGCACGGCGGATCGATGGTCGGAAAAAAAATTTGGGATTGGGGGCAACGGCAAAATAGGATTTCATGCCTTTATATAAAAAAAATAGTTATTTCAAGGAAGTAGAGGGGCTTAGAGTGATAAACCGGAAGTTCGGAAGTGGCACCCCCCGGTTGCCGCCATGTTTTACGCAAATGTGACCACTCGTCACTTGACCTCACAAGAGCCATGACGTCGCAGGTAAGATGGCAGCGCCCAGAGCTGGCGGATGCGAGTTTGTTCGGTGCGCGGCAGCCGTTATGTGCAGCGGCTTTCCGACGATTTCGGGCTTTTTCGTGCTCGCTGACGCAGGTATATTGTGAAAATATGAAGGAATGAGACTTTATACCCTTTTTGCGCAAGATCGCTCTGGATCATCTGGATATTAACACCTGTGAGACAGCATCAGCCGTATCGCCGTACCGGTGCTCGGATTCCGGGATGTGTTCGAGGATCGATAGAACTTTGAGTGCTTTTAGCACGAAATTTTCGCGTTCCCTTAGCTTTGTTTGAGCGTTGAAATGTCTGTGAATCGACGCGAAAGGTATACGTTGCGTTAAGGCCTAGGAGAAGTTGTTTCAGGCCTGCGTCACCGAATAACCATAGCAACTTTTAGCGAGGAAGCTCCTGCGATCTTTAACCCTTTGTGCTAATCGACGATTCTACATTCAATCGCCTTTCTTCCTCTTTTGGGGAGTGCGAAGTGCGCACTTACTTACAGCTACGAGGATGACATTTTATTGAGTGTGGGGATGAATAAATCGTTGCAGGCATCTGCTTCAAAGCTATTCGACTTGCAATAAGAACAAGTGTTTTCGTGTATGCATAGATTAACTGCACCTTTTTCTCTTTCGTAGAATTTATTGCAGCAATACTTTTTTTCATCAGGAGTGCATTGTATTAGTCATTCAATTATTTACTGGTTCTAATTACCTGAATAAGATGATTCATATTTGTGTTCATCCCTTGCCTGAAGAGCAGTCTTGTTGAAAAATGTTGACCATTCCTTTCGGTCTCTTCAGTAGCCTTTTTTTTTTAAAGTGTGGGTTGCCTATACTTCGTATCATTGTAACCTGGAAAAGGACAACCGCCACAGCCCCCTCGAGCCAATCAGAAAGATAGAGCGAAGGTGTGTGACAAATCTGTGCAGACGAGCACTCTGAATGACATGTTGTCATGTGCCTCTCTCCAACGTGCATATTGGCTCACCGAGACTGTAGCCTTTGGTGTTTGCCAAATTGTGACGAAACAAATTACAGTAGTTACTACTCTAATTACCCCACGCTTTCATACTTTGATCATTTGTTCGACAAGAATGTTACGTCCGCCATCACTGTGAACTCGGCTCAGCGTCTATTGGACTCGAATGCTGCATTAGCATTCGACGTGAACTGAGGCCCATTTGCGTGCTTTACGCCGAAAAAAATGGTAACAGTTGTGTTGCTTGATGGGGTTCTGCAAAGGGTCTACGTATAGGAAGTGTCCTGCTATATAACAATGCATCAACAAATACGATTAAAATATATGCTCAGAGGTGTGTTTAGGAAAAGGGGAATGAGTGCAGCCCAATGCAACAAGTCTGCCAGTCTGGTATGTCCCATTATTAATACTGAAGGGTCAGAGATGCGAGTATCCTCAAAAGGACTTGCGCTTGTGGTGAATACAATTCTTGGTGTTTAAACTCTCAAGGCGTAAAGGCAAGCGGAAATAGGTTTATCTCGTTAGTGTATCAAATATGTTTATTTCCACTGGATTACATAATTATTGATTCTTAGTTATTGGTTCCAGAACGAGTTCTTTCTGGGACAGTCTCCTGTCAGGCGTTCAGTCGTTATACCTGTGGACCTTGTTGTGGGATGACGCTCCTGGCACGTCGGTGTTCAGTTTGGTCGAGTAGCAACTTTGACCGACTGATGCCGTCTTGTGATCATACGTCATGTGTGCCCACTGACATCTGATGCACCGAAGTTGCAGGGCTGGCTTCTAATCCGCAAAAGTTTCCTGGTAGTTTTCTGCATCAATGGAGCAAGCTCGGGCATGTATTGGTTATGTGGCTGTGCCTTTTGCTGTACCGTTGACTTGATAGCTGGCAACAATGTTTGTTTGCTATCCAAGCCATTTCACTTCCATTTCGTAATGGAGATTTATTGTGCATCCCACGACCACTGCAACTTGTGCAAGTCTTGTGTGGCAAAGTGAAGTCTCGTGATGCTTGCAGCTCACTTTTGAGAGCAACCAACCATTTTATTTCTTAAGGTCACAGAGCGGCATTCTCCCTCAAAGTTGGAAATTGTGTGCTTCGTGGCGTGGACACAGATAATTAGTGTCAGCAAATTATTAGGTATTGCCCTTGGACGACAACCGACACCAAATCAACTCTCCTTGCATTGCCGCTCACCTGTTTTGTCGTGCTTACTTCCCGTCCAGATGAAGTAGATCACGAGCTTCGGGGTAATGTCGGCACCAGGGACAAAGACCGCCCAAGATAATCCTCAATCTTCTCCGGACTCTCGTCGAGACGTGGTCGAGGGTCGTTCGGCACGAACCCTTGCAGGCCAATTCATTTGTACGGGCACCTCCAGTAGACATGGTCGGCCTCATGCTGTGGTAGCAGAGTGGTTTTCGGTCGGCCATTGGCAGTACCTCCCGTTTTCCTCGGTGTACTTTGTTCAGCTCGGACCTACACTGGTTTTTCCCGATGTCGAGAATGCTTCGGCATTGGGGTGTTTCGTTGAATTGGCATTGAATAGTAACAGGTAGCCGGTGGTGGCCGTTGTGACTTTGTCGCATAAGTCGCCCTCGTTTCGTCAGATGCCGTTTCACTCGAAGAAGTCTCCAGTTGAAATGCCTGTCGAACCTCTTAAAATCTCGGCAATCAAAATTAAAGCCGGGCAACTGATGGCAGGAACTAGCTTCCTTATCTCCTCCCGGTCACCGTTGTGAATGATGTCACGGATGCCTGGGGGGCTGGCGTCGAAGTTGCAGCTGGACGACTCGAGTGTCGTCCAGCTGCAACATGTCACTATTTTTAATAGTGACATGCTCGGGCCTGCAGTGTACATTCAATGTTGGAAGCTTCATTGATATGAACCCTTCGACTTTTGTCGTGGGGTTGTGGGCAAGGCTGCTCAAGGTGTTGTCCCTCACATGAGGAACATAAGATTCTTAGCTTCTTGTCTTCTGTAGCATCAGGGTTGGCGTGGGTGCTCGATCAGAAGGAAAACATCCTCCACGAAGGTGGTGACGCTCTTGTTGGGGCAGTGTCCTGGACAGAATCAGGAATTCAGCTCTCTCTTGTCAATGTTGGCTGATGAACATGCACTTCAGCTTGACCTTGCAAACTTCCCACGACGTTAAGGAGGATTCGTGGTTCTCAAACTAGTGCCTCGCAGTTTCTTCCACGAGAAGTATAGGTTCTGCAGGAGCTGGTTGTCCATCTACCCACAGTGGCGGGCGACAGGGTCATATTGTTCAATCCAGCCCTCGACGTCTTGTGCACCTTGCGTGAAAGGGCATCGGAGTGCGAGGTGCGACGGGCATGCAAACGATGGTGGGAGCGGACGTGGTTTGCTGTTACAGGGTTGTCATTGTTGGCTTGGTCAGCTTCGGTTTTTCTGGCAAAAGACCTAATTCCGGTGGTTCTAGCTGATAGCAGCGACTGACTTGGATTTCAAGTTCTTCGTGGTGTATTTCCGAGTTTCGCCCTTGTGGTACTCGCTCGTCTTGCAATTTTGCTGCCGGGCTCGGGACAGGACTTGGTTCATGGCTCGCCGTGGGTTTAAGAGTCGGGATAATGTGCCACCCGTGTCTTGTTATCGGGCAACTCGGCTGAGGAGCCGCTAGGGTCCACACAGAGTGAAGGGCTATGGGTAATGTGCGCAGCACCTCCACCAGAACATACAATGATAGCTGAGCATGGCCTGGAACTTTCCAGAATAGTAAATATTGATAGAAAATAGGACTGGAGCAAGCATCCGAGACAATATAATAAAACAGACAAAAGAGAGTCTATCCTGGCCACTAAAGAAACTGCACTGCTTTAGCGGCATTCTGTCCGAATAAATCCTCTCCTTCGGGGTCTGGCGACTGCCGTGGACGAGCTGAACTGAAATCGATGTGAGACCACTTTTCTGGTAATGAGCCGCTGCAGACTGCCGTCGCAAAGCGGCGTGAATGGGTGGACTGAGCAGGTAACACGCGCGATGAAATGTCCATACAGCTTGCAATTCGCGTAACGAGTGTTGATGAAACTTTGGTGTCGACGAAACGTGCGACAGACCAGCGGAATCAATACCAACTGCGACACCTGTGCTCCGTGAAGGTGCACGTCTACGCCAGAACAATTTAGTAGGCAGCACAGTATCACCTAAAGCACGGCACAGGAACTACCAGCTTGAAGGCAGCTCTTCGGCGCGCCGCACACCTGTGCTCCATGAAAGTTCACGTCTACGCCGGAACAATTTGGGAGGCAGCACAGTATCATTTAGCACGGCACGGAAACTACAAGCGGCAAGGCAGCTCTCCGGTGCACCGCACAACCAAGGTGAGCCTTCGGGCATTTGAACGAAGCGACACCACGATTGCACACTGCCAAGCACGACTCACGCAATTTCCGTCGCTAAACTGTGTATCCAAATATATTGCACACGCTTTACTGCAGATCTCGAAGGTTCTGACGGTCAACGAGAGCACAGAAACGTCGCCTTAAATTTTATCCTCGCGGTATCCGAATCAATCCGAGGTGCGAGCAACGTAGGGCAGGTTGTCTCTTCAGTGGCAATAGCGCCGTCGGTCACCAGCGAAATGCACACCATTCCTCCGTATTTTCACCTTGTACCTACGTCAGACACCACGCTGAACTCTAAAGTCGCTGTCGACCGGCCTCATATGACGGCTTCTGCGTCTGAAATCAACTCGCCGAGACGAACGACAACCAACAAAGCATCCAACAAACTCCGTCCCAGCTGGGGCCAGCCGCTGCATGGGCGCTGCCATCTTTCCTGTGACGTCACGCATTTGGTTCGGTCATGTAACGAGCGGTCAACTTTGCGTACAATGGCAGCCGCCTTATGGGGGTCACTTTCGAGTGCAGACCGGAACCCCGGTTTATCGCTCTAATCCCCTCTACCTCGTTGAGTTATTTGTTGATCTGCAACTACGTGTGGCGGTTACGGGAACTACAGTAACACGCCACTGGGGGACACGCGGAAGTCAAGAAAACTTGTCCCTCCCCCTCGTTGCTACACTCAGCAGCAAGCTCTGCGGCGAACCGTCTTTTTGTGTCGATCACTCGCTGCGACCTTCGGAGATTCTAAATTCTTGAAAGCTTGACAATTACGGACGGACCGGCTGGGGTCTCTGAAGAGAGAAACCAAGGGGAGACAAGCTGGTCCTCCAGACACATCACTCAAAATGGGGCTGCCCCCCCCCCCCCCCCCCCACACACACACACTATGATATTCGATTTGGTTCATTTTTTTGAAGAAAAGGAAATCGTGTCTGTCTATAGCTAAACACACTATGGATACGTATGGATGCGTCATTAGCAGTGATGTTGATGTTTCATGAATATATGAAAATGTTTAATTGATTGATAATCTGACAGGTTTGTCTCTAACTAATGTATTTTGCAGATGAACGGGAAGAACCTGGAAAAAAACGTGTACCGAGACCGAAGCCAGGCGGCTGCAGTATCGGTCGAAGAACAGGACGGAACGTTAGAAGTGGTATGTCTTTATGTCTTAGCTTGGGACCGTTTCCCCCATTAAATCGTAATTTAATATGAATTTGGCAGATATTTACGTAAAACTATAAAGTCGTGTGTTTTCGGGGTTTAATTTGTTTTGAATTCGGGGTTGTCGTTTCGGACTTCATTTTTACTACAATATCACTGAATTTTTATGTCGGATTTGGGTGTGCGACTAAACGTCGACGATCGTCGTGGATTTTTTTTTTTGAAAAAAAGAACGTACACCGTAAAATAGTCTCCAACATAAAAAAGTGCGCGTAATGAATTCTAGAAATACAAACCGATATAGATAAAAAAAAAGAAAAAAAAAAGATAAGGGATCCGGTTTTTATAAGAACGAGCACTCGGAGATTCGAATATCTTTCCATGAGTCATTAATTGTTCTTACTAACATACAGCTCAAATACAGGGTTTTTCTGCTTTCTGGGATTTCGATAAAACCGATTCTGGGTTTAATTTTCGGAGTTTATCGGTAGTTGTGGAAAACACAGAATCCTAGAAATAACTCTTGGGTAGAATTCTCAGAATGAATGTCGTGATATTGGAATGTAAACATAAATTTGTGGATAAAAATAAGGTGCACATAAATGTCTGTCTGATAAATCGGTTAAAAATTCTAGTTATGTTTTTTTATACCTACCAGACAACATTCGTTGCCTTGACACCTTTCTTCGACTTGAACAATTAGCAATTTTTGTAAGATCAGAGATATTGAAATGTTTTACTAAAACGTCCAGTCACTCACGCTACGCTCTCCGCAATCCACTGCGACCTTCGCTATTTGTACCGTAGGAGAACGACAATTTCAAGCTTTTGTACAACGTTAGCAACCCGCTGCAGATTACAGTGTTACGAGAGCTAATCCAACGCCACTAGAATTTTTTCAGACTCGAAGACTTTCGGTAAACTAAAGTTTGTAAAGCAATTCTTTGCAATTGTTTTTATTAACGTCGCATTCTAAATAGGGTATTATTTTTTTATCGAATAAAGTGCTAATAAATGCTTGTTTTTAAGCAATATGTTTTGTTTGTAATTGAATATAAATGACGAGGAAAGGGGTCGATATGAGTAAAGGGCCAAAGTCATCGAGAGAAAATAAAAATAATCGTGTCATGTTTTGCGATCGGTCTTACTCCGCTCATTCTTACAATTCACCGAAAATGAAACGCCATGGAAATCCCTTTTATTTTTTTTTATTTAATTTACCTCAAAGCGCCCTTTCGGGCATTGTATGATACAAGGGTTTCGACAAAAATATTGAAACGATACATATCGTACATATTTGCTTAATAAAGAAGAAACAATGCAATACACCCACTCGAAAGGAATACACTCTTACACAAACAGGAAACAACGTGCCAACCAGGCTACAAAAAGAGAGAGAAAAGACCATCTTTGCACATGGAAAACAAGAAAGACACCATCCCGCGATTCATTCCATGGAAAAGTGAAACAAACGTTCACATGATGATTTGAATTCATTCTTATCTATGATATCTACAACGTGGTGGGGCAAAGAGTTCCATTCTGCAATGGCAAGCTGTAATGGCGAGTTGCGAAACTGGTTAGTGCGACAATTTGATAAACGAATTTTGTGAGGGTGATCATGTCTGGGAAAGATGCAATGAGGGGGAGGTAATAAGAGTTCCTTAAGGCTAACATTATAGTAATAAATATTGTGAATGAAGGTAAGACGGGAGACTTGGCGCCTGACTTTTAATAAAGGTAAATTAGCCCTTTGTTTCAGTGCCGAAACGCTCGTGTAAGAAGAATAGTCACTAAATATGAAGCGCGCGGCTTTGTTTTGAATTCTTTCAATTTGGTCAATCAGGTAGTCCTGGTGGGGAGACCATATGATGCTGGCGTATTCGAGCTGCGATCTGACAACGGACTTAAAAGCTAGCAAACGAGTTTCGGGAGGAGCTAAAAACAACTTCCGCCTGATGAATCCTAAAGAACGATTTGCTTTCCCAACTAAGTAGTTAATATGGTCATACCAATTAAGACTATCGGAAATAAAAACACCCAGATACTTATATTTATTTACCTTTTCCAGAGGGACACCGTTGATAGAGTAGCTGCAATTAATTGATGTTTTCTTTGTTGTCACGGTCATATATTTGGTTTTACCTATGTTAATTCGCATTTGCCACTTGTCGCACCACGAAGCAATAGAGCTCAGATCGGTTTGAACTGTCGAGGTGTCGTCTATATGTACTATCTTTTAATACAATACACAATCGTCTACGAAGAGTCGAATCGATGAAGAAATGCTAACAGGGAGATCGTTTATATATATAAGGAAGAGAAGGGGTAATAGAACAGAGCCCTGGGGCACGCCCCCAGGGCTCTGTTCTTGGGGCGTGCCCCAGAACAGAGCGGTCGGATCTGAGGGACGTGCCCCTCAGATCCGACTGCTCGCTCGCTTCCTTTGTTTGTTCTATTCTCACTACAAAAGCGGCCGAGCAGGGGGCCGCGCCCTCCACTTACAGCACCACGAATCCCAAAGCTTATAAACACCCCGCCCCCCCCCCCCCCCCCACCCCCTTTGGCCGTATTTGTCATGTCTGCCATGAATCGCTACCTCTTGCAGTCCTAGAACGGATTTGTGGCGGCTACTACTCGCAGCAGCAAGATATAATTCGCAAGTCGGAACTGCGATCGCGTAGCAGATAGAACCACTCTAGCTTCAGTCAAGAGGTGTAAAGCCACGATGACGTCACCAGCATTTTGCTAGCTCCAAACTTGTGTCATTCCCAAAGACAACATGAAAAAAAAAAGAAGAGCGGACAGTTGCACACAAAAAGGGGCGTGTGTGGGGCCATCCCTTTGGTCTTTTGTTGGTAGATTGTTCTGGCGACAAATATTTTCGAAGGTTGTAAAATGTAGGGTGCCTTCATGGTGCGCTTCGCATAGACTGATGCCAACTGCTTGTTTCCCTTTCCCACACCCTCTTCCACCACCATTTTGTTCCTCTCATTGTTTCCCCGTGTGCCGGAAAGTGGCCTTTGTGTCCATCGGTACTCCCATCCGAGGGGGAAAATGCTAATCCTCCCTCCGTGGGTTCCACAATGCTGCTCCGAACTTGTGAGATAAGGTGCTTGTTTCCGGGAGGGCTATAAGCCCCACGGATTATCGCCGAAAACCAAAATGGCTGCTGGTTTGTCAGCGAGTGATATTACAAAGGGTGGCATCACCCTAGCAAAGCGCACATGAAGGCTCCGTAGTAAAATGTATTTGAGATACTGGGTACAAGATAGTGAGAAATGTAATTAAGATAGAGTAGTAAATACTGTACTTCAAATATTTTTGCAAGGTGCCGATACACTACCAAAAGTATTTAAAATGCAGTATCTTGAGTCGAGTATTTAAGATAGGCGCAAGTCTGGCTAGATTACGTCTTATCGTCTTTTGAGTCTGCGATGTCTCTCTGAGGCTGTGGCGGAGCAGCCTCGCCATGAATAATCAAAAGCCGTGTGCACAAGCACTTGGACGCCACCAAAGTTAGATAAAGAGCTGCCACAAACCGCACGTCAGGGTTGCTAAACTTGTCAAACACAAAGTTGGGGCCAAAGTTGACGGAGCGCACCGATTTGCCTATCACGACGATGATTTCGCGCGTTCTTCGTCGACGTCCAGTCGGTGAGATCCGCGACCTTTCGGCTCAAACTTTGTGATTCACGAGTTTAGGGCCGAAGTGCTGCGTCATCTTTCGGTTGCCTTTCGTGACCATACATTACGTCGAAAGACGCTCTGCGTCCGACTCTGAAATTGCATCACGTAAAGTAGGAGAGAATATCCCTGCAGGTTTAGATTATTCAAGGTGGTGTTGCCCAAATCCCCGCCATAGCAAATGTTTCAATGACTTAAGATGTCGTTACCTTAAGAGCGTTATCGCTAGCGATATGCCAGAACCGAGCCAGGAACGTACCCTGAAAGAATCAACTGTCATCTTAAACGGCGCAGCCGAAAAATAATTAATAACTCGCGGTTAAGACAACCGAGGTCCATAACATTGTTTTCGCGATGCGTTCTTTGTCTGGTTCGGACTTTGTGGTAACGGTGATTGAATCGACGTAACATTGTGCGGAAATGTTTCGTTGACACGATGGTGTACGACGGACAAAGAAAGAAAAAAGTGCGGTTTATAATGAATTTAAAGATGTTTGATGAAAATCGGCCTTTTTTCTTGAGGGTTGTGAGTGGTCTACGAGGTTTGAATAAGGTTTCTATGCGTCCAGAAAATTGCTAAGTTGTCTTTAGTAACTGCAGGTCCTGCTGTCAAAAATCGGATACCGTGACACTTCGCATGCTATTCCCAAAAATTTGATGCCGTGATTTGCTCTGATGTTGGGGCTACCAGCTGAGGGTTTGTAAAGTGGTTGCTGCTGCTATTTAATTATCATGACTGAGATTTACTAATTAAGCAATTGATTATTAGAAATTACAAATAAATCTATATCATTCTACACGAGTGCACAAGGATGACATATACTAAAATATCGCAACTTCCAAAAAGAAAGGCACGACAACATTTTTTTAAAGTTTTCACTGGAACTTAATTTTTTATGTAGAGAGGAGCACTGAGCCCCAAGCTGAGGATCGCCCCTTCGCCACTCAAAGCTCGTTCCGAAGATGGGCAGATGGCCCACGAAATATTCGAAATCGAGCAGCATGGTGATTTTAGGAGCGATTATATTGGTGAGAACGCACGATTTTTGTTTACATTTCATGGTAACTTTTGATCAATTATCTGCTAAATTGTTGGGAAGGGTTCCGCGTCAGATTTGAAAGCATCGATGTTATTTATTTCAAAAGTAGTGGCTGGCACAAGAAACATTTCACAATAAAGCTGGACACAAAATGACATCGAATACTGCGTTTCTAAACTTTGAGATATGGTGCTCGGTCAGTAAATTTATATTAGAATTTCAAAATATTGTGTGTAGAGTGTTAGACAGGAACAAATCCACGTTTTTTGTTTGCTTGAATAATCAAGTGCTCGTATTTCGCAAGTGCACACACTATTTTTGCTTAAATATTTTTCCAAATTATATGCTCCTCTACTTGACACTCAACATGAGTGTATCAGAAGGCTAGGGTGATTAATACACCGAATTGGGAACCAAAGTTACTCTGTAAAATGCTTCACGCAAAATATTTTATTTGGTTAGGTTAGGATCTATTACAACTAACAAAGCGCAATAAAAAGCATTCGATTTCGAGTTGCTAGCATATTGCAAAGAAAATGAGTGAATTCTTAAATTTTAGGACACTGGTCAAAAAAAAATAGAAATGATTTTTTTTTTTAGATTTACCGTGAAGATATTTATCCTGATTTTCTATATATCATAACTGCTGGTTTAACTGGGGAAAACAAGAAGCATTAAATGGCACCGTTCCAATTATTTAGTCCTTGGCATCATTTTGAAACGTATATAAAATTGCACATTTTTTTTAAGCGTATATGAATTGTGAAACAGCGTAATAAATACAAAGACGCTGCTTCTTAAGAACGAAATTTTCGCTATCAATTCCAAGAGCCACGTAGCATTTCTCTTGTTCAGGGTAACCCCGTCGAAATAAGTAGTTTGTGGACTCACGAAACTTAATTACTAGAATACTTCTAATGCATTTTCTTTTGTGAATATCTCCGAGTGTCACACGTGATTCCAGCGATTGTGAGTTGTGTTAAGACTCACTTATTATGTACAAACCTTACATTATTTAACGCTGTAATGAAGATCATCACTGAGACACCCTTGTAACAGCCAATAAGTGAGCATCAGAGACAAAAAAAAAGTAGTTGTGATATTGAAATTGTGTTGAGTATTAGCCAAAGAAATAAACCATTTTGTGTGACCTTTATTCCCGGCATCGGTAGAAGTTTTGATCACTTGATATAAAATGACGCAGACTGTGAGCTTTAACGAGCGCAGCTGCCTTCATGGGAACATTTTTGTTACATATACCTATTGAGAATGACACATCTATGGTCAACAGTAATCCCCGACAGCTTAAAAAACAAAACGCGGAGCATGACTTGTGATGTTCACAATTCCCGATTGGTCCCATCGTCATTCTTATCAACCGATGCCGCATTCTTCTTGGCTGCCGAGGGCGGCCAAGAAGACGGAAGGCGAGGCGATCCACGAGCGTAATATTTATATATTTATTTTACCCTCAGGGCGCAAGCATTACAAAGGAGAAGTGCGTACACGTACAGGAAAACGTAACAAAACGTAGACGAATACATAATAACCATTGGTTACGTGACGAGACAAACTAAGACGTTTTTAACAATAACGTGACAGGTAGCAAGGTGGTTCCAGTCACCTTCCTGGATTGCAATAAATAATATTGCTGAAATTTTCTGATAAAAACGCCGCAACACGAATCGCAAAGCAACCGAGCATTATTGGCCACGGCCTACATTTATTAGGATGTTGGTAATTCCATAGGTGAATGCCTTTACGTCAAATATTTATTTTAAACGCTAAAATCGCACATCGATTTGTAAGAGCTGATGTACGTTGTCACCGCCTAGTTACTGCTACAGACAGAGGGTTGGTAGCTTGTAATTAGTACACAAAATAAAGAAAATATTTATTAAAATATCAATCGGTTGGAAACTGTATAACCACGGTTTGTGCGTCTTCTGCGGTAAATGAATAGAGCTGAATGCGATATGTGCATGAGTAGAGTATGTTGTTTATCCGTGTTTTTAAGACTATCGAAAAAAAAAAGATCACGGTACTACCGCTCTACGTGGAACCTTGAAGTATGCCTCAGTTATCCTTTATAGCATCTTTATTTCTTTCAACTCGTCTCTTTCGGTAATTTCGGAACCAGGCTTACGGTGAACAGCTTTGTTGCGTTAATATAGTTATTGTCTAACACTCTTTTGAACTTTGCAGTTCCCCCCAGTTTGAAAGTGCAAGAACGTACAGTGGTTTACCGTAACAGTAAGTACATAACCTAAAGTTGTAACGTAGCAAATTGGGTCAGTTGGTAAATCTAGTACATGATAGAGATGATCCGCCGAGGAAACGCAGATAAAACAAGACACACCTACGACAGGAAGAACTCTTTTGACGGTAACGTCTGTTTTCATGCACTTGAAGCGAGGCCCGAGAGAAGCACTTCTACGACTCCAGGTCAAACAGGTAGAGCGTGCAAAAAGGGCTGGAATCGCACAACAACCGTCTCGTTGTTCAGTTGGTCGTCCTCCGTACAGGAACGCAAGGCTGGTTTCGACAGTTTCGAGTTAAGATTATCAAAACTATCTAGATTTGAATCTAGAATTCCCGATGTAGCTAAATTTAGAGTTTTATAAAAAAAAATAATTCTAAGTGATTTGGGGGCCGCCACCAATTGGACTCCCCAAAATACTGCCGCCCTAAGCAGCTGCCTACTCTGCCTGCTGGTAAGTCTGCCCATGCCAGACACGCCACTGATTAAGCCGCGTAAAGACGCTTGTAAGCCTTGGGTGCGAGCGGGAGTTTATATGTTTAGCTGTCGCTTTCCACTCTCCAAGTTTTTTTTTATAATGCTTAGGTGTGCTTTCAGTTTCTTTTTTTTATTGCTTTGGCGTTTTGTGAGCTTGTAGTGTGTACGCTCAGCCGTGGCATGACTGAACGAAACAAGCGCGCGCTGGAGTCCGGGAGTTTGAGAGAGAGGCCTTACAGTTCTTACCGTGACAGTGACCAGGGGAACACGGCAGGCTCCTTTCGCTGCCGCTCACGGTGGGCTTCGAAAGAGGATCTGCACTCTGCGAAACCTTCGTAGTATTTGAATTCGTTACGTCGTAAGTCACCTGCAACAGAAAGCCTCCGAATTATATCATTATTAATCTCAAGAGATACTATAGATTACGTTATCGAATGGTTTGGCCGAGATGGAATTTGACGAGGCACATAAAGCACCCGCGAAAACGGAAACTGCCCAAAATCGCTTGCGGCCAGTGATAACTCACAAATAACGCAGTGAATGGAGAGTCCCCAGAATCTTATTTCGCTCCAGTGCCAATGCGATTCTGGTCTTTGCCATTAAGAAAGCCAAAGGACAAATGACGACGCGAGGCGAGTAAACACGATAAGCCATGCCCTGAATTACTGGAGCCGCCAGTGAATCTAATAACCTAAATAAACGCATTTTTAACAAAAGCCGCCAGTAGTAATTTTTCAGCGGAAAAGGTACGTCTGACTACGAAACCGCTTTTATTTTGGTAAGCGGCCACGTTACGCCATTGTTGCCCGCAAATTCAACCCGAATGAACAACTGACGCGTGATTTTTTTCTGTGACCTTGCTAGAGTACACCAGAGTTCCTGTAAATTTTACCGTCGAAGTTGCCATCCTGATTGATAAGTTTTTATACAAGGAGTTCAAGAACGATAGCCACATCGTACCGTACCTGGCTATGATACTGACTTTGGTAAGGTATACTTTTCTGCATAACCCTCCTTCTTCGCTGACGCGGCTGAACTAAAATTAAAGGTTCGTAAGATAATAAAGGCGTCCAGGAAGAAAAACGTTTTTTTTTTTGTAGACTAGTCAAGAAATACACAGTACAAATGTTTATGAGTTTAAAGGCACATTGGGGTTGAAGTGTTCCCTAATCTACCAAATTACGGCGTGAATCTCTTGGGGCCTTTAAGGAACGAGACGAATCAATTGATTCGATTACCGCTGTAGAGTCACTGACAGCCAACATTATTAGATGAGCTTCTTTACGGATTTGCCCGTAGACGCTTCTTTCACAACCACAACGCCCCCCCCCCCCCCCCCCCCCCCCCCCTTTTCACGGCTCGCCCCCCGTCATTCAACGCGCCGGACGACTGCTGCGGTAACTGCAATGTATTGTATGGATCGCGCACATCTTGAAGCACAGCGTCTAGCTGGCATCCCACCGTGCTCTATGGGACACGCAGTTTTGAAGGGAAATCTAGATGGCGCTTCAAATTACAGGAGGCGGACTGAAGGGAGTAAAAGGGGTACGTTCCTCGGGAGTTCCACAACTGAGGTAATCTAGTAACATTGCTGACAGCTTAAGGGCACATAAGGTGTGGCTTGTTTAGGGTCTCATTTTTTCGATCCGCGGCCACTGAGATTGCGGCAACGGCCAATCACAATACTGAAGAACCAATCAGAAAGCAGGAAATCGAAATATAAGGAGCCGCGCCCTGCATTGTTTAAGCTGTCAGTTAGGGTTCAACCCGAGGAAGAGAGGGATACACCGGAAGATTGCGCTTTGTTGAAAAGAACTTGAGGTGCAACAACGCATAAAGTTGGGTGGGTTGGTTTGACATTATGAAACAGGAACAGCGCGAAAATAAACGAGGGACGAGTAGATTGGTAACGCTGTGTCTGTCGTTACCCTTCTACTCGTCCCTCGTTTATTTTCGCGCTGTTCCTGTTTCATATTGACTAGAGGGCAGAAAAAAAGCCTTCGCCCCTCTACTCACTCTTCGAATGCGTTTGAACGGGAACGCCAGGCGCCGGTCACCGGCGTGTTAGCGGATGTGCTTGCTTTTGTTGCCATTTTACTGAGATTTTACAACATAAATTAACTTCCGCGTGTAAAAGAGGGAGGGAGAAAGCCTTGTCTGAACCAATGTGTTGCGCCATAGTTCCCTTTTCGATCTCTATTCCAAAAATAAGGCTTTGCGTTTCTTTTCTGCTTTATATACTGCTGTTACCAAATAAAATAAGTAGAATGTTCCACTATCAAAGAGGGACCTTCGATGTTACCATAGTTGAACTCATTTAGCGATGTAATCCCTTTTTATTTTACGAGAGATGTTATAACAGTTCATGGCATCTGCTAAAAAAGGCGTTCAGTGACTGCCATAAACCAATATATTGACTGCTTTAGAGCCTGCAAAAAGGGTAAAATGGCACTTCCTTTACTGCAGCCGGTGAAACTTCCGATTTCGCCTCCAGTCCTTCTGGGCAAAAAGCGCGTAAAATAAAAAAAAAAAAAAAAAAACGGATTTTTTTTTTTTATTACAAACGTTTTACGCCACATTTTTTTTAATATTTAAGGCCGTCATTTTGGCAGTTTCAACCTTTTCAGTTATAAACCCGGGTCAAGCTGCTTATACATCATACAAAAGAGTGTGCATACAGATTCGAACGCGAGTCATCGCGATATAAGTGCTCCGAATGCTGCATGGAAATGAGGGGAAGGAGAAAACTTGGCACAAGGCATTCAAGCCACGGATATCGCGGTGATTCGCGTTTGCTGATTGCCTTTTGTAGGCTGTATGACACCGGCTTAACGCTCAATTTCATACCTACTGCAGCACTACACTCGGACAGTGAATAGTGTTGTTCGCATTCGTAAGTGACTGTTGGTGAGCCCTGACTGCGAACACTTTCACCTTGCCCGCTGAGCAGGAAAACCGGTGGACCACTACAAGAGCTTTTCCCGTTTCCGCCGCGAGAGTGCGAGCAGCGAGCTGGATACGTTTCTTTCGTAGAACGCGATGGTTCGCTGGATGTACGCTCTTCAGAAAGGTAGACGCACGGAATTCGCTCACGAAGGGTGCGTTCATTTCTAGAGTAAATACCCTAGTATTGTAGGCTTTCTTGTTCACTTGAATCGACGAAAGAATGAAAAAGACGTTGCTTTTGAACTGTAATTATTATTACGAAGTACATAATTTCTCACTCAGGATTATTGTTCGTGAATGTGCAATATCATAGGCATAATATGACAGAAGGCATCACTTTCTACAATGTAGTTACTCAGCTGTTACAATTACCATAAAGCATTCCAAACCAAATAAGCATTTCATCAGGGCCGTCGTCGTCGCCATCGGCGTAACCGCGCGTAGCATTATGAAATTTTACCCATAATGACGTCACACGTAACTTCACGTGTGACGTCACGAGGGTCACAAGTGACATCGCGAAGGTCACGACCTTTACAGTGAAGGTCACTAGGGTCACGAGTGCCGTCACGAGTCCTTCCTTCCTCTTCGCGAGTGACGAAGGGAGGAGAATGAGAGAAGGAGGGGGAGAATGACGGAGGAGGGGGAAAGAGAGGGGGAGGAGAAGGAGCGGATCAGGAGGTGGTACGGAGGAGGAGGATGGGTATACCCTCCTCTCCATATCCGCCCTCCTCCTCCACAAGAACTGAGTTCTAATTCGGCATTACAGGGAATTGTAAACGTCTTTCATTTTTTTTAAAGATAAACCTGAGGTATGATGACACACATGACCCGTACATCCAGTTTGTTCTGACTCAAGTGTTCCTGGGGAAAAATGTAAGTTTCACAATAAAAACCGATATTTTTATTATCTGTATACTTTTTATTGAAAATTAAATTTCGCCTCAATTATGCGACTTCTTTTCTATACGCTAGGGCGATCCAGTTTCACAGACAATGTACGAGTATGACGTGAAAAAGCCGAGCGGACCCAATAAGTTATACATGCAGTCGGATATCACAGTCTCCAGGCTAGCGAAGGCAGTGCAGTACGGGGTGCTCGACACTACTGCGGATATGATGATCCTCGTGACAGGGTGAGAACATTTGTCACACGACTCACCATCCTCTGATTTCTGCCTACAGTTTTCCACAACTGTCACCTTCCTTGTACGGCACGCGCGAACATGGCACGGCAATGTCAAAATCACTCGAGCTTTTCTGCTTTGGTGGCGCGTTACAAATGTAAGCTTTTTATCGCCAACATTCAGTTGTCAAAGTACGTTCAAAGTAGGGTAAAAGATGCCTCCTACTTCCATGTGCTGTGTCCTAGCCAATTTTGATGGTACCGGAGTAGCGGAAGTAGAAATGGCAGACGCCAGTTCTGCCGCAGCTCGCTTTTTTAATTGACGGTCTACGGAATGAGCAAACGTCAGTAGTTGGACGCCGCCATTGCACACTTCTCGAAACCTAGACTTTTCGTGCGAATAACGACGGTGTCGCCGCCGGATTCGCTTGGAAAGTTGGCGGATGGCGGAGGGGTTGACGTCATTGTCACTGTTTGTGCGATCAGTTTCAAGTTATCTAAATGGGTGACATTACTTCCACCATAGCACCCATTAAACATTTTTTTAATAAAGACCCTTCGGCATGCTTACACTATATGGGCTCGAGCGTTAATTCTCCTTTGCATTATGCTCCCAGAAATGAATATAAAAATACTAGCTAGAGCGTTTGGGGTAATTACCAAGTAGACCTTGTCGCCTCTTTTGTAGTAGCCCCCACGGCTAGCAACGTGGTCCCGGTGCCAAAAGACCATAAAACGACTTTATTTCTCACTGCATACTCCCCAGAATTACGGGGTGTAGTACTTATACCCCTTCTCCACATATAACTCCCCAAAAACTACAGTTCGGAGCTCAGACCACTGACGTCGAAACGACGATAGAAACTTACACGTGCGGCTTGATTGTCCTGTGATACAACTTATTAAAATCGCTAATGTACGCATTAAAGACTATTGAAAAAAAAAACTCAAGGTTTTGTCGGTTTTACTCACAACCTAACTGTGTTTTTTTCTGTAGTCATTGAAACGTACATTAGCTATTTAGGAAGTTATATCACACAACCTTCAAGACGCTCATAAAAGTTTGTTTCCTCAGTTCAAGGTCAGTGGTATGAAATTCTGAATATAATATTTGGGTGTTATACATATAAGACAATGGGTGTAAGCACTACACCCCCAATATTTGAGACTGTAAACTTATAAAAATGCCCGGTGCGGCGAGTATTCGGCAGATTAGTATCGCTCCGTAGAGAATGCGACGTCGGAATTAGCCGATAAGAACCATTCGCGAATCAGGCAGCGTGAACATGCTTAACTTATCTCTTGGAGGCTATAATAGAATGTATATATCTCTACTTTATTTGTTTCAGCATGTTAAATATCTTATTACGATGTTCCACACTAAAACCAACTGCTCATGTGGACAGAGAGAAAGATATAATGATGATGTTGACGACGATGATAGTACTAATTGTTTATTGTGTTTTGTTTCATATAATCTTTATTGTGTTTTTTTTATATTTTTCCTACAGACTTGATTTGGCAGATAAAGAAGGGGACGTAGTAGAAAATGCAGTCTTGGGTTAGTATAAAACATCTTTCATCGCTTTCGTTTTCTTAGCCAAAAATTAACGCCAGGTTCTCGCACGACACTAACATATTGACCTGCACTGACACTTCCTTTGAAGATTTATTTTTTTGGGGGAAAAATTCAAATAAAAACTAGAAAAATAAAACATTTCAGCAGCATGGATTTAAAAGAAGGAAATGACTTAGCGATGCCCAGGCTTTCCGAAGACACATAAGTGAGAGAATAGGCATATTGTTAGTGCAACGTGTACGGCGGTGAAGTTTGTCTTCTCTTTGCGCTCCCTGTGCGTTTGTTTGCCCTCCGAATACCAACTTCGGGACGCGAGCTCGACTGCTTCGTTATCGGGCGTTCCTTGCGCGGTCACCATGTTGCCCCTTGAAAGATGAGCCCGTCCTCGCGTTCCGGTTCCCCGAAGTCGCATTTTGAAACAATGACTCGCGCTATAAGTACAGTGGCTAAAACGAAACCGGAGAGGCGGCAGAGCGTTGGAAGACGGCCGCGGGTTGCGCTGGCGCTTGCAGCACCGTCGTTCCTGCTATGGCTCCGGCCAACTCCGGCCGATTCCGAGCTGTCGACTACACTGTCGTCTGCTAGTTTCACATTTTTTCACCTACGAGCACAAACCATGTCCTTCACAGTTCTCTGGAAACAAATAATTGTTTTTAAGGTATTTATATTAGTTATGAAGCGTGTTAAGGTGCCTCTATCTGCCGGCCGATGTATTCCCCCTAACGGAGCTGCGAATCGAAGCGCCACTACACCGTCTTCCAAGGAGCGGCCGTTCCCGATGCATGGTGAAGGCTACGCGGTAACTACACTAGCCCCTTTAAGCCACTGTAGCATAAGCTTCGGGACACGGGTAGTTCGAGCATGACACCATTACTCTTGTGCACTTTACTTGTCTGCTTATATGTTGTACACTATACGTACCCGGAAAAATTGGTGCCGTCGTAAACCCATCCCACCATATCAGCTGTTATGATAACAGGCTTGTAGACGCGAGAGAATATAAAAGGGAACAATTTTTAAATGATGACTTTTTGCAAGCTGCGTAACACTCTGTATGTTAAGATGCGAGGACAATATATTAAGTTGCCTATCACAACGCAGTGGAAAACAATTCAGCACCAACGTATGCTGCATGGTTCGTTATCGCTATAATATTCTTTTTTTTATGTACAATATGGTTATAAGAACATTATGCGCGTAATATTTATGACATAACACAGTTACCTCGGCGAAAAGCTTTTCATGTTTACCTCTGGTCACGCTGACGGGGCACCTCAAATCTACAGTATTTTGCCTACCACAACAAAAAAAGCAATTTCCACGCATCTTTTTTATAGGTTTTCTTATAGGCCGTTATTTTTCCAAGACAGCTTTGTCAGAAGATCGCAAATCTTGCATCCGTGTGAATATGTTGCACATTATTTTCTTAAGCTGGGAACGATAATATATTGTTTACCCCAAATGTTTCTCACGCTATAAAGGAAACCGGAAAAAGTCACCACAGGCACATAAATTGCTCAAACTTTTAAATTTCAAAGTCCAGATCTATTCCTGCAGAAATGAAGACCGACAAACTTCCCGAAATCGACTGATACCATATAACGGATAACGCATGCTAGAGCTTGCATATAGCGCTCAAACGGTTTGAGTCCTGAAGTAGGCTCGAGGCGTTTCACGCATTTCCGATATGATATCTTCGCGGTTCCTGTTAAAAATGATCGCGGGTAACATTGTCAAAATTATTTCGAGCGGATGGTAAAAAAATGGCGCTTAAATATTCGGAAATACACGCATATCAGAATTTTTCCCGAGCAATTCGAAAATGGTGCCAGGGCGTTCCCTAGTCATAAGCATTCACGAGTGTTCGTAACGCTCTCGGCTGCAGACAAGTGGAAATGTTTCATCTAGTCTTAAAACTAACATACTGCGGTGCAGGAACGCGTGTTTGACAGATGTGTATATCGTCCTACTCCGCTCATGCATTCAAAGTGGCCCCTAAGTGGCATAAATGACCTCACGACAGTCGGAGTGTCATGCTTTGGATGTCGCAATCCAGGCGGTTAAGCCTCGATGTCCTGAAAATATGCACAACGGAAAGCGATCTCGCTGTCGCGACGTCCCTTTTCTTGCCTACGGAAGCATCAGTGAATTGGAAAACGAAGCAGAGCAAGCGTTTTCCACGTCTTGCGCCGATGCTGTGACAGCGCCCGGTTTGCGGTCGACGAGAGCAAGACATTTGTATGACGTGAACTGGAGGAGAAAATCTGAGTAGAAGATTTTGGACTCGGTAAATACAACAGTTCAGAGACGCGTTCTAAGCAGAGTACTAATCGTAAGTGTGTGCGAAGACCGCTTGGAAGCGCTGTCGGTTATGGCATCCGCCAATACCGGACTGAAAATTAAGTCGACCACCAGTTGGAAAAGCTACGATAAATAGTGCATCATCAATCCGTGTCGCTGTCAACGCTTGTCAATAAATCGTCCTGTTTAATTATATTTTCTTAGCGCAGATGATTGTCTAATGAACAAAAATGGCGCCGCCCTATTTAGGATGAAGGAACTTTCTATCTTTTAAATGATGGTGCTCTAAATAGATTCTCCATTTGTTTTTTTAGGAATTGCGTACCTTGGTGCCGTCTGCAGTGCAAGTTTACGAGCTGCTCTTGCTGAGGACCACGCCTACACATTTTCCACGGTTGGCGTCACTGCACACGAACTGGCTCACGCGTAAGTGAATTCAACAAATACGAGATCTGATGCTGGCACTGAGAATATAGTGCCGGGCACAGTTGGGGTGGCGCCAAATCAGGATATCTAGGGCTGTGTACCATTTTTAGTCAACCTCGGTACGCAGAAAATTGGTTTAATTATTTACTTATCTTTATTTGATACTACAGACCACAATTGGGTCATGCAGGGGGAGCAAAGTACAAACGTAAAAAACTCGTAAAAAAGCGACACAAAGTAAGAAGAAAGAAAAGCAAGTCAACAGATAACCCCAAGAGAGGCGATACAATATAAAACTGCAAGCAGCACAAAAACCTCAACACCGAAGTTTACGAGCACCAAATTTATCAACACCGAAGCACTCCAAAATACAGAAGTGAATCTAAAAAGACACCTCATAAAAATCTAGAATTATTGATCTAATGATGTTTGAAAGCCCGAAGATGAAACTACAGGACATGGAAGAGAATTCCCATCCTGAATCATGCTAGGGAAATACAAAAATTTTAACAGATAAGTGCCTGCCGAAAATTGTGCTAAGGAATGCTGATGATGGTGCCTAGCAGGTCTTGTGGAAAACGGATTTAAAAAATAACCTGAATACAATGACAATTCTTTTTTTTCATGAAGAGAGTGACAAAAAATTAAATGGGCTCTTCTTCTAAAGTGCTCTATACTTTGTTGGTTTCCTTCAACAGTGAAGGCGAATCAGTTCTTTGAATTTTTGTATAAATAAACATCACAGCAAGTGAAACATAACTAAAACAGCCACATGAAGGAACGTGGCGGAAAGCCTATTGAAGGATGGACAGACGGCCGAATGGACAAATATGATTTTGTGTCTGTCTACCTTCCTTTTAAATACAAAGTACATATAGGGCCAACACTTAGCGCTTTTGTGTGCGGGTCTGAGATGTAGGCTCGACACGACTCGCGGTATAAAAAGGGATTTTGCCGATTTGTCATCCGGCGAGCAATCGGCAACTGTTCTTGGAACGGAGTTTTCAGATAAGATCGAACAATCATGTCCGGTGACTATTTTTAATTTTGATGAAAAAATATATATTTTGCTGGCTCAGTGCCAAAAAAATAAAACCACTCCTTGTTTCCGGAAAAAAAAATTTCTTTGCGAAAAAAATTTGTATGCACCATCTCACTCACGTGCGCGTTTTGCGTATCGCGCGATGTTGACCATTCGGGTGGCTTCCCCCAAAAAAACTGTTCTGGGTATACGGGTCTAGAAATATGTACTGACAAATTAAGCACAGGAAGGATTTACAAAACATATTAACCACCAAGTTATAGGATTGTTATTTTGAGAAACAAAATCGCTAACACGGCAGATAGCGCAATAACGCTCTGGATTAAAAATATTTTTCTTCGTGTCTATAAAAGCTAAGGTTTTTAAACTTTGCCAGTGCGTTGCCCTGTATATAGCGCATTTTTGCAAGGAATATTATTGTCATGGTTAGCGGGAAAAATTTACAAGAATTGCTGACACGGGCAGTAAACAAAATATGAATTATATTTGAAAATCATCTTAAAAAAGGACAGCTTTAATATTCTTTAAACTCTCTGAAATTAACTTTTATAATATGTACTTACTGAGTCTGTAAAAACATAATGCAATATTTTTTTTTGCTTTTAAGTTATAAAGCGAGTAATATGGCAAAATCGACGCTAATGCAGTTGCCATATGTAACATTGAGATGGAAGTTTAGGCCAGTTGGTTCATAATCGAAGATAGGCGCCGAAAAAACCAGGACAAGGAGAGAAGTAAACACTGGCGCACTCGCAACTAACATTTATTGAAAAAAACGAATCCCGTATATAGTCGTAAAAAAAAAAACAAAAAAACTTCGTCACGACTATACCTCGTCTCACCCTACGATGGACTACAGGCAAAAGTGACGGACCGCCAGATCCAATCACGAGCCACTCAGAAATTCTGCGGTATTTCGCTTCGTTGCACGTATCGGTGCCAGCGTCTAGGATTGCTTATAAGGAAACGGGTGGACAGTGGTTCGAATCGAAGAGCACTGAGTGACTCAACAGTATTACATCGCAAAGAAAGCCACGACATATATAGGCTCTTTGCAGCGTCGAAGCTATAGAAATGGTGGAGCGCTTTTGGATTCGAGCATTATTCGTCCACCCCTATTCAATGTTAAGCGTGTCATAGTATAGCCCGGAACGTGATTCGACCTGGCGGCCCGTGGCTTTGGTTTTTAGTGCATCGTAGGATGAGGCAAAGTATAGGCACCCGTTTTTAAAAAAATCAAATTCTTTTGTCGATAAGGCCTGATACCCAGATAAGATATCCAGGGAGCTCCAGGAGGCTTTTGAAATCAAAGCAAAGGGCAAGATGTACGCAAGTGACACGTCAATAACCTTATCGACAAAATAATTTGGTTTTCTAGAAACGGGTTTTAGAGCGCAGCTCTTAAGCGCCCGTTCCCGGCTTCAGCGGCGTCGGCGTCGCCGTCGCCGTCGGCGTAACCGCCACTAACCCTCGTAACCCTCGTGAGGGTTACGAAGGATACGAGGGTTACTCTCACGAGGGTTACCCTCACGAGGGCTACGAGGCTTCCTAACCCTCGCAACCATCACGAGGGTTACGAGGGTTAGTTACCCTCAAAAGGGTTACCCTCACGAGGGCCACGAGGGTTATGAGAGTTACTCTCACGAGGGTTATGAGAGTTACTCTCACGAGGGTTATGAGTGTTACCCTCACGAGGCTCACGAGAGTTACCCTCACGAGGGTCACGTGACCCCTCGCCGAGGCCACGTGACCTCCTGAGCTCACGTGACCGCCCCCGAGGTCACGTGACCTGGAGGGTTACGTGACCCCTCCCCGAGGCCACGTCACTTCCTGAGGTCACGTGACCGCCTCCCCGAGGTCACGTGACCCCCCGTTGACGTCATCGACACTAATGACGTCATCAGTGACGTCACTGACGAAGTCACCGGCCTCCGCATCGTCATTGTCATCGCCACTGATGACGTCATGAATGACGTCACTGATGACGTCACCGGCATCCGCATCGTCATCGTCACTGATGACGTCACCGGCATGCACATCGTCATCGTCATCATCACTGATGACGTCATCAATGACGTCACTGATGACGTCATCGGTATCCGCATCGTCACTTATGACGTCATCGTCACTTGACCATCCAGGTCACGTGACACCCCAAGGTCACGTGACCCCCCCCGCCACCCGAGGTCACTTGACCCACCCCCACAGTACCCTTCCCCCCTCCTCCTCAAGAGCTGTGCTCTAATTCGGCGTTACAGGGAGTTGTAAACGGCTTTCACTTATTTTCACGGCCATATAAGGGATTCGTTTTTTTCAATAAATATTAGTTGCGAGTGCGCCATTGTTTACGTCTCTTCTTGTCCTTCTTTTTGGGCGCATATCTTCGAACTGCCATAAATGGGGCGTGCACATAGCCGTTCTTAACAATTCCCTTATTATTAAAAAGCGTAAAAATGCTACGGGGTGGTAAGGAAAAGTCAAATGGACAGCACAGAGGTAGACGGTAGACCCAAAACGCCCATGGGCCGGAGTGATCGAGGTGTGTCACCCTGTAACATGCTTCGCGCTACCTGTTTCAACAGCCGGCGTATAGTGTCTCCTTTTACGCAACGTAAATGCATCAACCGGAGCGACTTTGCAAACAGATGAGCCCACAATTTTGGCGGTAACTTAATATATGAAGTAGGGCGCGGCAGAACCTGAACCTGCGCCGTCTGTGAGCGCCAAAGGATCCGCCGCCCTAAAAAAACCGCACAACGCTTAAAAAAAAGGGGAAAAAAATACTTTAAAAAATTGCGATTGGATCAGGTTGTTTGTAACTTAATTTATATTACAGCAATTGAAGAATCGTGAAATCGAATTTGTGTATGCTCATGTGACCTACGTCAGCAAGCCACTTTAAGAACACGTACCAACTACACGAGCTGCAGAGGAACAAGTACACGTCAGCGAAGTGTATTTTTTTCCGCAACTAGACATTGCAAGAATGCCTGCGATAGAATCGGGGGTCGTGTCAAGCACCAGGGAACGTTGCACAATTTCCGACGGCCCACCAAGTCGGTGATCAGGTCGGCGTCAGAGATGGTTGCCCCACTGACCACTAAACTGCCGAACGTGAAACTAATCCACCTATCGAAAGCCTACGTCAAAGCGTTCAGGAACATGAAAGCAAATGGGTGGTACTCTGTTTCTGTTGTGCGTGGAATTCAGTCCTCTCATTTATAGCAGTGTACGCGGTCCGACGCTTCGCAACCACAGCTGTTTTAGCAAGAACAGTAGACGCAGAAAAGATATATATTTCAAAGTAAAGTCTCCTATGGCTGCGAAAAGCAGATCGAGGTCGCGAGCTTGCGGTGCCACTTAGAAGAAATGAAGAGTGATCGCTACAAAAATACGGGAAAAGATTGTTCCTCCTCGGAGTGCCAGGAGAGCGCCATGACCGACACAGGTCAGCGTCCGGCAGAAAGGATGCACGCGACAAGCGCCAAATGTGCGCACAGGATCTTGATCCATTAAACTCGTTTCAATTGTACCACTTTAAACATGTGTTCTTAATAATATTTAAAACTTGTCGCTTAGCAGCCCAGCCTCCCTAAGAAGGGTAGGCTCCGAAATTCACTGATCCGATGGAATCTGTATTTAAATTGTTGAGTTGTGCTTAAAACTCACCTGTAGTTTTTTTGCAGGCACGTAGACAGGATTTTATTGCGGCGCCCCCCCCCCCCCCCCCCCCCCCCCTGGCTACGTGCCTGATCTTTTGTATGAATTCTTATTTTTCACGAACTCCTGCCACAGTGCTTTCTCTTCACAGACTTGCTACATTTTTCGAAACCTTTCTTGCCCTTGTTTGAAATCGGCAGCGTCGTATCTTTCTCTACTCCCGTTATGGCAATTCTGTATATTAAGCACTCTGTAAAATAAAAAATACAAACATATTGCAAAGCGATTTTGAAGTGCCCCATAGAACAGATTTTGAGCCTTGATCAGTGAAAAATAGAAGAAAAATTAAGCTGGCCTTTGTTTTAAACTGAGTTTCGAATTATTGCAACATTGGTAACTTGTCTACACTTCAGTGTATTTTTCTTTTTTTAGAAAGGTTATCGTTTTCAATTTAATGACAATTTAAGGCGTATATAGAGCAAACGCCCCCAAATCTTGTTATAAAATTAAATTTTCAGTCATTCAATATCCGGATCCATAAAACCCTGAATTGCTTCGTAATCAAAAAAGCATGTTTACCTCCTTTTAGTTTATGTACAGTCTCTAAACAAAAACATTATTCATAAGTCTACAACAGTTTTTCTTTTATAAATATCCAGAAGGACGGTTTCACACAATTCGCAAAAACGTGCGCGCATACCGACAGCGAGTTTGTTATTTCTGATCCTCAAAAGAAATTTTATTTTCGCCAAAAAAAGTTCGAATATGCCTTTGCGCTTGGACAACAAGAAAACTGGGCGGCGGAGAAAAGCTCACCGGAGAAAAGCTCACCGGAGAAAAGCTAACCGCAAAACCGGCAGATGGGGAGAAAAGCTCACCGGCCTTTGAGCGGATGCGGCGAAAAGCTCACCGTTTGTTTTTCCTTAGCTTAGCGGATTGTGCGTCACACGTAGCAATTTAGCACGATTAGAATTCGTCCCTTCATTAGAAATTATGGTAATTGTTTTTTTTTTTTTTGTAATATTCTTGGAGATTTTGGGCATATTTACCACCGAATTCAGAAACCTCACTCAAACTACACTCAAACTGAAGGGCCCCTCCACTTCCTCGAGGAAGGCGCGAAAGCCGGCGCTGGCCAATCGCGAGGACAGATCCGCCGTCGCGATTGGCCAGCGCCGGCCCTCGCGCCTTCCTCGAGGAAGTGGAGGGGCTCTTCAGTTTGAGTGTAGCTTGAGTGAGGTTTCTGAATTCGGCGGTTACTAATTCTTCAGAAATTAGTAATCACCCGTTCTGAGTATTAATGACGCCGCAAGTATAAAATGAGAACATCGGACGCCCGTAAAAGAGACCACAATTGCTTGACAGTGCGCCGTCGGTAGCCCTGTCAGATAAAGAGGTTTGTTTTTTTGCGAGCTAGTATGAATAGCGGTGTGAGAACTGTTTCAGCTTCGAAGATTGTATGGTGCCTGACAGATTTGAGTAGGTGTTTGTTCATCATAATCAGTGTCGACTGCGCTGTTGTCTCTCTGTTATTTTCAGTAGTAAAACTGTAGTTGTGAGAACAGCTTCGTCCTGTCCTGTTTGTTGTCTTCAGCCTGTCTTCGTCGTTTAAGCTGTTTTCATTATGTATACCGCTTACCAACTCGCCCTATTCGCTACCTGACAGAAGGCTACTTTTTATATAGGTCACGAGTAAAGCGCGAAACACGTGTACGACGAAACCTTCCGATCCGACGTGCGGACTGCCGGAATGACCTTGGGGGGAGAGGGTTTTAGCAGCATCAGAGAGCGTTGAAAACCCTCGCCTCCGACCGTCGTATTGCGCGGTCGGACGTCGGATCGGACGGTTTCGTCGTACATCTGTTTCGCGCTTAAGAACGGTGACAGTGTGCAGCTCTGAAGGTCATGGGTGGCTTGCTGTAGAAGGACACTATCACACGAAGGCAAAGTGTGGAAACACCAGCACGAACGGCTTGAAAACATGCATGTCCGTGGGAGAAAGAAACCTCGATATCCCAGTGACCGTTCTATCCTGTTTTCACAGGTTACCAAAAGCTTCATTGAGATTTTCGGGCACCGCGTTGTTGCGCATGCACTTTCAGATATTCGGCATTTACCATTTTGCTTTTTTTTTAGGTGTTAGGCAGACATTATAAGTTTTCGAACTTTTTCCTGTTCTCCAAGTTCATGAAGTTTTCAGTTAGACTTTCGTTGCCTGGACAGCAAACCACGAAAAACACTCGCCCGCAATTATTAGTTTGGGAGCAATATATCCGATAAGCTTAACAAATATTACAAAAAGGACATTTTCTTTTTTTATAAAGCTGATAAATTTTAAAAATAATGAATTGATATATATGTTACGCATGATCCAATAACTTCTATATGAACAGAAGAAAAAAGATCGGTGAGCTTTTCTCCGCTTACGTTCAATTGCCGGTGAGCTTTTCTCCGCATCCGCCGGTTTTGCGGTGAGCTTTTCTCCGGTGAGCTTTTCTTCGGGATTCTTTCCTATATATCTTTTGGTAAAAATTAAAAGAAAAATATCGACCGGACGCGGTCGTTCGATCCTATGTGAAAACGTCCAATACAGAGAATCCGAGTCGATCTGAAATCTTTTTTCTTTTAAGTTTCTTTATTTTCTACGCGTTGTGCGGCCCTCCATGGCGGCGGATCTATTGGCGCTCACAGGGGGCGCAGGTTCAGGTTCTGCCGGGCCCTTCCTCCTATATCATGTTACCGCCAAGGTTGTAGGCTCATCTGCTTGCAAAGTTGCTCCGGTTGCTTCCTTTACGTCGCGTAGGCGGAGACGCTACACGTCGGCTCTTGAAACAGGCACCGCGAAGCATGTTCCAAGATGGCGAACCTCGATCGCTCCGGCCCATGGGCATTTTTGGGTCGGTTGTACGAAAATGCATTAGGAGCTTTCCCTTCAAAACTACCGTCCACTTCTGTGCTGTCAATTTGTCTTTTCCTTACAACCACGTAGCATTTTTACGCTTTTTAATAATAATGAACTTGTGAAAAATATGAATGTGCACTCCCCATTTATGGGGAGTGCACATCAATTTGGCCATATTTCTGGCTTTATAACTTCAAAGACACACACATACTGCATTACGTTTTTTGCAGATTCGTTTAGTACATATTATAAATGTTAATTTCGGAGAGTGTGAAGAAAATTAAAGATGTCCTTTTTTAAAAATGATTCTCAAAATAAAAATAAGGCATTTTAGTTAAAAGCACCTGTGTGAGTAAGTCTTGTAAACTTCTCCCGCTAACCAGGGCAATGATATTTCATGCCCAGTTGAACTATATGTAGGGCAACACGCTGGCAAAATTTTAAGACCTTAGCTTTTATAGATACGGAGAAAAAAAATGGTGAATCCAGATCGTTATTGCGCAATGTGCCTTGTTTGCGATGTTGTTTCTCAAAATAACAACTTTATAAGTTGGTGATTAATACTCTTTGTCAATTCTTCCTGTGCCTAATTTTTCAATAATCTTTTCTAGGCCCGTAGCTAGAACAGTCTTTTTGGGGAAGCCGCCCGAAATGTGAACATCGCGCGATACGCAGAACGCGCACTTCACTGAGACGGCGCTTACAACTTTTTTTTTGTGTCGCAGACAAAAGCATTTTTTTTTGTAGAAAACAAAGATTGGGAGGGGGGGGGGGGATTATTTGTTTGGGCATGACGCCAGCAAAATATTTTTTTTTCATCAAAATTAAAAATGGTCACCGGACATGGTTGTTCGATCTTATCTCAGAACGACCGGGAACTTTCTCAAGTGTTATCTCGGAGGCGCATAGTGGACTACACGCACTTTGAAGCCACTTGCATGCAGACTTTGTGCACCATGAAATCGCTGACGGAGATTCATTGGCGGGCGCAGCAAGGTGAAGAGGGATGCGCAAAGGACTTGGCTACAAAACGAAAACGCCCACCCAACCGCCACAGAAAAACAGCTGCCATTTCAGAGCGGCCGACTGGCAATTCAAGCACCAGTTCATTGACAATCTGCTCAGGGCAGTATGTGCTTTGTGCGTTTGATCCTGGTTTTGGACGAACCCAATGAAAAGCTTTGTATATACATAGCATTTAGAACTCCTTTCGGAAATGAAAATATACATAGTTTTGTTTTGCCTACTTTCGGATATTTTTGGTCTCAGTCTCAAAAGCATGCTAAAGCCGTTCCTAAAAAAAAAAAAAAAAAAAAGAGTTAGAGGGGAATTTTAGATTATTTCTATCCCGTGAATCTGAATACAACTTTCGTTTTCCCCGGAGGTTTAACTAAACGTGATAATACAGGAAAAACCTTCGACCGGTCATTGCGTCCTACCCAGATCTTTCGGCGGCCAAGCGCGTGTCGTTCGCTTGTGCAGCGAGTGCAATTGCAAGCTTGCCAGGCATACGCCTTTCCATGAATGCGTATGAGGACGCGTTCGTCGCTGCGTGTGTGTGTTATGCAAGCACACTTTCTGGCTGGCCGCTATTGCGAGCGAGCGCTGGCTGGACTGCGGTTTACCAGGTGTGGATTGTGATTTTTGTAAAAAATAGAAACCCTCATATTCTCCCGCACTGATATCAGTCGTGACGTGTTTTGTTTTACCTTTTTGAAAATAGCAGGGGTACGCGTGCATAGCTTTGATAGACGCTGAAGATGCGGGAAAACAAATATTCCGAAAACCCTGAAAATGACGTCACGCTCCGGGAAGGAGGGCCTTCGGCGGTACTTTGAACATGATTTTCTGCAGCTTGCGTGCATGTCATTGAAAAATAATCCCGATATTCGTGATCCTAAAGGCAAAATGAGACGACATAAGAAATTTTTAATCAAAGTTTCTTATGTCGTCTTATTTTGCCTTTACAGTACAGAATTGCTTTTGTTTTCCTTTAATTTACGTTTCTATATCACCAGATGAACTGCGAACTTCAGCAGGTGAACTTTGTCCCATATATGTGCGGTATCTTCATTTATTGCATGAACCATTCTTATTTTATTTTTTTAGCTCTGAGCTTTGGCAGTTTAGTGCCTTGCTGTCACCGAGAGCATGCAGCTGCCGTTTGAATGGGCTAATATAATTAATCATGTTTAAAATGTAACGACCAGTTAGCATGTCGACCAAATTGCTTGCTTATTTGTCTTTTGACGTGTGCAACACAAATACAATATAAAAATAACAGAAATGAGGAAATATCGCACGTGTCAACCGACTCTACTCGACTTAACAAAAAATATGGTTCTTGCAGTTCACCGGTCAATTAGATCGTAATTAGTAGCTGAATTAATAAGAATTCGCCAAGTAATATTTTCTGGAGCATCTCATTATATCTGAGGTTCAGCAATCTTCAGTTCCCCCTGCCTTTTTTAGTCTTCTAGCCTCACACAAATGCGGGTTGTCACCCTACCACATTAGTAACAACCCGAATTTCGCTTATGCTTAATCTGCAGTCTACTAAGGTAGTGTTTATTTAACAAAGTTGTTTTGATTTGGCAGTCTTGGAAGTGTTCATGACGGAGATCAACCCATCTATGCCACCGTCGGAAAACGAGTCAGCGGCTGTAACGCACGTGATGAATATACTATGGCGCCTGTCGCTGGCGGCAAGAATTTCGGGAAATTCTCCACCTGTTCCCTGAATCAACTGTCGTCCTTCGCCGGGTAAGCTGTCAGCATGATCACCTCTTCAGAAGTATATTACAGTGCACTCTCAGACTACAGCACTGAAGCTTAATTACTGGAAGAGGGCGACAAGACATTGGCGATACCTATAGTTTGTTTCACTTGAAAGGGACACAACAAACATATTTGTTAAAACAATCAGGTTGAGACACGCGTGTAAAAAAAAATATTACGCGAAAAAAAATCTTTTGACGCAATATTGATGGCCGGAGATTTATTTTAAATTCTGCGCGCCAAGTCCATCACGTCACGGACTGGTCATACAATCTTTCCACCTCAGCGAGATGGACAAGCCGATCCAGCTCTCTTCCATACGGCCGAAATGCCGAAAAAGAAAACAAGTGAAAAGGAGGTGACTACCAATTAAATCGCGTCTCGCGCCGTCAATATTGCTGTAATTTGTTTTTTCGGGGAAATTGTTTTTACACGTGTGTCCCAACCCGATTGTTAAAAAGGCATATGTTAATTTTATTTTCAATGGACCTTTAAGTCCAGACGCAGCCGATGATGCGAGCTTATGGGACAATTCAGACAACGCCAAAAGCATCCCATCATAGTGTTCTTAACGTTTTTGTTGTGTTCTATCATCACCGGAATAATCACAAACAAAAAGCCCCAGTGATTTGCGCTTTTAGCGCTGCGTCTGTACTTAAGCTGAAATAAAGTATAGCAGAGCCATTTTGCTTGCGTGTCGGGTGTAGCAGCCGACGACGAGCAAGCATTGCGCCAGTCGTTTTTCATGAATATGTGCAGAGCTCAGCTGTGCCACCATACCTGAGCATCGGCCACACTGGCGTTCAGGGCCACAGTCGGACTAACTTCCTTTTCACTATTGATTGAAATTAAAAACACAGAGCCCCTCCATGCCATGGAGGAAAGAGTCGGAATTATCTCATTCCCAGTAGGCCATGCTCGATCTGCCAGCGAGCTAAGAATAATTTGATAAAATAAGGAACGAAAAGTACTTCTCATGTTGATTTTATTAAACACCGCGTACGTCGGTTCGTAGCAGTTGCCAGACCCTCGTCGAACACACAACCACTGTAGGCGCAGACACACGAAAATCTCAGTGCTGAGCTATTTTCGTTGACGTTTTCATCTCGAAGACACGATTAAATCCAGGCTTCAAGCCACTCTTGTAGGTTGTACCACATAACACAGTCACAGAAATAACAGACATATTTTTATGGCAGGTTAGGTTAGGCTTGGTTTGGTTAGGTAGGTAGTGTGTTTTGCAGATATGGTGCTTTCCTTTTCTCAAGCGGCGGATGTTGTTCCCGGCGCTGCCTCGGGTGCTCTATGTGCCAGTACCTTTCGAGAGCAAACCTCGTCCCTGTGATGTCGTACTTATCCCAGTGGTGCATCCAGGCACACAATCGCGGCTCCGGTCGCTGTTCTTTATGTTTGTTTATAACCATGTTTCCCCTTCTCCGAAATTTTGTGCCCAAACCACATTTACGGGCCACAGCTTACTTGTCGGTTCCTGCAGAGGCATCGATGAAGCAACAGGAGCAGCAGGGGATGGTACGCAGTTGTCGATGCGCTATCTACCTTGAAAGCGCAGTAGTCGCTGTGACGGAGAGGTCCCGTCCGGCAGAGGCGTTCTGCAACACGGGAGTAGTATCATAGCCAGGCGCGTGAATAGGCTGCTTTGTTTGGCCTTATCTAGGCCATCCTTTATTTCCCTGACAGCTTTCTCCGCTAACCCGTTAGACTGAAAGTTTTATGGTGCGGTGCGCAGGTGTTCTAAGTCAATCCCCAAGAAAAATTGAGATAAAAATTCTGACGTAGGTTGAGTTCCATTATCCGTAACAATAGTCCTTGGCATTTCGAGATGGCTGAAGAACTCGCCCACTACGGTTATAGTTGAATCTGAGGTGGCGCTCCTCATAAAACAGCTCTTCTCCATTTGGGATGAGAGTCCACCGGTAGAAATATCATAGCTTGACCTATAGGCCCTGCAAGTACAAATGCACACGCGACAACCTTTTGTGTGTTTCCGGACACTTCACAGGAACATTTGCACGAGGCACTGATCGTGCCTGGACACACGAACTGCAGTGACGGGAAAGATGCCCGATCTTACCATCCAAGCCTGGCCCCCAGAACAGGGTTAAGCAACCGCTTTTATTGCCGAGGCTCCCTTGTGAGACTCGTACAGCATTTGGTAAATTAGGCCCCGTGCTGCCTATGGTCTACCACTAGATTTCCGGAATAGAGCAAATCGTGAGCCTCGGTGAGTTCCAAACACACACAAAAAAAGATTACACTCGCGGATCATCGCGTTCTAGTAGTTTTGGCCAGCCGTACAACTGTTAAGGTTTCGCCAGTGAGCGAAATTGATCCTGGTTTGTTAATGTTTGCAGTTACTTTTCCGAGAAAATCCTCTCGTCAAGTTGATTCACTGAGGGCCGGTTGCACCAACGCCGCTTAGCGCAAAGCGGAGCTTAGCCGGGAACCTAAGCTAAATTTCGGTTTCGTTCGGTTGCACCAAAATCGCTTATCGCTAAACCTAGCACTAAACTACGCCTATCCTAAGCGCTCAACATTTGGCGCTTTGCTTTTGATTGTTTCTTAATCCTGGATTTAAAACATGGCGGCTGGTTTGTGGCTGTCGACGCGGTGGCCGAAATTAGTTGTACAAAGTGTTTTAGGCTAGAACAGCGTGAGAGTCTCGGCAGAATGACCTTCGATTGTGACAAGGGTGCAAAATATTTTCGCGTGAAGTGTTTATCAACCCCTGTTTTCAAGTTGGCTCTCCACTTTCAGTGCGTGTTAGCCCTAACCGAGATACATACGGAGCTGTGGGGCTCACGTCTGTCTTCCCGTTGGCTATCCTGTCAACGAGCTTATTCGTATATACTTACTCTACTGATTTTCGCATAACTGTAACGTAGTGCTATTTACCACCTTCTTTATTTCTACTTGCAACGCATATCGTTCAATCCGATCAGCGCGTTGAATGGTGACAGTAAATCATCTCGGCGATCAGCTGAATGTCAACACTTCTGCCGTTTGCATCAGATTGCGGCGCTCTTAAATTATAAAACAGCGAAAAGTCAATTTCTTTTGTTTTATGAGTTTTGAGACAATCTTCGGTGAATTTTTCTTGTCTCGCGAGTAGAATCTTGGCTTCAGAAAACTGTAGCGTTCCATAACCGTAACTTTTCTGGTGGTCGCGTTTTTTAGGAATATTTTGCTTTATAGCTTTCATTCGTGGCGACGACGACTTATATTCGTGGCGACGACAACTCGACGACTTATATTCGTCGATTTCCGGGCATTTTCGCAGCTGCCGTGGCGAGTTCGTCACTGTTTTGAACTTCATCGGTCTCAGGCATGACTTGATGTTAGTAGTCATCTTACCTGCCTACTTACTCTTGATGATGTTTTGTCTTCAGCGATGTAGCGAGTAAAGCGTCCTTCTGGCGTTCGGTGAGATTTGGGGCCCCCGATGGCTCCTTTATTTCAAAATGTGAGCACGAGAACTACTGTCACTGTCAAAATATTCTGTTATTGACCGATAATAAACACACAATCACAAACGTGAAGAGCATCCGTGTTTATTTAAAGCGTTGACTCCTGTAGTTGGAAGTTAAGCGAAAAAAAGATTGAATTTGGAGACCTTTAATTCCTTACTCACCGAAGAAATACAGCGAAAAGCAGACGCAGACTACAGCAGGTTTTTTGTTTACTTCTCGAAATTCCTCTCCGCCAATCGTATTCGTTCATCTAAGCGATCCCTAGTTCGCTCTGTTTGCCCGTACATTCCCTAGGCAAATCCAGTGTTTAGTTAGGGGCGTGTCTGTAAAGCCGGGTTTACGTTGGTGCAACTGGAATTTAAACCCGTGCTTATCCGAGCTCGGTTTAGCACGCTAAGCCGACTTAAGAAAGAGCCGCTTTGGGTTAAGGTAAGGGACGTTGGTGCAACCGGCCCTGAGAGCACATATTCCGCTAGCTCGCTTGTGTCTAGGGCTGGGCGTCGATTAAAGTTTTAACCCGATTAATCGCCACCCTTTAATCGATCAATTAATCGATTAATCGGTCTCGTTAATTGTCCATGCAAAATATTTTTAGCAAGTCAAAAATTAATATTTGTTTTCTGTTGTTGCCTTTGCTGAACATGAGATAAAGGGCCTAACACACAAGTTTTATTTTGAATCAACCTTAATGTGTAGTTAAGAACAGTTCGGAGGCACTCACACATTATTACTTCAGCTGCATGAGGTAAAAGGTTCGGTGATATTATCCGGCAGGAGCGACCTCCTTTGATTGTTCGCACTATAGTCTCTCTCTGCTGCGCTAAACGGACACTGAAACGCTATTGAAGTGGCCGGGAGACGTGTAACCATCTGCACTTTGTCAGGAGTTACAAATCTTCCCCCTACAGTTTACTTTAGGCTAAATTTTGACCTAAAGTTTGCCCTTCATAGAGGTTTTCTCGTCCACGTCTGCGTGGTGAAAGCGTTTACTTTTTACTTTATTTTAATTCGTTAAAATATTACCGATTAACCGGTTAAAAAATTAATCGCGATTAAAGCATTAATCGATTAATCGGTAGGTTAATCGACCAAATGCCCAGCCCTACTTGTGTCATTGTTGGTAACCTTTACTGGGAGGAGGCTTAGTGCGTTGGCTTTCTGGTTCTGAGCCCCGGTCTGTACTCAATTTTGTACTGATAGCGCTCCATACTGGCCACCGCCATCACGGGAGTTGCGCATTCTTCCCTCAACAAACCTACCAAGGGCTTGTGATTCGTTACGAGAGTGAATTCTCATACCACCAACTAGTATCTGAACTTGGTCACCCCAAATGATAAGGCTAAAGGTACAAGCTCCAGTTTTAAAGAATTTCTTCCTGCCTTTGGCAGTGTCCCCGACCTGAACCCGATTTGTCTGTACCCGTTTTCGACATGGTGAGACAGCACCACGCCAATTTCATAGAGGGACGTGGCACACTCCGGACATAACTTTTGTGACGGATCAAAATGAGGGAGCACATCAGCCTTCTGCAGTATCTGGTCTGGCTTCTGAAAAGCGTCCTCCTTTGTTTCGTCCCAGATCCAGCTCTCATTTTGCGGAAGATTATAATACAATGGCGCCAGAAGAGTAGCCGTGTTTGCTACAAACTCGCTGTAACACGTCAAAAGTCCAATGGAAGAGCCGAGTCGGCTTACGTTCGTCATGCTCCTTACTTCCATTAGATGTAACAATAGTCCTGGCTATTCCATGATGTCTGAAAATCTCGGGCCCTGCGGTCATAGTAGAATTTTGCGGTCGCGCTCCTGATGGTGACAGACTATCGTCTGCTGTTTTCATGATACTGGTGGGGCTGTGGGGCGCTGGATTAGTTACCACCCTAAGAGTGGAAAACCAGGGCGAGAGACTGTCCTTTGCTGAAATGAGGGTAGGTCGCCACCTGGTTAATTGGATAGTTTCCAACTGCTCAGTCGGCGTTTTTTGGTTTCTGAGCATTGCTTGCATTACGAGCAGAGGTGGTGACGTCGTCTGCAAGTGTTCCACCTTTCCGCCCGCTTTCCTCCTCTCCACGCGAAAACGCAGAGCTTTCGCACTTGCGATCAATCGGCACAGGAGGCGTCCACTATGAAATTGCAAACGCTCACCGTGTCATGAGTTGCTCTCTCTGTTAAATATAGGCTCTCTGGTTAACGCTGGACGCTTCAGTCAAAACGGCTGCTCAACGGGGAAAAAACAGGCATATTTTCTGCATTTGTGTATTATCTTTGACCGCTAATCAGTGGTGAAAAACTAAACTGGCCGGTTTTATTTGCCAGTGTAATGCGACCATCTGAGGATAATATGATTAAATCTTGCCACCTGCTCATCACTTAGCGCGGCACAGGAAATCCATAACTTAGGAATATATACGCAGAATCGTAACATTCGTAATTGAATTTTACAAAAAAAAAAAAAACGCGTTTCTTTCTTTCTTCCTTTGAAATTTGTTTGGATGTTTTCAAATCTCTGTGGGCTCTGTCTAATCGACTGAATTGAACCTGAGAACTGCTAAGGATAGATAACTGGGAAAGATCACTGAAAACTACGTCACTGGTCGACTGGCGCTTGTTAACAATCAGTGAAGCGGCGAATAATCGACTACATCTTTAGAGCTAATAAGAGCTGGCTGTAGATATTGCCGAACACTTGCAATGTGGAGTTTGCACAGAGTGCTGTGAGTATTACCAACATACGCGTGTGTGCGTGTGACTGTTAGGCGTGGGAAACTCTCTCGGCGTCCGATACGTCAAAACACAATTGACGTAAACGACAAAAAAAAAAAAAACTTTGTTGTGGAGGAATGTTTTTTGTTGGTATGAAATATGATACAATACACTCGATCACAGTCCAATCAACCAACGCTGGTGGTCGCTTTTGCTTGGGCATCGATCCTGCGATAGGTTCAGTGTCCTTGGCGGCGCTGAACCTATCGTAGCTTAGCAATCTTCTCTATTACATGATTTAAGTGCGTGCCCAGGCAATGTAGGCTCGGAGCAACTAGATGTCGCACACATTTGAAAATGTTCTATAAGGGATAGATATTTCTATAGAACATACAATGGCCTTTTGTATGTTCGGAACGAAGCGGTCGGTAATATTTGAAGAAATTACTGAAAAAGTACGAAAGAACATAAATATTATTGGTGACTTGGGGAGTTTTGATCCTATTGGTATATTCATTGTTTGGAACATAATTAAACACGTTGCTTCACGACAGCTCAGTGCCGTATGGTTTTTACTTTTAATTCTTATTGCCTTCTTAACAGCTTCATTAAAACATTTTTTTTACAAAGTATGAACTCGATGACGTAGAATTAATTTTATACTTTTAGGCCATGGCAGAACTAGCATTTGAAAGTAAAGGCATTCTGCATTTTACTGCCACATTTCGCCAGCGGACCAGGACCGTAAAAATTATATTGCTATATTCAAGAAATCACAAATATTCGCTACCGTTTTCTATGACATGCTGTACTTTTTTCCACAGGACATTATCCCAAAGATGCTTTAACATTTCGGTGTCCAGTACCTTCACAATGCCCACGAAACCAATTCCGGGCACAAAGTGGAACCCGTTTCCGGGACGAGCCTTAGACAAAACATTCTACTGCAAGAGCTTATACGCAAATTCATGGCGTGTAACAGCACGTGACGTAAGGAGCACGACCTTTGTTTGTTACACAAAATACCGATATTAACCACTGTTTTCATTTTGACTGCGCGTCATTGTTGCAGAGGAAAATACTTATTTCTTAAAAAAAAGGAGACGTTTACGACTCCCTGTAATGCCAAATTAGAGCGCAGCTCTTGAAGAGGAGGAGGGCATGGTACGGAGAGAAGGTTATGCCCCTCCTTCTCCTCCGTACTCTCTGCTTCTCCCTCCTTCTCCTCCTCCCTCACCCCCTCCTCCATGCTCTTCCTCCATTCTCCTCCTCTCATTCCCTTCCATTCTTCCTCCCCCTCCTTCCCTTCCTCCTTGTGATGTCACTCGTGGCCTTCGTAACGTCACTCGTAACCCTCGTGAACGCCATGACGTCACTCGTGACCCTCGTGACGTCACGTGTGACGCCAAATTGGGAAACGTCCCATGATGCAACACGCGGGTCACGATAGTCACGCGCGTTGCATCATGGGACGTATCCCATAACGCAGTGCGCGGGACCCTTCTGACGTCACTCATGACGTTATTATAGGAAACGTCCCGTAATGCAACGCGCGGTAACGCCGACGGCGACGGCGACGCTGCTCAAGCCGGAAACGGGCGCTTAAGAGCTGCGCTCTACAATCTCTAATGTTTTGTTGCTTTTTTTTATAGCAGCTTATTCAACCACAATTTTGTGAAAAGAGGACTCTTACGTTGCTGAATATTTTAAGAAAAAGCAAAGCTTCGCCAAGAAATAAACACTGCACTCAAATTTGAGATTGGGTCAGCGGTTTTTTTAAACCAGAGCTTATTTAGTCACTCTAGCAGGACGAAAGTGGTATTTTGAATGGATGGATGGATGGAGGAATAGGCTGAATCCTTCATCTGAGACGGCGGCTTGCACCAACATAAAAGCTTTAATTAGGTTACTACTCAGTCTGGTAGCCTAAAGCATAAAATAAAAAAAAATGTATGAAATCTTTAAAAATCATTCCTGAAAGCAGGGTTTTTTAAAACACTTTGCAAGAACAACGAAAAAATTATAAAAAAGCAGCGAGATTAGGGAGTTGAGGAAGAGGTCCTACAGAAACTAATGCTCATAATTGTGACTTTTTCAAATAACAATGTAGAAGTAATTAGTGCGGTTGTATGATTATTTTACCATTAAAAAGGGCAAAATGAAACATCACCTTTAGGTGATGTTTCGTTTTGGTGTCTTATTTTGCACCGTTTACACATCGCATCACGCGATTTTAATTTTGATATCTGCCTGTTTTTTATGAGTAGCACCTTGCCTACGCGCCTCGATGCAAGCTACTATGCTGCCCCTCAGCTTACGGAGGGTGCTACGTTCACGACATGGTGGATGGAATGACATGTGGCGATCAAAAGGTAAGCGCCATACAGGAAATTTCCGTGCTCTGTGCATTAATCAAGCTTCGAGTTGGTTCCCGATAGCTGACAGTGTAGGGTGTTCTCCGCACTCTGAGTTGCTACGTAAAGCATGTCATAGAATGAGATTCCTTCCCCTTTCCCCCTCCTCCTTCCCCCCCCCCAAAAAAAAAAAAAAATTCCCGGGGAAGGTGATTTGTACGAAAATATGTAGAGGCAAGGAAAACATACGTGGAAAACAACCTAAATAAAAGGAGCACCGAAACACAGGGGTGTCAAGTGGAAAGAGAATGACGCTAACGACGGTTCCTGGATTCGGCATAAAAATACCGTTGGCTCTAAACGATGAAAAACGCTTCTGTGCCGCTTCTTCCGCCATTGTATATTGGCACAGTAGGGGTGCTTTTGAAGAATGTATGGATCCGTAATATGCAGACCTAGCGTACTCTTCCTCTCCTTAGGGAGGGCGAAGCGTCGAAACTACGGTCCGCCAGGTCCAATCACGATGCATATACAAACCACATGATATGTTGCACTGAGGTCTGTGCCATTACGGCGAAAAATAATCGTGGTTTCTGTCTGGATCGTGATTTGTCCTGGCAGCCCATAGCTTCGTCACTTAGTGGATCTTGGGGTAAAACGAAGTATGGCCCAGGACCCTTGCTTAAACTTAGACAAATTCCTGGAAATGTCTTCTTCAACATTTAGTACTGAAATATCATTGACAAGAGCAACCAGTGTTGCCCTCCAGCTTCCATTAAGTCTCAGTAGCTGGCGAAATTCGATCACCACGAAAGAGTGATTTATGGAAGCAAGGTGTTTCTAGATTGAGGTGCTTTTGTTCAAGAACGCGTTGCACTTTGAAATAATGAATTATACTTGTTCTTTCAATCTGGCAGGATCACCAGCTTTAATAATAAAATGTTTAATTGTTAAACAGAAAGAAATATAAACGTGTAGTATATATAAAACTCTATTGTATACAAGTCTCGCAATCTCTTATACCAGTGTATGCAGGATTGTATACGGTTAGGAAGCCGTTAAAATTAACTAAGTAATACAAAATTGGCAGCGACCTTTCCTTTTAAAGTTTTATAATGCATGAAATGCACTGTTTAAGACGGGGTAGTTTTTTTTTAATTTGGTTGTCGTTTCTGATTTAATGTGTCTTTAGCCCACATGACGTCAAGTCACGTGACATCAATTTTACCGCCAAATTGAGCAGGGAAACTGAATTGGTGCGTAGGTCGCATGACATAGATTGTTCCGCTAAATTTGGCGGGACACCTGAATTTGTCTGAAGTGCCGTGACGTCAGGTCACTTGGCATCAATTTATCTGCTAAACTTAGCGAGAAAACTGAGTTCGTGTATAGGTCACGCGAAATCAGTTGCCTCGCTAAATTTAGCGGAAAATGAACGGACGAACGAAAAGACAAAATTTGCATTGGTGGTAGTTTTAAAAAGCATTACATACTTTAATATCCCTCTCTCTCTTTCTCTATAGATATATGTATAAAGTATAAAGGTCAGGTCACGTCGGGTTACCCTACGTAAATTTTCCCGCAAAAATTAGCGGGAAAACTATCATGACGCATTTTCCACGTTACGTCAGGTTACGTGACATCAATTTCCCAGCCAAATTTAGGGGGAAAACTGAATTGGTGCTTTGGATACAAGACGTCTAGTAGCGTGACATCGATTTCTATCCTAATTTAGCGGGAGAACTGAATTGGCGTATATGTCATGATACGTCTATTTTGCCGCCAAATTTAGCCTATATACTGAATCGGTGTATACGTCACGTAATATCAATATTTCCGCTAAATTTAGCGGGGAAACTGAACTAGTACTTAGGTACCATGACGTCAGGTCACGTGACATCAAACTTCCTTCTAAGTTTAGCGGGAAAGCTGATTTTGTGTATAGATCCACGTTACATCAACTTCCCCACTAAATTTAACGGGGAATGCATAGATGCACACACGGGCGGAAAGAATTTTGGAATTGAAGGTAGCGTTTATAAGGATTTCACATTTTAATACCAAGTTGATTTCGAGTTGAATACGTGAAAAAGAAAAAAAGAAAAAATGAAAACGAACGTTCCTGAGAACGTTGAAGTAAAAATGAATGGGAACGGGGTAATTGGAAGAGAAGACCTATTATAATGAACAAGAATTTAATGGGCTAAAATCACATGTCATTTGACCCGTAATCTTTGATGTACCTTAAATAGCTTGAAACATCTGTTTCTAGCTATTATTACGAAGTCTTATTGGTATGACTGTATAGCATTTCAGGTTTTGGTATTTGAATTGCTAGATGGTTTGACTTTATTTACACACCAAAAAAAAACAACAAATCCCTATATTAAACTTCGGCGGTTTTGACCGTCACTTACGTAAAAATCTCATGAGTTCGCATCCCTGCAGAATAATCGGTCAGCGAATGACGGTCATCCACCGACGGAGGGCAAATGAAGAGGCCCGAAATATGCTTTGACCTAAAAGTAAAATCTCTGATGTGACCCTGGCCATCACGTGTCAATCGCATTACGTCAAGCTGTGGGCAATACTTTTTTCTTGTTTTAATATAGTTTTGCAATCATCATTGGCCCTTTTCCGTTCGTAGATCGCAGTCATTGGTTTTCTAAATGCCCGCTGTAAACTAAGATTCACGTGCATCTTAAAAAAAAAAGTAGTCAAAAATGAAAATTGTTGCTGGTTAGAGACATTTCCACTTTTATCCAGGCGGACACTTTAAATATTATTAGAATGATAATTTGAAAAGAGGAGCCCCTGCAAAATATTGATTGTGAGATCAAACGTGTTCTGCAGCATCATGTCAGCAGCATTATGTTTCAGTGGCTTCCTTTCAGACCGCTTGGCTGTGAATCATGAAAAATTCATTTTTTTGTGCTTGATGTTTCAGTACACAAATTAGGCACGCAATTGTTAAGAACTTAAGGTCTGGGACTACACAGGCTTATTTTTGGCTTATTTTTTTATAATCCCATTATTTACACAAGACTACATTCGGTGGTTTTAGATAGTAAATAGGACAAATGTAATAAAAAAGTAACTACGATTTATATAAAATATATGGTAGCTAAACAATAGTCTAAAACATATCTTGAAATAATAACGCTTGTGTACAATAGTCCGATTCATGCCGTTTGACCGAACTGACAAAGAGTTAATACTTTTCGCCTGTTACAACCGCTGGCTGAATCTCTGCCCGCGGTCCCTTTACCTTTATGCAGGTCTGTATGAGACATGTGTGCGCAAGACCAGGCGAGCATCCAGCGTCACCACCGCGGCGGGCGACCACAGCGACCCCGACGCGTAATTATGGACGTTATTATTACTGGGGACGTCGAAGTGGCTAAAACGTGTCCACGTGATTAGTGCAAGTCGCAGCTGTGAACGAAGAACCAAGGTCAACCCAGCAGTTCGCGTTTCGATGTGCATTGGAAATAAATGTTTTGGATTGCACTACTTTACCATCCAGCACGGGAAAAACGGCTAAAGTTAAAATAAATACGATTTAGTTGCCACAATTGTTACCCACAACAAATAATGGAAGCCACTCGTTGTGCGGTTGCTAGGGGTATGAATATCAGTTCACTACGTTTTTGGGATAAGACGGATCAGGCGCTAAATGAAAGTTTGCGCCTGTCCTGTCTCACTGTCTTGTCGTATTCGTGTATGCAGAACGTTACCACGGAATAGGTAGGATTTATTTTGTTCCAGCCATCGGCGACTGGCTGGTACTGGCGATGCTCAAGAGTGGCTCCACACTCGGATCCCGTGGCATGTGTGTCCCGATCGCCGTTTTTAAGCACCGAGTCAATAAAAAAAGGAAACAAATCTACATACAACGTTTTTGCTCTTTTTAGAGACAGTCAGCATATATTTCAGAAGGCTGTCTGAGTCGTTGAGCTGTGGATGAACCTGGAGCGCTGTGTTAGTGGGAATGTGTAATGGTCGCAGGGTTCGACGCATTTTGACTAACGTCCACTGTTGGCGGCTAACTACAGACGGGTATTGTCCAGTGCGATGGAAGACCTTGAGCCGGTTTCACGCTACTACCATCCGAACACAACTTACAGCGATTGAATTACTTGGGTGCTTTGGAGTTCGGTTGCGACAGTTCCGGGCATCCACCGTACTGCTTCGTTGAGTCTGTGGCGAACGCGTCTTTGCTAAATAAAAGTTCATGGGAACTTTTATTATTATTATTTTTCATCTGATTTCCTTTCTTGATCAGTCTGAAGGCGACCCAGACGAGTGATCACAGTTGTTAGCTCTCAACCAAAGATCATCATAGCAGGCGCCGTTCCTGTTGTCACACTTGGGGTCGTATGTTGCATGGTTAGAAACCGACCAAGCATACATGCAAGGCTGCCTGACTTCATTTTAGCAAGCGCTACTTTTGCTTTTTGTTTCATCCTTTCGCCATTGCCATTTGTTGCCAGATGATACGGCGCACTGGTGATGTCTTTAATACCGTTATTTTTTTGTTCTTTAAGACCACTTTAGTCACAGGCTATACGAACCACTATAACCTCCTATATATTGGCAAAGCCTGCGGGATCATCACGAGAAGCGGTCAACGAAATAAAAAAATATGGACAGGCAGACAACGGATGAGAGGAGAGCCACGTGACTGGCGCCCCGCTGCGGCGAGACGCTGAAACACGCTTTTTGCGAGCGAACAAGTGTGTTTCGAGTGCTCGCCGCTGCAAAAACTCTGCTCTGACGTCAAGGTTCACCGAGAAATGCCTCTTTGATGCTCTGTGCTAGCAGACCCTCGTTCTCCAAATCTGCGACCGGGCACTCTATGGCTCCGTCGTCGAACTGCCGGGCTTTGTGACTATAGAGGAGGCCATGGAACGTCCTACCTTTATCCGTGACCACCGATTCCGGCAACCTAAATGTCACGAATCAGTTCCAAAACTCCTCGATGACAGAAATCATGGCCAGCTTTTGACCTTTGACCCCCTTTGACCTCGTCTTCTGATGAGCCTCCAAACCTCTTTTTCTGTCTTCGTGTGGCTGTGAGTGAGTGCGAAGGCCGCTTCTAGCAAATCAGAGGGGTGGTGCGAAACACGTGACCGCTTTCCGTAGAACAAAAGCGCTTGGACAAAAATTTGTCACGTGAATCGCTCTGACGCGCTGATGCGCTCACTGGAGCCGTAGTCTGCCGTATGCCGAGTTATGGTGAGTTGTAGGGGCGACGTAGGTTCGGTTTCCAAAAAGCACCCGTCAGTGTTCTCCTGTTTTCGTGGGTTGCAGTCGCGGCCGTGATAGTTCGTCCTGAACGGCCAGAATGCATGTAGGCCAACTTTATGGTAATGGCCGTTTATTTCTTCGGGGTCCGTGGAATTATTGTGCTGTGTTTGTTGGACGCGTTTCGACGAAGAGCACTTTATCGGCGACCGCGAGACTTCCGCTGAATGTGATCGACCGCCTTCAACCTCGACACAGGATTTGCGTGGTTTGGTGCTGCCTGAATCGGTTTTGCATCTTTCTCGACAGAGGGCTGCTCATCGGCGACCGCGAGACTTCCGTTGAATGTGAGCGACAGCCTTCATCCTCGACATTGTGTTTGTGAATTGTCCTATGCTGCCGGAATGGGATTATGCATTTATCGCAGATTGCGTGAGATCGCTGTTTTATTTGTAAGTACTCTGCAAGCATGCTTATGATAGTAGACTGCTTCCGTCTCAACGAACCATTTTACTGTTTACAAACATGAACTGCCGCTTACGTCCCAAGCAACTCCCGGTCGTTCCGTCTTTGCAAGCACGTCGAGTTTGGCTTACGTCACCTGTGCTAGAAGGCATAAATGCTGCACGAAAGCAAATTTTGAGATTTAACTGGGGCCTTCGGTTGTCAAAATTAACGGGTCCATAAAACAATATCCAGTTGGAATGTTGATGACGTTACACATGGGTACTGGTCCTAGTCTGGCCTAACTATACTCGCACGGACCGTGACTGACTCAGAAGGCTCTTGGTCGTGGTGAAATTGCGAAGGTAAAACGGGACTATTTCTTTCAGTCTTACCTTCCCGAGGTTGATGACGAGCGCGTGAAGGTAGAGTTGTCCTTTGGCAAGCTTACAATTGCAAGCACTTGCCCGAACAAGCAGATTCACTGTTGCATCCTGGAAAGGCTTGGTATGAAGCTCGTGTTTTCGCCTATGCGGGTCGTAGCAATAAAGGTGTTCAACAAGATGTCTTTAAACTAAAGCCTGATGTACAGAACGATGTACAAAAGCTCCAGTTTCAACAAGATGTCTTTAAACTAAAGCCTGATGTACAAAAGACGATGTACAAAAACTCCAATTTAACTTGAAGTACCTTGCACGATTTTCAACTCAATACCAAAAGAGAAAGGTTGGCGTAAAGTGGCTTTGGGTGCATCGTCCTTCTAGCCTAGGTCTTTGATGCCTGTAGAAAAAAAATTAAAGTAGGTTTAGGCGAAGGAAATACCTAGTAAAAAGTTGAGTGCATTTGTTTTAAGCCTCTAGGAATTTTGTGCCTTTGTCACGAAAACTAAACATTAGGTCACAAAAGCTGGTGTTTGATGTGTTGAATTGGCTTGTCGCGAGTTCACGACAGAAGAAGATAAATTGCACGCACGTTTCTTGTGATTGAAAAAAAATAATAAATGGTGCATGTTTCAACTTGTTGGCAATCAAATCTCCAAAAACCCTTTCGATGAAGTGCTGCGGCGGTCTGTGCAATATTCCGTGACTGTGTTATCCGTTTTATAATGCCTCTTCTAGCTGAATAATATGAGAGTTACTGCTCAGGCGATGTGGTGAAGGATCATAGTGAAACGACCCGGAGACTAGGGCCAAAAAATTAGGACAACACAACACGTCTCGAAACCTTTTGAGGCAGTGTCGTGATGTCCCAATCTTGTCCAAACAACACTCTCTCAAAACTTTTTGAGACAGTGCTTGTTGTCCCAATGTTTCGTTACTAGTCTCGGGTTTTTTCACTATGCACTTCTAGCTGCAGTACACCTTTTTGGAAGAGTGTACTGTAGCCTTTACACCCTTATACAATCGTGTAGAGCAGAGTCACACCTTTCTGTAAAGGGTGTAAGTAGTTACACCGGCTTTTAAGAATGTGAGAAATAACACCTTTGTCCTAGGGCGTTTTTGTACACCAATAAGGGGGTGAGTGTGACCCATGCCATTCATACCAATAACGCTTGAAAATGTTTAGTGTGTACATATTATTTATCGACATGTATGACTCGCGCCGGTGCACGTCCAGGACGTTTATGAGGAGCGCTATTTCTTATTTAGCAACTTTATATTCGTACGAGTCAATAAGAAGTGGGGTAAGGCCCAAACCTAAGTAATAATAAAATAAATTTATATGCGTGGACGCGCGTGCATACACGGAAGCAACCTTCCCTGCCGTACGAGATTAAGGGGTTCCATTATTGTATCTGACAAAAGAAATTTTAAAGGATTGCAAACTGTTTAATTAAGTTGCATGACCGCGTCATTCCTGCTCCTCAAATATCGCGTGAATATCCGATTTAGGCTATCAATAGTCAGAAGTGACGTAATTAAAATATCGAAGGTAAAAGAACTTGCGCTTACACCGGCAAGCCATTTATTCATTAAAACTATTGAACATATCATAGAAATTACATTTTATTGAAAATAATAAATTATTTTAATAAAAGACACAACTTAGTGCATGTAGTCTGCAAATATTTGTATTCAACACATTGAGAAGTTTGAACACAGGCACAGATTGTGTCAGCAACAAGAATGCCGAAGGGAACTGACGCCGATAACGATTTTATGTCAGGATTCATGAAGTGTAACACTTTTCGAGGTACAAAGTCGGTACATTAGAACGCTCCAGATTTAGTTAGTATGTGGGGTGCAACAAAAAGAAGAGAGGTGCAATAAAAGATTAATATAACATAATATAGTCACAGAAAGATCTTCAATCGGAACGATTGAAGATCTTTCTGTGACTATATTAAATAAAAAATATAAGATAAAAAATATAAAATAAGACTATATTAAAAAAAATTCTAAATAAAAAAAATATTCACCAGGTAGTTATTTTAGGTGAAAAAATTTGTGCAAACGACGATAAAAAACAAAACAAAAAAAAACAGACCGTTCCGAAATTGTTCTGCTCGACAACGAATGGTCCAGCAAATCGTCCTACCATTGGGGAGAAGTTCGCGGTATTCAATGCAGAAACAAAATACACACCCACGGTGGTGCATGTTTTAGTATTAATAATTCAAACACCGATGCAGACGCACACTCTATACTTCCACGAAGTGTTTTCGGTCGCGCCCGAGTCGCATAGCCGTTTTTGGAGATTTGTGTATGTCCCTTGTCCCTCTTGTTTCCATTCTCCAGGGAATATTTTTGTCCCTCCGCAACACCGTGCCCCGAATGGTAGCATAGATCACGTAAGTCCCCTAGAGTGCCGATCACGCAGTTTGCCGGGCAGCCGGTCCGGACCCGAGCCACTCAAACCACCCGAACCACCCGAATCGCCCGGCCTAAAGCTCGTAGCACCATCCGTACGCGACTCCACGAAGCCTATCTCGGGGGAACATTATCTGGCTGTGGTGGACAGCCGTGGTTCCCCACCTAAATAGCCTTTCTCACACCGCGGCCTAAAGCAACCCGTGTTAATTGTCTTTTTGTTTCCAGAACCAAGTTTTATTTTTTAGTCTGCGGTCATTTTTGACTGTCATCTACAATTGTCGTGGTTTAATTCGCACGGCTTCTGCCATTAGCATCCTGTTTTAACGCAAAAATTTTAGGCCAGCTTTAAATTGAATAAAATTCTTCCTAAGCGTTTCACATTATTTCCATTTTATTTTCCAGACGTAAAAAAACAGGGTCTTAAATGATTATCGCTCTCGCTTACAATTCGTTGAAGTAGCGTTTTCAGGAAACTCGCTATCTTTCCTTGTGAACGTAATGCGTTCAATGACCGAAAGCCTTTGCAATGCCATTCCTAAAAGCACAAAGGATATCATAAATAAGCTGTGGTTTATTTATGCATGAAGGTGTCTGTATCAGCAAGTTAAGGACGGTGCAGGCGTTGCGCCTGTTGTTTCAAGTCAAATGAGGCAGAAGCCAATGACGATGGTCAGGATTCCAAGAAGCAGCGGAACTGCTAGAATAGTCTGCAAATATTTTTGCCTGAAATAAAAAGACACAGGTAAGCTTGAGTTAGTACCTTTAAAATATTGCGGCTTTGTTTCAAGAGTAATTGACTTAGAAGAAATTAACTTAGAATGATCAGAGAAGCTTCATTGTGATCGTCATCTTTGTTGTTAAAACTAACCAAGGCAATCCGCATTTCTATTATGTACGCTACAATGATATGCCCAAAGGCCGTTTAGTTATGCTAACAAATGTCTGTGGCACACACGTAATGTCTGTGGCACACACGTAATTCTGTGTGTGAAAAAGCTTCTTTTTTGTGTGTGCACCCGCCGGCGATATAATTGTGAAAACCTTACCTGGTTTCTTGTTTGTTTTACGGCTCCCTAAAGCTATATTAACTCTCAACGTCTCAAATGGTACGCGGCTTGGAGTCTAAACTTTGCGTTCTAGACCTCTTCTGGAACAGAGCTTGTTCCAAAACTTGCAGGAGCTTCATAAACACGAAGAGGGCTGTTCACCTTTATATCGCTCACGGGTGTAAAATCGACGTATGCACGTCTATGACAAGCTCTACATCTGCAGGCTCCCATATTTTGCAGAGGTTTTCAGTATACAAGTTGGACATTTTAAAGTGACTGCTCATCTTACATTTTATGCACATCATACTGGTGTATAAACTATAATTATGCTGAAGAACAAGGGAACTGACTATGTTCATCCTCTGCTCAAAATAAAACTAAGCATAACATGTAAAATCTTCCGTCATCGTGGGAGTGCCGTGACAGTCCAAGATATTTTACCTTTCTGTTGGTTTCGCGAAATCAGGAACTACTGCATGTTTTAACTTGAGCAAATACCGACGTACTCCCTTCACGTAGTCTTCCCAGTAGTTTTCCCAATTTATGCATCGTATGTCCGTATTGAAGATCTGTAAAGAAAACGGCAATGAAAAGAAAATAACCTCCATTTTTCTTTCTCTCATTATCTCAATACACAAAACTGCTGAGGCAGATATATGAAATCTAAGTAAAATCCAAGTCAAATATTAATGAATTAAAACTATATTATAAGAGAAATATGCGTAAACTTTGTGTCAAATACGAGTGAAATATGAGTAAAGCATAAGCCAAGCATGAGTGAAATATGATGGAAGCATAAGAGATATAAGAGTGAAGCAAAGTAAAATATGAGTGACATATGTGTAGAACATAATTGATTTAGGATTGGAATATAAGTTAAATGCGAGTGAAATATAAACGAAATGTATTTATCAGTGCCTGACGTATTCTATGAAAACACTCGAGACGAAATCGATATCGTTTGTTAAATTTTAATTTGAAATAATGCTCCTAAAATTAAATGCATTTCTTGCACCTGCTGGTGCCAGAAGGCCTCGAAATAGCATATCCTAGAGGCATACCATCAAATACTGGTGCAGATTTCGACATGCATTATATACCTATCTAGGAAAGCTTTGTCTTCTATCAAATAACTCTTGGACACCTAACATTTCTGCTTCTGAGAAAAATGTCAAAACGTTCATAATATAATGGTTTTAAAATGAAGTTACATTCAGTGTCCAATTATGCAAACGACTTCCATGGACGCTGGGTAGTCTTAACAAATGACTTACAGATTTTAGGAAACATTCCTGATAATGGCTGGGCTTTTTTTCTTTCATTCACTGAATTAGTTTGGCGATTTATCTGATACGCTCCATCTTTTTATCTAGGTCGACTCACTGATAACTTAAGAAGGATAAGAATAAAGGATAAAGTTTACCCATAGAAGAAAATAATCAAGAATACATCGAGCCCGTTTAAGCGTAGAATGCGCGTATGCGGGACAGGGCAGAAATTTAATCGCCTCAATTTGTAGACCTAAACAAAAAATTACTGAAGGTGCTGTTATACAGTTTTGGCGCTTCACAATAATAAAACAAGAAAAAATGCAATCAAAAGGATTAGTATAGACTTAGTTCGTGTTGAACCTTTTCAGAGATAAAATTCAGTTCATCACATTTCAATATGTAATGACGAAGATCACCATAAGCACATTAACAAGATGCAATGAATAATAATACAGATTTTCACAAAATGTTTCATGGTTCAACTCATCGATCCTCTAGTTCGATCTGTTGAAAAAAACAAACACCACGCATTTATCTTTTTTTTCATCTGCTTCTTGTACGATAGGTTAAGATATTTAGGTATACTAATGGTATAGTAGGAACGTAATACTGGTTCTGCTTTTTTCTATAGTTAGTACACATTTTTGAAATAGCATTGGCTTCTGTATGTTGAAGATGTTTTTGTCTGCTGGGTATTTCCTCGAAACCCTTGGAAAAATAGTAACTGCTTAAAACAACCACCGTTAAAATATTTTAAAATGACGATATTCCGACTGCATTCTTTTTCTAATTATTTTAGTCAGCCTCATAAATTGATATATACTCCATAATATTGATACATTTATAACTGATTATATCAATATTTTCTTGTGTATATTTAGGACAAGTTCCATATGGAGTATTTCCCTATCGTAAAACAGACACTCCCGAGATTAGTATACGTCGCGCATCAAATTGGTGTCGCAACCACTCTTAAGTCTATAAAAATGTGACAAAAACCACAAAAAATTGTTTTTATAACATAATCAACGTGATCACCCCAAATAACATTTTCGTCAAAATGCAGTCCAAGATAATATACTGCTTTAACACTTTCCAATCCGCTACAGTTACACGCACCACAATGTCGAGCTGGGCCACAATGTGGAGCATAAAGAAATTGAAGGATATCAAATAAATTGTTTATAAGAATTTTGAAAGCACATTAGTGTAGTCTCATTTCAATCAACAGAAATATATAGTTATTAGCGATCCAGCTAAATAATTCAGCTATATCATTATGAAAAATAGTGGCGGCTATATTGTATTATTCGTGCGGTGTGTTGTATCGTCTGCGTATTGGAATAGTTTTGATTTTAATTTCAGGTGAGCTATTTCATTAATGTACTGGTTAAAGAGGAAATGACCTAAGGTTTATCCTCGTGGAACACCAAACTGCTTTTGAATTGGATTAATTGTTTGCCCATTAATCTTCACCACCTGGTATCTGTTCATAACGTTTCAAGAACTGCAGAAAGCGGCCCCCTGATCCGAAATCTACGTACCTTTTCTAGTATAATTGAATGATCTATGGTACCGAATGCTCTAGATAGGTCGAGAAAGAGTGCAAGAGCAATTTGATTATTACCTGAAGATTGATAGATGATTACTAAATAATTTATTATTCGCAACATCGTTTTCTTTTTCTTTGCAAAATTCATATTACGGTGAGTGTATTAGAGAATATCTGTCACAAATTGGGCTCATAAGTTTCGCTAAATACTTTTTCGTGATATGTGTGATTCCTGGGACTGTGGATATTGGTCGATAACTTTCAAGTTCTTCTTTATATTCAGTGTTTTGCACAGGAATAAGAATAACATATTTTATACCGCCGGGAATGTTTTCGTTTTCAAAAATGGCATTGGAGATGCCAAATAACACACCTATTAGTTTGACAAAATTGAAATAAAAATCTTGCACTCGTATAGATTATTTCCTGCCGGTTTCACCAAAGACATATTGAAGCTCATTTCCTTTATGTCGCGCTGCGACATGAGTGGTAAAATGCTGAATTAAATTAGATATTGGCTCTCCCGTAGTCGTAATGTCTTGATTGATTACGTGTCCCCTCAACCGATGTACAGTGCTAACAAATGGATGGTTAAAAGAGTTTCCAACAGCTTCAAAGTCAGTAGCTCCCATAAAATTGTTCATGATTATTTTATCAATGTTTTATTCAGCCGTCTGATCTGTTATTTTTCTTACAAGCTGCCAATTGCTTCTGGAACTATCTTTGCAGTCTTTAAACTTATTAGGTAATATTTCTTATTTTGCTAGTCTGATCGTAGCTGCTACATTTTTTCTCATTGTTCTTTAAATTCTACCTTTAAATGTAATGTACCAGGAATATGCTTACGTTTTTCCTATAACTTGTTTTTAGAGTGGCAGAATCCCATTACATTTTTATCGATCCAAAATTTTTTATTTTTTGTTTTTTTTACGTTTTTTTCAGTCGCTGTATATATATATTTTTAATTTATTGACTAGGCACTGGTATGTAGCAGGGCTGGACTGTATCGCGGTACAAATGTATCGCTATAGACCCTTTCCGGAATTCAGTCTGGCAACTTTGATCACTATCATTATCTAAAAAAAAATGGCGTATGTGCTATACTAATGGCGGCCTTTTGTTTACTGATGAAGGAATAAGTTGAACATGCTCCTAAGCAGATGATTCGAGGCCTATACATTCTCGACGTTAGCGCGACGTGAATCAGGAGTTTGATGCAAGAGCTACGTAAGCGTTCATTTCTAACTAGGGCCCAGTCAATCTGTTAGAGCACACACTCAGCTTCAAAGCCCCTTGATGTATAGAATTTTATCAAGGTGTCTATGTGGGCTGGCACTTCGTTTTGACTGGTTGCATCTTTTTCGCCATCAACACTGAAAGAGATTGGAAATGAACTGTACAGTGAAGCGCGGATTCTCGTTTACTGTCGGCTTGCGAAAGTGACGGTGCCCCATAAAATACTGCAGACCACAGGTTCATTGCCGCCATTAGTACGGTAAAAGTTGAACTGACATTTCAGTCTCCAGATGGCACTGAATTCCGGAAAGGGTCTATAGTGGCGAAACAATTCTTTCGACTATCTGTATCGCTGTATCGATGTACATTTTAAAATTGTATTTGCATCTCAGTAGTGAAGCACATTTGCAATGTATTCCTTGTATCACATACTTTGCCAGACTTAGGTATCTTGTTACAGTTGTTACCTTTTTAACGTAAATTCAATGGTTAAAACATCTGTTTGGTGCAAGTTGCTTCGGAAACTTATAATATAACCCGACCCTACAACATAATCCATCACAGTCCCCAACATAAAAAAGTTGTGGTTTAAAGAAGGTTACTTACAAGAATTACAAAATCAGCTCTACTCACAAAGCCCTGCACTTTTTTCAAATTTAGCAGAGTGAACGCTGCAAAAAAGTTGAGTGGAAAAAAAAATACGGCCCTGTTGTCCAATCTCCCCACACTATGGGTGACTCAGAAGTGTATAAGACGAGAAATTTGAGATGCGCTCTCACGGCGAAACAGGGTTCATTTCGGGCAGACGCCTTCTGTCAAGCATGATACGCAGTCTTCACCTTTCTTTAACTATGTGGTTCAACGTGGGTGATATGTTTTGTTAGCGGTATTAATGATAAATAAAAAATTCAAGGTAAGGGGTAGTGTATAAAACGGCACAAAACGAGTAGCGCAAGCATAAATTACAATCTGCATTCGCCACGAACTACACCCTCCCCACGTAGCATGTTCGTGAACAAATGTATTTCTATATGTATCTGTATCTGTATTCCGGAATACGTTTTTGCCGTTTCTGCAGAAATATCTCAGGAATATTCCGTAGCATAAAAGACTGGTGTATCTGAATATCTGAATTTGGGCTTTAAAAACATGAATCTCAGTATTTGTATCTCCGAAAACGTTTTGGTGTATCTCTGCCCAGCTCTGGATATAGTAATATGATAATATTCTGCAAGGCGATTCCAATCGTGCGCCGGGATTAACCTCTCAATTTTTTTATCATCTAAAGTAAATACAATCTTATCCTCTGTCTCAAGGTTTTGAATGTATCTGTCAAGCAAGTAGTGGTATTGTTGCGAAGAAATGATCTGTAAATTTTTTCATAATCATTCCGGACACTGTTCTAAATTAATTTATTCTCACTGTGATATGACCAAGGCAGCTTCGCGATATATGGTCTCCTAAGCATTCTTCAATTTTAAGTAAGTGATAGTGTTTTTCAAACCAAATTCGGCTAATATGTTTAGGTATTCAGATGATCCATACCTATATTGATTTTTACAGTTGAGGTTAAAATCACCCGCCATTATCAGGGGGGGGGGATATTGAACTATCTTAAAATCAGCCAAATTTATTGCAGAAAGAAGGTACGTTGCAAACAGAACCAGTTGTGAACGGCGGTTTTTGTAAAAATATTATCACTGCTATGTCCTCCGGAAAAGTAAATGTTATCTCTAGACGTTCTGACACCCAATCATTCCTAACAATCATCAGTACACAACAAACTTTCATTTTTTCATGATACAGAATATGACAAATGAAATTATTAAAATTTAACCCAGAGCAAGCAGCTTTATCAACACTGACTTCCGTCAATACTAACACACCTAGGTTATTGAATCTGCCTTGAAAATAAGCATTCAACTGATCCAAGTGTTCTTGAAAACTTATAACGTTAACATGCCGCAGGGTAAATGCGATATTCTGAGACTGTGTTTGGTGCGCTCAGTAAAATCCCCTCATAAAAAGAATGATTGAAATTTCCTTTCTATTTTAACGGATTTTGGCATTATAAATTCTAATAGAAGCCACACCTTTTCTTTGTGTTCTTATATGTCTTATAAGGTTCTTGTATGCTCTTATATGATCTTAATTGATCAGACCCTAGTGAAAAGCCATTTGTATGATACATTAATTTTGTCCAACAACATATATGAATCATACAAGATAGATAAGAACATATATGAACTACATAAGAACGATATAATATATATAAGAACGTATAAGAACCATAAAGAAAACTTATAAGAAACTTCTCACAAGCTTCAAATATGGTTCTTATATGTTCTTATATATCTTGTTTGATTTATATGTGATTATTGGACACAAAAATGTCTCATACAAATGAGATTTTTCAATAGGGTAGGCGTTTATTGGAGCAATAAATATTTTATACATATGAGATTTTTCACTAGGGACATGATGTCAAGTGTCCTCACGGTGTCGTCAATGTCATATGACAAGAGGCAGTGACGACATCACGGCGTCACAATGCGTCGCACGTTACGTCACTGCACTGGTAGTCACGCGACATCATCTATTCCGAGGATTTTCGAGTAATAGATGAGTATGTCACTCTCCGATCAAAGATTTCCGATGGTTTCTCCTTGTGTGGAAAAAGACACACAAGTCTGAGAGACATAAGGATACATTAGGGCCCGGTAAGGTGTCTTAGCTATCGCCTTGACCGTACTGTGCATTCACACAGGACTGTAGCTTTTAAAGCTATAGCTTTACTGGTGACACTTTGCAAGGATTTTGGTGTCGGCGTTTGCAGTTGTCTGTCTCTGCTGCGCAGATGGAAAATCACTTCTCTCCACCAATAGTGCAAGGCGATAGTAGTCGGGTGTTCTCATTGCCCCGCCGCGGGAAGAAAGAAGAGAGGCGAGTCCCGACAACCCGCCAATATCGACGCGATGACAAGGAAGCGTCAGCGGAGCGTTTTGCCCTGTCGTCTGCTTAGGATAACTTCAACGCAGGTGCTTTTAAACATTACTCGCGTTACAGAAATTGCCACTTTGGTAGTCTTCAGTTTCTACGCGTAATGTTAGAAGGAATACGGCCTTGGCGCCTTTGCGCCGAGGACGTACTCCGTCCCAAGAGTGAGGGCGGAGGAAACGGCTGTTGTCCTCGGCTCTCGATCGGCGTCGCGCCCACACTGACAACGAACGAGAAGCCGCCACGGGCTGAGGATCCCGAGGTACGACAGCTCAAAGCAGAGGAGGCTTACACAGCGACAAGAGAAGCTCAAGGCGCTCGAACGTGCTAGAGCTGACGCGTTTGCTTCTTACGTTGTGGGCGAAATAGGCCCCATTTTTGTCTGTCAACCTAAGGTACAATATACTTTAAGTAACATATGGCTAAGAAATCTCCAGATTTTAATGCGATACCATTGTTTAGCTAACCCCTCCCCCCGGATTCCGTGGATCTTTAAGGCCTTCTGGGTTCCTAGTGATTCCTAATTGACGTCACGTTACCTATGCACCAATCCGGTTTCCCCGCTATATTTGGCAGAACAATTGATGTTACTTGACCTGACGTCACAGGACCTAAAGTCAAACGCAGGTTCCCCGCTAAATGCAGCGGAAATATTTACGCCACGCGACCTATGGATCGATTTCGGTTCCACGCTAAATAGAGCGGAAAAGTTAGCGTCACTGGACCTATGCACCAATTCAGCTTCTACGCTAAATTTGGCAGAAAAAATTATTTCTCGTGACCTGACGTCACGGGTCCTACAGACAAATTCAGGTTTCCCGTTAAATTTAGGTGAAAATTTACGGCATTGGAACTAAGCTGCACTTCAGGTTCCCCGCTAAATTTAGCGGAGAAATTGACGGCACGTGAAGTATGGACCAATTCAATTTTTCCGCTAAATCTCACTTAAGTCTTGATGTCACGTCACTTGACGTCACGAGACCTATAGACAAACTCAGGTTTCCTGTTAAATTAAGCGGAACATTTACGTCTTGTGTCCTCTGCACCAATTTAGGTTTCCGCTAAACTTAGTGGACAAATAGACGTCACGTGATCTATTTACAATTCAGTTTTCCTACTAAATGTAAGGAAAATTTGACGTCACGACCTATGAACCAATCAAATTACGGCAGAAAAAGTGAATTCATTAAATAGTGAGTTTACTCAAAATTTTCGTCGCTGTATTCAGTGTGAAATCCGTTGTGAGTGTCATAACGAGTGATACCGCAGTTCATAGACAACCAACGGTAGTGGTTTCTGCAGCTATTTTTTTGCCCCGAGTCTGGGTATTTTGGCGCTGAGCCACCAAACATGTCCAATAACTAGGCTTTGCTACCTGGCGCTTTGGTTGGCAGTGGGCTTCTTTGGCTGTCAATTTCCGGGAAAACGCAAGCATTATGTTTCATGTCTGATCGCTCGGTTGTTATCTAACATACCTGGCTCTGAACCTAAATTGAATCTGGCAAAATTTAACCTGGCACAAAGAAGTGCCAGATTCAATTTTCATTGCCCTGCTCTTTAGTTGTCATATCTGGGGCCTCAATTCCAGAGCATTTGCGAGAATTCCGCATCACTGGTGGTTGTTCGGTAGTCACGTGTTATTTTTGGCTTTTGTCTTGAACTTGGAAATCATTCGGTGAACAAGGGAAACGCCAAACTTGACACTTCCTTGCCTAGTTAGAATTAAAAAGTGTAGTTCGGCACTAAATAGTGCCTTTGAAGAAAGCCTTAATAGGCCAAGTTAGGCCCCTGGGTTTCCGAACTTTGGCCAAGTTCGGTGTTTTTCTGGAGTGCCATCTAGGACGCCTTGCCCGTCGTATTTTAAGCTGTCAGAATATTAACTGGTTGACTTACCTGGACTAAAGTATTGAAGTTCCGACTAGTTATATAATTACTAACAGTTAGAATGTATCAAAACCGGGTATTTCATAAGCAAAGACCATCAAAGTTTCCTAAAAAAAGGTGTGTAAAAACAAACAAAGAACATTAAGTTTTTAGGGAACAATCTGTCAGCCACGGCCGACATCGAAAACTGCAGAAAGCATAATATTTGGCTGAATACTTTTTCTGACATTTACTAATTAACGTTTTATTCAGTGAATTTGAACATATTCCAATAAGGAACTTGATAAGCATCGACGAAAACTACTAAATTAAGTAATTTTGGAAGCATACAACACAAACGTAGTATTTGGCGACGTTCAGAAAATGCACTCCATTTAGACGGGTTTTTAGGTTTTGGTTTTTTTATTGGAGCGCATCGTTTTGCCCGCGGTCCTGCTGTAAGGCGGTTTGCGCGCGAAGCTACCGCCTCGCCTGCCTCGTAGGAAGTAGGGAAGTATAGTGCACGTGTGTTGCGCGCCTCGGCCACTGGAGAACACGACAGGGGGCGCAATGATAGGCTCCGATAAAAATCCGAAACCTAAAAAAAAAAGTCCTCATCGAACGTTTTTTTTTTATTTGTGTTTTCGAACGTTCTAAAATATTGTTTTTGCCTTATATATTAAAAATTGATTTTGCGATTTTTCGGTGATACCGAGCAAGCTTTTCATTGTAGCGTTATGTTCATTTTCACAAATAAATAAATGGTTAGTAAAGAGTATTTAATTATTTTGCTAAATATTACGATCTGTGCAATCCTTGACTTCCACCATACCTGGCAGTTTGTTCAAAGAGAGTGTTTTCTCTTTCTCAAACGCTCTCTGTACATTTAAAGATTTTTTAAAGCTTTTGCTGAAACACACGGTACACGTACAATATTAATTTTTGCGAACCAGAAACAGAGCGGCTAAATGCAACACGTCACTGTGTCTTTAAAAGTTTACATGGTACGTGCTGACAAAGCTTGGTACCATAAATATCAAACTACTTACCTCTCTGTCCTGTGGAGTACTCTTCTCATTTAACTGAAGAAACTTGTCGGCGGAAAAGTTCCAGGAACGTGTTAAGAAGAAGGCGACTGAATCAAGAAAAACCTTATTTTTGGTCACAACGTCTACCATCCTGTGTGTAGAGAGCCGTATTTAGTTTTTTGCCTTCAAAGTAGCGTAGTTCAAAAACGACAATCTGCACTCGGTGCGCAGTCCGCAAGAGAACATTATGTAAACGGAAAATTTTTTTGGGACAGTACGTACGTGGTGCTTAGTCGGAACGTAGTAAAACAAAAAAAAAACTCATACACAACACAACTTGACAAAGGCCTGCTTTTTTAGCTCACACTAAAGCTTCTATCACACCTACAAGTATTATAATTAACATATCGTTTCATTATTGAAATTTGCCACGCATTTTCATAATAGACGATCTTTAAGAGACTCCTGTTTAGTTCAAACATGTAGATAATTCTTACGACATTGAATTCGAATTTAATACTTGTATAGCTCGCTGACTTTATCCCATAAAATTCTCTTCGTTTTGCCCTGAAAAGGTGACTTCCTATTATTTTTACAGGATTAGCTTTTAGCCTTTTTTACAGGCAGACATATTAATGATCATAAAAAAGAGACGATGTGTTAAAGACCTGCAAAACATTTGCTTTGACGAGGCACATAAAATTTGACCAAGCGCACTAGTGCCCATGAGGCTTCCGGGATGCAAATTGAGGCAGACTACAACTAGTATGCGTTTCCGGGGCTCCTGTGCATTCCTATAGCAAAACGCTCGTGTATTGTGTCTATTCGCTGGAAAATGACAAGAATCACTTTTGTGACTTGTTGGGGTCGTAGAGATTAGTTCCTAATATTTTATAACAATGAAATGTATTAATTTGTCTAGTTACAGTATTTTTCGTAACCAGTGAATGAAAAGGAGCGACCATTCTAAGCAAAATAACAATCAAAATAAACAAAAAGTGTGTTAAAGTTTCGCCAGCATTTCCGTGACGCTGATATATTGCTATTATGCCAGTCCTGTGGCTATGTCAAAATGACCACGTTCTGCATCGTTACGATTGAGCGGCTGAAAACATTCAAAAGGTAAAGCTTAAAGTACGTTTGCTATCAGAGGTGCTTATTTTTAATATTTTCTATGCCGGGCAGCCTTAATCGAGCAGCTGTGCTTTGAATTCTTGTTTTTGTTCTAAAGATTTTGTATGCGGGGGTAGTTTTCTGAGCAGAAAATGCATCTTTGCACAGTTTAATTAGCAGAAAGAATAGGGCAGTACCTATCTGTTACCCTTTGAACCATACTACTTGACCTCCGCGTTATTGTGCTCATTCACATGCAAAGGAAGTTTCTGATTCAGCGTTGCTGCATAGTTCTTGCCGTCTCGCTTGGTTTTCCACATGTCCTATGTTCGCTTGGTGCATAAATTCTCCCGCAAAAAAACGCCGATGCCGAGTTCGTGCTAAAAGTGTCCAACAGTTCACAAAAATGCAGGTATGAAGCTGTTTTAGCTTTGTGTTTAATGCAATAAAATGGCGAAAGAAAAAAACAACATAAAAAAACATGGTAACCGGCCAAACGTTTCACGTACGCGATTGAGAAACTTTTTAAGTAATTACTATGTTGTAATTAATCGTAATATTTCTAATTACTATCAAGCGCAGATAAAAACAAATTTCAGCATCTTTTTCCTGTAGAAATCCGTTACCGGAAGTAAATTTTATACTGATTGGGCTCTGCTTCAATTTGCAACAGCACACGAGAGCCACCTGAACGACGAGGGTTTATCATAATAACTCTATAACTGAATTAGCGAAAACCACGCGCCCCAAGTAACTCTTCTAAAGCGAACGCCATGGCGTTGAAAAAGTGCTCTTTATTTTTACGACATTAAGGATCGGAAAATTGAGATCTATGTTTTTCCCTCCAATGAACACACTCAACACAGTACATTTGAGTATATATCGTCCACTCCTAGGGGCGAGAGAAGCACGATAAAAACCGACGGCCGCTTGTGTCCGCAGACTGTTTTGCCCTGTTGTTCCGGTATCGCCCAAGGCTGGAACAACTTTAAAGGTCCTCCAGAAAAAAAAAAAAAAAGCTTCGAAGTTTGACAAATAAACTACCTCAAGCTTCTGACATCACGCTACTACGCCGGCGTTGTGTTATCTCACAAGAAGTTCTTTCTTGCGTAAGTGTATTGCTCACACGTGATTTGGGCAAACACCAGCTTGATTCAACACAGAGTGCTTATATATGGTTCACTCACTCGCCGTTGCTTTTAATATTTCTTGCCTTATGTTTTCGGACACGTTTTTGTGTTCAAACGACGTGAATACAGTTTTAATTCCCGCCTATTCGTTTAACTTCTGTAGTTCCCGACAGCTTAAAGGCGCACGCAAACAAAATATTAGCGCTTCGTTCCTTGCCTAAATATTACCTATGAAATAATAAAAAAAAAAAAAAAAAAAAAAAAACTTAAAAAAAGTTTTAGAAATACCAATCTTTGGTTCGAAAACGCGAGTGACGATATTTGAAAACAAATTAAACAATACGAAAATCGTAAAGCACAAAGAGGGACAAAGACATAAATATATAAGATTTCAGTTTACAACAAAGTTTATTCGAAGACAGCAGAACTCCAACTCATTTCCATCTACTTCCCCCTTTTTATCGCATTTCCCAGCCGACGTTTCTGTCGGCGGATTTCTGCTGGCTTCGAATAAATGTTCTGAACTGAAAGATTGTACATGGGTGTCTATGCCCCCTGTCTTTGTGTTTGCTTTTCTCGGTATTCAGTATTAACCCAACAGTTTCAAGCTGAAATTGAACAATTCCCAAATTTCACCTGGCGGATACCTTCAAAACTTCGGTGGAGGGACCTTTTGCTATTGTACTCAAGAGTCGTATAAAGAGTTTGGGCAATGGGAGGATCCGGGGAAGCCTGGGCAGAGCGACGAAAACGGCGCCGTCGCCAGCGCCGCATATTCTCTCCGTGATGATCCTTCGAAGTACGAAGGACCCACGATGACCTTGAAAGAAGCGCGAACCGCGGCACATGATTTTGTTTTTGTTTATCGATGAGCTGAAAGTACACCAATGTACAACTGTAAGATATCAATAAAAATAGGGAGTTTCAAGACTCTGAGCTTCAAGGTGCTGACTGAATTTCAAGGTTTCAAGGAGTTTTAAAGTTTCACGGAGTTTCAAGGTGCTGACTGGGACAGAAAATGCCGAATTGAGGAGAAATGTTTTCTGGAACATGGGGGTGCGAGCTCAGGGACCAGCCTAGACCCCCCCCCCCCCCCCCCCCCCCTCCCCCGGTTTCACCGTCCCCTCGGTCGGGGCTACGGCTGCGACTGCAATTAAAATAAATATTGAGTGCATTCTGAATGTCGCCATGACGACAACGTCATGTGTGTTTCCCTCTCAGTTACGAAGATTCACCAACTTGAAGTCTAGCGTGCTTATTTAAAATGCTTGAATACATCCTAAATATTTTGATTGAAGCGTGTAAGTTTAGCTCCATATTCGGGACTAGTGATATGGTCACAAGAGGTCTCAATCAAAGTGCCCAAGGTCATTTGAAACAATGTGGGCCAATGACGTGTCCTTATTTTTGCCTTATTCTTACCAATTCTTGACCGAACTAGTGCGCCGCCGGAGTGCGGCGCACTAGTGTATACGTATCAGGCCTGTGCACGAGCGCGAGAGATTGGCGGATGATGCCAGGGTTGAGTAGGTCACGCTGGGCTGCGTGACCAACTCATTCAGTGCGGTTACACCGAGACGTTGGGAGATTGTGAAGCAGAGGTCTTGTGCAGCGGCGTGGTGTATCCACTATCGTAAGACGCCGGTGCTCTGGTCCATCACTTTCCGAACTAAGAGGAACTACCGATGCTCCCCACATCGCTTCTCAGTCGTATTCCAAGCTTGCACGGAAATCACTTTTGTGATAAGGCTTTTACCACTAAAGCAGCGCAAAGGCGCTAGTGTAATACGTGGTCCAAAGAACGCCATAACTTGACCGAATAAAGGCGTCACTCCACTACAATCTCGCCGCAAATCAGCCAGCAACACATATTTATGCAGTCATCGGAGTAATAATCTTCATGTTGACGTAGTATTTTAAACAGGGTTGGGCAGTATTTCAAATACAAGCATTTGAAATACGTATTTCAAATACTTTGTGTATTTTGCATTTGTATTTAATTACAAATTGGGTAATGTATTTAACGTAAGTATTTAAATACTAAAACGTGGGTATTTCAAATACAATTGTAATTAAATACAATTTTCTGGGCGAAAATACATCCCTCAAATTTATTGTCACTGTCCAGAGCAGAAAGAAAACTACGTTCTGCACCGAATGCAGTGTCTCTCAATCAAGCACAAGCGTTTAGTGACTTTGTGATTGCGGTGCTAGTCCAGGGCAAGAATAGTGACGAAATCGACGTTCACAGGCAGACTGGCTAAATAAGTGCATGTGACAACTTGTGATGCTTTCCAGCCTGATTTCCATCCATATTTTTGCCTGGAGCATTCTAAATGCGCGGGTCGTCCAGATTTTCGTAACTGGTGCGAGTTGCAACAATAAAAAATTGTCTAGCTAGTGCTGCGCGTCTTGGTCGTCTCGGTTCTTTGTTGGTCTACACCAAAATGTATTCTACAAAAAAAAGCTGCTTGAAGCTTTGTACTTTTTTTACCTATTACGTCCAAGCTGATTACATTTTTTTGTGATTACATTTGCATTACTTTACTAGAGCCTCGCGCACTAACTCCCGAGTGTGCGATAGAAATTTAAAATGAGATACCCAGAAACCCGTTGCAGGTGCCCTTAAAGGGTAACTGCAAAGAAAAAAAAGTGTATTTTCAAACAGCCTAATTGGGAGAAGCATGTCACAAAACAAATTTTCTGCGAAAAGCGAAATTTTTTACAGCAATATTTATTGCGCGTGACGGATTTTAGTTTGCGGCTATTTCGTCCGTTTTAAATCGCGCGCCACGAAGCTGGTATTATACGTCACGGAGTGGCTGCTATACGTCACGGAGTGACGCATTGCAGCCACTCCGCGCGCGTTGAAAGAGCGGGAGTTTTGAATGTGGAAAAGTTGTGACTCCGATTAAATGACGTCCTGCGGCGTAAATATTGCTAGAAAAAAATTGTTTTTTCGCCAAAGATTTGTTTTGTGACATGCTTGTCCTAAGTAGGCTGTTAAAAAAACACTTCCTTTTTCTTCGCAGCTACCCTTTAAGTCGCTGACGCAAACTTTGAGGAATGTATTCAGAAAAGTACTTGGAGGAGACCAAATATATTTGGTTGTATTTGTATCTTGTACTTAAATGCTTTTTTTAAAATGTAACTAGGTTTTTAATTAAATACATTTTTGACGAAGTATTTTGTATTTGTATTTCGATACATATTTGCATGTGTTTTACCCATCCCTGATTCTAAACATACAACTGAAGGCACAATGCAACGCGAGCACTCGCCAAAGGGATGTTGTAGGAGATGGGGCGACCATACTGTCGTTTAGTCCTCGGGTACACTGTTAGCAAGTCCTGTGTATTTGGTAAATATTTGGGGTGAAAAACACGCTATTTACACAAATTATACTAACTTTACACGCTGAGTAACGAATGGTTCGTTCGAGAATCATGCAAGGTTGTAAAAAACGTGTTTTAATTCGGTCACACACAGATAACCGCGTAGCCGACCTCTAAAACACGCACCACCCCCGGCGACGACCGCAGCATTGCCGGCTATCGAAGCACCGGAATGCTTGGGGACACACCTGGAAAGCACCGTAGAGACGAATGCTGCGGAAAGAAACATGTCTCGGAGACAGATATGCACCAAAAGATATTACGCCATGTCGCGGTACGGGGGCGCTTGTTGCGCGCTGCCATTGATTCTGGTCGATGGCAATGCGGCTGCCCTTATGTCGTCCATGTCTGTATTTAATTTAGGGGTCTTGATAATAGCTTCTTACGCACCATAAATAAAGTTATTGGTCTATGCACTCGTTCTAAACGTTAAAATGGATATAAAAAGTGTGTTCTCGATTTGAACACGTGATATAACAGTCGGTTTCGTTTTGGCTTCAACCTTTCAACTGCAAGCAAAACGGCCGTGTAACACCCAATTTTTTTTTTTTTTGGGTGGAAGGGGTAGGTGTGCCACCGTTTTTTATGCACCCTCCTCAGAATGTACGGCGCCCCGTGGTGGCCACCATATTAAAACTTTATACCAGCGTTGCTGCATCCGTAGGTCATCTTTAAGTTAGAGCTGACAGAAAAAATCTGGCCACAGCGCACCGCCGATGTACGCTGGAAGCTAGAGCTAATTTTGCTTCCGTTCTTTTTGTTTGGTCGGAAAAAACCTGGCAACAACGCACGTTTAACATGGCGCAGTTTTGTATAGGTTGAGGCAACACGAGAAGCTCCGCGGTTTGAGATCATCTGTAGCAAAAACCTGACCGGAGAAGTACCCCTGTGATGTTGCCGGAAGACGGAAAGTATCATTCGTAATCGTCGTGTGGGATTTCAAAGCCAAGGAAGTCATAGGGTCCACGAGTGCGCAACCACAAGCCGCGGCTCACGACAGCGCTATGTTGACTTCGGCGATCTCCTACTGTTTCGTGAACACGGCAATGCGACAAAGAGCTAAAACATTTGTGGTGTGTGGTGCGGTGCTTGGAGGTAGAAACCCACACTAAAACGGAGCGCAAATCGGTTGTTGTGAGGTTGAGGTTCAACGGGTCCAGTCCTGTTGGCGTCAGCGGATCCGGACCAGCATGTTGGGGACGAGGCAGCAAGAGATTTTAAAAGTAAATATTCCTTCTTTCCGTTTCAAAATGTGGAAGATTCTCGACGCATGCCGTGAGTAAAAAGCTGCGGGCGTTTTCAATAACGTTACGCCGTTTTGACTGAGCAATGGTCTTCGGATTGTTGTCCCAAATCTGCCGTTTTTATGCTTCGTGTCGTTGGACTTCGTTTGCATAGCGACGTGTTCGCACAGCAACGCACACCGCTTGAGTAGATGATTCGGTCCTGCAAACGACCGGTTATTCAGAATTTCAGGAAAACTTAAGTCACCACCGATACTTTTCTGTAAACCTCGTGTGAGTTTGTTGAGCTCATCATGAGGTGCGAATAAATTAGGGCCAGACTTGCTGCTTGCCCACAGATGCATGAACTGACACAACGTTTTACGTAGTGAACATAGTGCTTTTTCTTTATTTTGGAAAGAGGCGTTGGTGCATTTATTTTGGTACAATCACTTGAGAGTTGAAAATTGGGGAGAGAAGCTTTCCCGACTTTGTCTCGTTTTTCTCTGGCACGGCCCCTAGTTTCAGGTTTCAGTTTCAGTAGGCATATCTACTAGCAGGTGCAAACTGCTCTAAAGCAGGCAAAAGACTGGGTCAGGACAGTGCGGACTCCGTGTTTCGCGCTTTTCGCTAGGTAAGTAGGTACGCGGAATATGCAAACAATTTTGTTATGCCCGTCGTTTGCGTCTCTCCAGCAAAACGAATAAGATAATCTACAAAGGCGCAATCACACACCAATATTTTACGATAGCAGCGGCTTCGATGGTCAGTGTAGTTATATTTTACCCTGCTCACTGCAACGCCGTGTCATGACGAAGAGCCGGAACGGTCACGGTTCGTGCTGACCTACCGGTTGACAGAAACCCGCATCCCCCGCATCGGCACCGAGTGCACTTGGGCTGTTGATGCTCAAGATCTTCATCCGCGGCTTGTCGCCAGCTGATTCTGCTGCTCAACGGCGAGGAAGCGGCGAAAGTAACCTCTGAAGTAAATGTAAATCCTCGTTCCTCTAGTTATCCGGTGTCGAAGTGTGGAAGATGTCCAACGTGTACTGAGGGCGGGAACTACGAGCATTTTGCCTTGCTTTTATAATCGAAACCAGAGCAGCGAGATAATTGCTTTGCGTACTCCAAAATCACGGAAGCAATACGTTTCAACAGGTCGAGTACGTCATCGGGGATGTAGGCGAGACGGTGCACACTGTTTAAACGCTTGCAGTATGCACGAATGGTACCAGAAAAAGGACGAGGGAATAGCTCGCGATTCAGCATAATGCAGTGTCACGCGCCCGTGAAGCTTCAAATCTCGGGATGGTGGCGATATAAGACAAAAACGCATCAGCGCCACACCAGTGATCAGGAATGACACCGGTTAGAGACTCCCAAGCCCCACTGCTCCACTCAACACCGACACGACGTACGACAACAAACTACATCAGAACGCAACAAAAAAGAAGGCGTCTGCTCCCGTAGGCGTACTGCAACTAGCGCAAGTAAAGTGTTGGGCGTATGTCCTTCACAAGAATATATAAAAAATGCTTTGCGCAAGGATCATTTCCATTTATTATTGAATACATAATAACGAAATTCCAATAATTTGTTTTTCTATCTGATTCAAGGTAGTCGGAGTGCTCAAAACATTCGTCAAGCAAGAAAATAACAAAAAATTTGAACTTTTTATGACCGATTTAAATTTACTGTTAATATATCCGTTATTTGTCGCAACAGAATAACATATTAGATTCTGCCTCCATACTTTTTAAATACAAAAACTGCTAATACATGGCTGTCCATTACGCCGTGTTTTGTGTCTTCTCATATCTGTGACGGTCAGCGACCAAAAAGCTCACCCGCAGATGTCAAGCTTATGTGCGCCGCGGGGAAAAATGAATGTCGAGTAGGAAGTGTCGGGCGCAGTGTCGGGGTGTCGTTGTTGTTAAGCGCGAGACACATGGACGGCAGAATCGTCCGATCCGACGTCCGATCCGACGTCCGAAGGCCGCTCCGAATCGCCGGACGCGACAGTTTGAGACACACGCTTCCGACCCTGCATGCGACACGACGATCCATTCGGCTCCGCCCAGGAGATCCAAGCAGTCCAGCGGAGGTCAGCGTTCACAGATATCTGGTCCCAGATTGACGGTATAGCTCACGCGAGCGAAGTTAGAAGCTCGTTCTCGTTAGCACGTGCATTCTTTGCCGGGGCCATCTTTTTCGAATGGGTCAGCGGGATCCACGGCGTCCGGCTTCCCGGCGCCCGCCCCGTTTTCTTGTTCGTCCCGCCAGACCCAGTACGTCATCATGACGTTCGCGCTAGCTGTGCTGTCATTGGCTGGACGCATCCGACAATCCGTCCGCCGTGCGAAACTATCTGGCGCGTTGGACGCATGTCGGATTGCCGATGCGACGTCTGAAGCGACCAAAATTTTCGGATCAGGCAGTTGTATTGCCGGATCGGACGTCGAATCGGATGGATTTTTTGCGCATGTGTCTCGCGCTTGATATACTCTAACTTCCCAGGAGAGGAAGTTAGAGTATCTTCTCTCTGGGTTGCGGAAAACTTCCGCCAAGTGGCGATACCCTAAATTTCTCGCCGCGAATAGGCTGCGTATTTAGGGGACGGAGGTCACGCCACACTAGACGCGACAGCGAGATGTCTCGTAGCACCTTGACGTCACGCTTTCATGTGAGACTGCGTCACAGGAAAGCTTATCTCTAACGCGGCACTGCTGGAAATACGCTGAACATTCTATGCTATCCAACTCTGTTAAGATGCACCGACGGAGATGTTGGCACCGTCGCACCTATAACCAACCGTCACACTCACCTGAAAGTAAATAAAAAATGTAAGAAAAAAAAGCTGTATGAGCGAAATACCAACCTGACGTTTTTGCCGTTTTCTTTCCGCATTAGATCAAAGATGAGAGCGGGAAGATAGTTGAAGACAAAGACCGCGACCGCTTGGTAGGATGGGCTCATGGTCACTGCCACTCCTGGACGCCCGAAAGGCAAGCTGGATGGGTACCGGCGCGCCAGCACGGTTGTGAGGCGCGCTGCTTCCCCCAACAAAACCTTGTTGATGGCGCCGCTTGTGCAGTTGTACACCGCCGGTTCCTCTCTGAACTGCTGCCGAGATGTGTTTCTGGTTGGTTGCAAAGAAAAAATTCAGTCGAAGCACGATGATTGTGTGCGCTAAGTGTGTGCCGAAATTATTTTTCCGTAACCTTTTTATGAACTGTTTTTTTACCTTTTAAACCCATTTTAACGTGTCATGTAAAATTTTATTTGCTCGTTAAAAAAGAGCGTTGAATGAACACTGCTAGAGAACCGGTCGAATATAAAAAAAGAAGTGACGAACTGTCTGAAAACATATTTTGAGTTGCCACCTCTTTGGCTCATTATTGAAGGTGAGTTTAATTACTTCCAGAGTAGGGACGCGTCTTCATATGTGTTATGAATTAGGGGTTATGG